>NC_067401.1:51646340-51950983 GCF_016432865.1 Antechinus flavipes
AGATGGGGAGCCGAACCAGACATTGTCAGCAGGTTCCCTCTGGGATGAGGGTCTTATATCTCACCCAGAATTCCTCCACTATCTGTGGCCCTTTACAATCTAGCTCAGTTATGCACTGTCATTTTTTAAGAGGGGAATTTTTAATTTTTAAAATTTTATTATTTTTTAAAATTAAAGTTTTTTTTTATTTACAAACATATATATGGATAATTTTCCAACATTGACCCTTGCAAAACTTTCTGTTCCAAATTTCTCCCTCCTTCCCCCACTCCCTTTCCTAGATGGCAGGTAGTCCAATACATGTTAAATATGTTAAAATAAATGTTAAATCCAATATTTGTATACATATTTATACAGTTTTCTTGCTGCACAAGAAAAATCAGATCTAGAAAGAAAAAAAAAACCTGAGAAGGAAAACAAAATGCAAGCAAATATCAGCAGAAAGCATGAAAATGCTATGTTGTGGTCCACACTCAGTTCCCATAGGCCTCTCTCTGAGTGTATATGGCTTTCTTCATCACCAAATAATCAGAATTGGTTTGAATCATCTCATTGTTGAAGAGAGCCACATCCTCAGAATTGATTGTTGGATAGTCTTGTTATTGCCATGAATAATGATCTTCTGGTTCTGCTCATTTCACTTAGTATCAGTTCATATAGGCTTCTCTGAAATCATCCTGCTGGTCGTCTGTTATAGAACAATAAAATTCCATAACATTCACATACCATAATTTATTCAGCCATTCTCCAACTGATGGATATCCATTCAGTTTCCATTTTCTAGCCACTGCAAAAAGGACTGCCACAAACATTTTTGCACATGTGGGTCCCTTTCCCTTCTTTAAGATCTCTTTGGGATATAAGCCCAATAGAAACACTGCTGGATCAAAAGGTATGCACAATTTGATGCCTTTTTGAGGATAGTTCCAAATTGTTCTCCAGAATGGTTAGACCTGTTCACAGTTCCACCAACAATGTATAAGTGTCCCTACATCCTCTCCAATATTCGTCATTATCTTTTCCTGTCATCTTAGCCAATCTGACAGGTGATGTACTGTCATTCTATTCTCAAACAAACACACACACACACACACACAAAAAACACACGTCTTGTCCTTTCTAATTCATGCCTTGCCCAATCTAGCCATTGGATATCCCCATCATCTATTTTCTCTATTTTGTGACTAAATGCTGCTGGAAGAAGTCATATAACCATTCTACCTATTACCTAATCCCACTGTGTCCTCCTTAAGTTATCATCTGTCACAATTCCTAGCTATAAGGGAGTTCCAAGCCTTTTTTCCCCTCAAGGTTCTTGTACCATACTCATACCTCATTTTTTATCAGGAAAATAGGAGCACCCACCATACACTTCCTTTTTATCCCATCCCATTATCTCTTACTTTGCTTTACTCCAGTCTTAGATGAAGAGATATTCCTATTCTCCAAGATTATTATTTTTATTTATGTCTTAGATTATATCCTCACTTTTTTTCTACAGGAGTTAGCTACTTTGACAATCCCATCTTCCCCCTTTATTCTTTTCCTACTGGTTCTTTTTTGTTGTCTAAGACAAGCTCATCTCTAAAATTAGCTTTAAAAATACTTCCCCCAAAATGATCACATAATATCACAGATGCCTATTCCAACCAAATAGTACATAACCTATGCCTAGCTTCTATTCTCATTCATTTACCAAGCACTTATACTCTGGCTTTCAAATTCATTACTCACATGAAACTACCCTCTCCCAAATTCCCCATCATCTCTTCACTGCTAAATCTAAAAGACTTCTCTCAGATCTCATACTTCTTGACCTCTATGAACATTTAATGCTGTTGGCCACTGACTCCCTCCTTTATCCTCTTTTAAAAGATCCCAGTTCAAATTCCATCTCAGTTATTTAATACCTGGCTCTTCTTGGGGAAGCAACTGGGTTTGTCTTCTCATCTCTAAAACGATGGGCATTAGACAAAATAATCTTGAAGGTTCCTTCCAATTTTCAAACTAAAACCTAATCGTCTTATTATGTCTTCTCAAATTTCATTTGCTTTTATTATATGATACTTATTGATTTGTATTACTCTTTCCTAATTTCTTGTTCTTCAAGAAACTTGTTAATCTAATTACATATTCATTTGAAGAAATCAATAAACAGCTGTATCATGTAGATGTGGGGGACCTGCAATACAATCTTTGGGACTCTGAGATCTCTGATCTAGACATGCTTTAGTTTCTCCCAACGCTAATAATCTATGATCTATGAGTCCAAGAGATTATCTGATCTAACTCTTTGCCTCTGGGCAGGATTTCACCTAGCACATACAAGGCAGCTAATTTTTTTACCCATAATTAAAGCTTTGTGCCTGTTAGATTATATAAATTTCTTGAGAGTAGGGAGCATCATTTATTTCATCTTAGTGTACCCAAGGTCCAATGTCTTGTGCATAATAGGTGTTTAATAAATGTTTGTTCAATTGAATTTAGCCTTCAAGAACAGAGGTTTTTCTGCATGTCTCTGAGAAACAAATAGGCTGAGAGAAAAGAATGGAAGAGATTTTCCATTCTAGCTCACCCCCAAGGGGCGGAAAGGGAGGGAGAAGGGAGAAGAGTCCCTGACAGCAAAGGACTCTTCATGGCTATAGGATTCAGGCTTGCCAAGTGATGGAGTTCCAGGAGTGATTAGAAGGCAGATGCTTTTAAATTAACAAATTTTAATTTAGACCTAAATCTCCATTATTGCCTGCAGCTCGAGGAAAATTGGTGACCGTTTAAATTTATTAATTGGAGCCTGCTGTGAATCATTGAAGGGTGAAAAGCAGAAAAGGTGAAAATAATGAACTGTCACCATGAAGTGGGGAAGGAGGTGGAGAGAAACTGGGAGAGAAGAGACCTGGAGATGACAGAAAGGCCAAAATGAGGAGATACTATCAGCTGGTTGATATAAGGGAATCCTTCCTTGGGAATCCATGTCACTGCAGGGAGAAGAGAAGACACATCATCAATCTCAAGACCCCATAGGGGAGGCAACTCCTGAACAAGGCTGTGCCCAACAAGATGGAACCCAATTGGGCATGTCCCCAATCAGAATAGACCAATCTAGCGTAACATGGAGGAAACAGGAGCTGCAATCAGTGTGAGATGAGCAGGTCCCAGTGGACACTGTGCTAGACCACACTTTACAGAGACTTAGCTCCACAAATCTCTCTAGTAATTTCTGTCTTAGGAGCTTCATATCCCTTTTGATAACAATAATAATTATAGAACCTGCCTTGTATAGGGGGATCAAGAAAGATTATACATGTGGGTGTTTTATAATATCAACTATTATCACTTCCAAAGAGTAAGTCACAGAGGGAAAAGGAGAAGGAAATATGTCAGGCACTATGCTAAGTACTTTATAATTTTAACTCATTTTATCTGTTGAGGAAATTGAAACAAATATAAGTTAAGTAATTTGCCCAAGTTCACATAGCTAATACATATCTAAGGCATATTTGAACTCAGATCTTCATGACTTCAGGCCTGATTTTCTCACCAGCTATTTCCAGTCCTAGAGATGCCACAGGATAGGTACTTGAAACATCAGAACATCTCAATTCTATAAGTGTAATAGGCTCTTCATGAAGTAATACCACTGCATCCTTCATCCAGGATTCAGAGGCAAATGGTCATTTCTTGGAACAGTAGTCTCCAAAACAATCCTTTACCTGCCCTCCTATTTTCTGATGAGGGTAGTACTATAACCCAAGTTTACAAGCTTGTTATCATCTTTGTGTCCTCCCTCTTCCTCATCTCATATATTAAATTGCTTGTCTATTATCTATTCTTTTGCCATAGCCTCTCTAAAATATGTTCCTTTATTTTCACTGACATAGTCACCACTCTAGTTCCCATCTCTCCTAGCCTATTTTAATAGCTTTCTGACTGGTCTCCCAGCCTCAAGGTTTTCTTTTCTCCAAAGCAACATCCACATAACTGTCAAAGTGATTTCCCTAAAGCTCATTTCTGATTATCTCATGATAAAACCCAGTTGTTCCCTGCTGACTCTAGAATCACTATTATTTCATCTTTTAAAAATTTATATTTCTTTTATAAGTTTTATGTATATATAATTATATGTATATATAATATATATAATTAAATAAAGTATATGGATACTGTCACATATATGTATAATTTGTTAATAAATAATCACACATGTAAAGGGGTGTGTGCTCAATTTTTTTTAACTGATAAAGGTGGGAATCAAAAAGTATGAATGATATTGCCTTAGAGCATTAAGGAAATACCTAACTAGTGACTGGTATGTATGTACTACTTTAAGCTTGCAAAATGATTTATAGACATTATCTCATCTTATCCTCTGAAGAACTTCAGGAAAATATTACTGTATTATTACTTCATTTTATAGGTAAAAAATTGTTTCAGAGATTTTAAATGATATGACTAAAATTTCACAGCCAATAAGCTTTAGAACCAGAGCCATTGATTTTACCTGATTCCAAGTTTGATAGGCTTTCTGCCACACTCAACTACACCATGAGTGCTTTCTGGTTACAGTCTGGCTTTAAAACATAAGGGGAAAATGGAGGGATTGTGAAGATGACTGTATAGAAGAGGCAGAAGTTGAGCATGGTAACTATGATGGAAAAGCTGATGGAAGAGGGTGTTGCTGTAGGGAGAGACATTGGTTGAGGAGGTTGATATGGATAGGGAATAAAGAAGGTAACTGTGAAGAAGAGGAAACAGTGGGAGACTGTAGTATTGAGGTGAGAGGATGTGGATGATGGTGGAGATTAAAGAGGAGAGATGCTGGGAAAAGGACCAGAAGACATGGATTTCCTATATATTTTGAAATTTAATGAACCTGGAAATTATATGCAAACTGCCTAATAAGCAATCACCAAGTTGGTGATCCCCTATGGAAAAGTATAGGGGATGATAGAGCCTATTGAGCAGGAAAAAACTGCTGGTAGAGCTGGGAAAAAAATTCTCTGAGATTACTGCTGCTGGCCTCAAAGATATGATCAGAGACATAAAAGTGTTCCTAAAATGAGGTAGAGTCAGCTTATGTTGAGAGGAGATATGTGTTCTCAGGGCAGAGAAGCAGAGAAATATAATGTGTCTGATTTCAATTCTGGTTTCATTTTCTTTGCTATTAAATAAATGTGGTCTTGTTAAAATAAAGGGATAGGAAGCTAGTTATTAAGAGAGACTTAGTAACTGGGATAGAAGAGAGTAGGGTTCATAATGCATGGCATAAGAGTAGGGGAGGAAGAAAATGACTTTCTTAAAATTATAAATGAATAGTTGTTAAGAATAGCTAGGGTTCACCACTAGTCATGAAAATATTTATAGCAGCTCTCTTCCCAGGGCAAAAAGTTGGAAATTGAGGAGATGCCCTTCAATTGGAAATAGCTGAATAAAATGTGGTACGTGATTATGATGGAATATTATTGTTCTATGGGAAATAATGAGAAGGATGCACTCAGAAAAATTCTGGAAAGCCCTCCATGAACTCAAGCAAAGTGGAGAGTACTATAAACAAAAGTAATGACAATGGTCTAGCATAAATCATCTGTAAATAACTTTGCTATTCTCAGCTTTACAATGATCCACAATTAGTCTGAAGAACTTATGATGAAAAATCCTATCTATACCCAAAAGAAGGAAATGATTGTGTCTGAATACAGATTGAAGAATAATCTTTCTCCCTCCTTTCTTTCTCAACTTTATTTTTCTTGAGGGTTTTTTTGAGTAAGAAATCTAAGTTTTCTTCCACAACATGACGTTTGGAGAAATGTTTTTTGTAACTTTACAATGGTTTCTTTTCTCTTTCTTTTTTTTTGCTGAGGCAACTGGGGTTAAGTAATTTGTGCAGGATCACATAGCTAGAAAGTATTAAGTGTCTGAGGCCAGATTTGAACTCAGGTCCTCCTGACTTTAGGGCTGGTGCTCTATCCATTGCACCAACTAGCTGGCCCTTCACATTTGGTTTCTTAATGGGGACTAGGGTGGGTGTAAAGAAAGAGAATCTGGAACTCAAAAAAATTTTTACTCCAATTCAAATGCCAAGTGGGCATGAAAAATTAATTTTGAAGCAAAGTCAGTTAAAAGACAACTTTGACTATTCCCATGCTGGCTGGGTACTAGTATTTGTCTGATTCACAAAAGAATTGAAATATTCCCTAAACTAAGGATTATTTTACCAAAAAATCTGAGGCCACTTTGCCTTTGATGAAAAAATGAGACTACCTAGAAACTGAAATTCACAAAATCATAGTAATTTTTAGAATCAGAATATAGCTTAGCATTCAACAAGTCCATTCCATATTGGAAACGTATCCCCACCATGATATGCCTAACAGGTAGTCACCAAACCCCTACTTAGAAACATCCACTGAAGAGGAAATCACTACACCCCAAAGCAATTTACTCCACATTTGGATCGTTTTATTTTTTTTTTCTGCTCAGAAACATATATAAATTGGTCTCTTCATAACCTCTACTCATTGCTTCTATTTTGCCCTATTTAAGACCAACCAGAACAAATCTAATATCTGATATCTAATACCTAAAACATAATAATCCATGAATAGCCCTTCAAATAATTAAACAAACTTATCACATATATTCTGAATCTTCTATCAGGTTAAACATACTCAGTGACTTCATATGAGATAGACACAAATCTCTTTACTTGTTCTAATTATCTTCAGTTCCCACCCCGGTGCACTGCTTTGGATTTCCCTATCATGTTCACAGGAACCTTATCATCTTGAAGCTTCATATTTCTGTGAGATTGCATGAGTCTTGGTTCTCACACCTCATCAGTACCCTCTGCCCTTTTGAGTGGAGAGCAGAATAAAAAGCTGCAAAATCTATATTTAAGCAGGAGATTCAGATGAGACATCTCTTCATTTCTTACCTGGGCTACACTTCTGAGAGCTTCTCCACTACGCTCCCATGACAGGTAACTTCTCTCCAAATTTTTCAGCTTCCATTTCCCTCATTGGATTATAAGCTTCTTGAGGGCAGAAACTGGCTTTTGTACTTATATCTCCAGTGCTTAGCACAGTGCCTATATCATAGGAGGCACTTAATGCTTATTGACTGACCTTCTTTCATATACTATTTATCAGTTTACTTCTTAAACTGAAATGCCAAGAACTGAATGCGAATATATATTCCAGCTGTAATCTGACCATAGTAGAGAACAGTAAGACAATTGCTTCCAAGGTAGATAAGTAGGCCTAAAGTCAGAAGGATATGAGCTCAAAATCAGGCTCATACACTAGCTGTGTTACGCTGACACCTTAGTCACTTATCTTCTGTCTGCCTCAGTTTCTTCAAGTATAAAATGGGAATAAAATAAAATAATAAATAAGTAAATAAATGAAACAGCATCTACCTATTTTGATATTAACTCTGTGCCATCATTTTTGTTCTGACCCATGCAGTGCAAAAATATACTCATTAGCAAAGACATAATCAAATGGATCTATGATTTATCTTTGATCAAGATTTCCATCTAAAAATATAAATTTCAACCAATCTGTGCCTGCCAATTCTTGTATAACTCTTGTTTATATCCTTCTATACACTGACCACAAATGGTCCACTCAATATCCAAATGCCATCGTCACTTTCTCCTATGCCTTTGTCAGTTGACCAGTTCATTTTCTCTATCATACATTATCTTGAATACATCTTTTACTCCTCTTCTTCTAATAAATTTCTCATTGGTTCTTTGGATTGCATCACATGAGTATATTCTCCTTAATATATAATGCTGCTACATCTCATCTTTTTCCTAGCTTTGTTTTTTTTTTAATAATCCATAGGTCAGACATGGGTTTTTCATTCCCCAAATGTCAATGATATCCTTGAGATAAATTTTGTCTTCTTGCATTAGGACATCTAGTCTATATTTGTTGCCTAAATTTTGAGCATTTGTATATAGATACTCAAGGCCATAGGTTCTACTGCTGATTCTCTTCTTGCATTCTGTCTTCTATAAGTTCAGAGTGTCTTAACAAATATTCTTCTCCTTTTTAATGGCTGCCCTATAAATTATCTAATGTTGGGAAGAATGGCATTTTTCTCCATTTCGTGTCCTTTATATTTAAAGTTCTTTTAATTAGATTTGCAAGAGATTTAGAAAATACACTCTTACCAACTTTTATTAAATGTATTCCATCTTTGATCAGGAATCTGCCAATCCTATATTGGTAATCATAATACATAAATCTACATCGCATTCTCAATCACCACTTTCTTAGTCAGCTGTTCACCTCCCAAATTATTTTACTGTTCTGTATCCCTTGCCCTCAAAAGACAGGAGTGAGGAAAATACAACCTGTGACATTTTCATCTTCAATTTTTGTCCAAGATTTCACAATAATTAAGGAGGGTTTTTTTTGATAGTATCATTTGTGACCACATAGATCTCCAAATGTGGGTAGTTGTTACCTGTTTAGATAAGTTTTGGGAGGTTCTCAGTTATGACTTGGATACCTGCTCATATTTTTAATGTAATTAGGTTGACAGCTATCTTCTTCAGTATTCCTAAGCAAGGAATTGTCAACCTTCATTTTGGACTGTGAACCATATCTCCTTCATCACAGTGACAAACATCTCTGGTGAATTTACAACTCCTTGATTTATGCCTTGCTTGATGTTTATGATCAGAGAGTCATTGAACAAGGTTATTTCTGTTCTTTTATTTTCCAAAGAATCTTGAATGATTTTGATATATGGATAAGAGATACATTGTTGGGGGACAAGGAATAGCATTTTGCTCTAATGAATCTTATTTTTTCCATAATAAACATGTAGCACTACTCACTAGATGTTCACACTTATCTGATCCTTAAAGAATAGCTGCTACCTTGAGGGTCAAGCAATAGCCTATGGGTTCACTCTGTGATAGACATCTCAGGAAACTGACCTGTATCTATGGACAGGGATGGTATAGCTTTTGTTTGTTTGTTTTTAGAAACACTGCATTGTCCCTGATTACCCGAAGTGTGAAGAGATTGTCCTGATTGATTTACCTTCTCTTGAAGGAGAGGAACAAGCCTACACTTGCAGCATAGGTAGGTGACATGATATATAAATATGAAAAATTCAGTGCAAATTATTGTGAATTTTTCCTACTTTCATAATTATTGAGGTTCTCAACATTGTTTTTTGAACTATTTGTTTTTGTTTATGACTTATCCCTTAAATATCTTAAGGTATTTAACAATCTTTTATCACCTCTTAAGAACTTAATAGCCTCACTCAATTTCCTTTCCCCTCTTCATTCTTTCCAAGTCTAAATCCTACAAAATTATATTCATGCATTATTTCTCCTTCATATTCAATTTAATTCAGTGTCTCCTTTCCGGATTTCACAAAAGCCAGAAAGAAGCAGAAGCTGGACCTGAAGACTCTTGTTTTCCTTCAACATTTCCTTAATTTCTGCTATATTTCTTCTTCCTAAATTCAATTACTAGCCTCATTCACAATACAAACCCTTCGAAGTCACCATCACAATTTCCTTCTTATTACTCTGAATAAATCCATTTCTCTTCTTTTCTTTCTTCCACAACTCTTTTCCATAGAAAAGGGAGATGGCAGCACAAAGGAAAAAGCTAGTTAGAAGATGGTTTTCACAGTTCTGCAGGGAAATAACAAGCAGCCATTCAGAAGCAGAGAAATATTCCAGCAGGGTGGTGCCCAAGCCAGAGAAGTGTGTTTCTTTTTCTATCGGTACCATAGACATCTATGAGAAAATATGACCCTGTGTGAAAAGGAGCATATACCCTGGTTATTTTTCTTGTTATTCTATTTAATTAAATGTCTTTATGTTAATATGTCATCTGATTTAGTCTTGTGAAAAACAGAAAGGAAGGAAGGAAGAAGAAGAGAAGGGAGAAAGAAAGGAAAGAATGTATGAAGAGAAAAGGATGGAGGAAAGGAAGGAGGGAGGAAGAGGGGGGAGAAAAGGAAAGAGAAAGGGAGGGAAGGATAAAGAGAGGGAAGGAGGGAGGAAGGAAGAAAGGAAAGGAAGAAGGGAGGAAGGAAAAAAGGGGAGATGAAGAAAGGGAAAGTGGGAAGAAGGGAGGAAGAAAGGAAGGGAGGGAGGAAAGAAATTAGAGACTGCTTTTTATGAACTATGGATTTGAATAAATGCTGAACCCCAAAGTGTCTTGAACTTGGAATAGCATTTTAAAGGGGATGGGATTGAGTTATACTATACTGCATTTGCTGGTAAATGGATACACCAAAGTAGCTAGAGACAACCTATCACCTACATAGGTGTAGAGTAGCTAGATTGGGTATTACTTTCTTTAGTTCTTTAAGTCATAGATGAGTTTAAAGAAGAGTCGTTGGGCAGTCTTTTCCTTCACATAACATTGGTATGTGATAGTAATATTCCAGTGAAGTAAATTCAGTTATAATGGGGATCAGATCTGATTTGTGTTAAGTGCCCCTTACAGTTTTTTCCCTAAGTGATTTGTCATCCCTGGTAGATTCATCCCATCTCTACTTTCAGCCTAGTTGAGGTCCCCAGTAGGAGCTCATACCCCGGGTAGACTTCTCCCGGGGGCCAATAGAATATTTGCAAATAGTTTTCAGATTACTGTAATTTGCAGCTTTTCCAAGATGGAAAAGCACAGCAGGGAAGTCAGCCTGGGTTCACTTAAAAGCTTGAAGGTGGACCTGATCTAACCTTGAGGGAATGCCTAGGGTGAGTTTTTTGGCTCAGTGGCCAGTTCTATCTTAGATACACAAACAAGAAGAGATTAAACATTGCACTGAGCTAGAACAAAGTCCCAGGCTTTCCAATGGGTTCAGTTATCTGGTGCCTTTAAAACTCTTTTTCTTTCTTCCCCTTCCCCCACTTCTATGTTCACTGACCTTATTTCCCTGTGACAAGCTGTGCGTGGTCTTCAATAATGTACATCCCCCCACCTTGAACAGAAGCGGCCTGTCACCCAAAAATAACTTGAAAAGCAGACAGAGGGGAGTAGATAAGCATTCAGAATTATTTATTTATAGCACAGAGCAGAAAGCAGTCAGAGAGACAACGAGCAAGCGACAGCCACAACATCCATCAGGGTTCAAGTGCTCTCAACCAATCCAGAGGGAGCCACTGTATTTCCATGGAAAAGTGTATTTAGCCCAGCCTATCCTGAGAATTTGGGAGAGATGGACAGAATGGGAAAGCATACACACACACAATGTCAATACCTGTTAGGCATGTAGGTCTTCAATATATTTATTCTGCTCCATGAATGTCAGTGAGAATTGACCAAGTGTCTGCAGTGTGCCCAGAACCTTGCCAAAGAAATTAAGACAAGGAGAAGGCACAATATCTGATCTCAGGAAACTAAATCATAGAATAGCTGGAGAGACAGAAGTATACATATAAAACACCTGGAGACCATTCCAAGATAACATGTTACAGGTATAGCATGAGCAAAGGTGCACAGTCTAGAAAACAGAAAGATTAACCCAGAAGTAAAAATAGGTAAGAGATGGAAAGAGACTGGAGGGAGGGAGATCAGTAAGGAATCTGCTGCAATGACACAATGATCAGTCATGATTCCAAAGGACCAGTGATGAAGAATACTATCCACCTCCTGATAGAAAAGTAATGGACTCATTATGCAGAACGAGACACACAATTTTTGGACATGACCAATGTTGAAACTTGTCTGTGATTATGCATATTTGTTACAAGGATTTTATTTTTCAGTGGGTTTAGGGATTGGAAAAGGGAAAAATAGATTCTTGTTCATTAAAAATTTCTAATTTTCTTTCTTTTTGATCAAATTTTTCTTGTGCAGAAAGATAATTGTATAAATGTGTATGCCTATATTTGATTTACATATATATATTTTACCATGTTTAACATTTATTGCATTACTTGCCATCTAGGGGAGGGGGTGGGGAAAGGGAGGGAAATTGGAACACAAGGTTTTGCAAGGGTCAGTGTTGAAAAATTATCTTTGTATATGTTTTGAAAAGAAAAGGCTTCAATAAAAAAGAAAAGAAAAATTTCTAATTAAAAAAGGAATCTATTGCAAACTGCAATTGTCTAGGTGAATGGGTTGTGTGTGTGTGTTTTTTTTAAATGCCTGAACTAGGGTAATGATAGTATGAATGGAAAGTAAGACACAAGTACAAAGGAAACTGTGGAGATACATTAGAATTTGGTAGATGATTTTAACTCAAGTTTATGATAATATTTTAAGATTTGAAAAGCACTTTATTCACTCACAACAGTCCTTTGAGGTAAATAGGTAAGTAAGATAATAATAATGTATTATTCTCATTTTATAGTTGAAGACACTAACACCAAAAAGTTGTGATTTATCCATCTAGTCAGTACTTACCTTTCCTACATTTTTGAGTCACACTCCTTGAAAAAGCTGTCTACATTCATAACTTAAACTATCTCTACTTTCACTCTTTGTTTTTTTAACATTTCTGTAGTCTGAAACTTGTTGCACACACAAGTCTTCAAACTTGTTGCACACTGGAAACCCTTTGCTCCAAAGTGAGCAAGTATTTCTTAATTGACAAATCTAATGGTTTCTTCTCAATGCTCAGTTTTACTCCTTGCCCTCTTTGTTGTCCAGTCATTTCTCTTGGATACCTTCTCCTCTTGGGCTTTCATGATACTGATTTTTTGGCTCTTCTTCATTTCTGACCTCCCTTGTGTCTTCTTTGGTCATTCATTCTCCATGTCATGCCCAATAATTTAGGATCTATTGTCAGATTCTCAATAATTTTGGGTCTACTATCAGATTCTGTCTTAAGTCGTTTTCTCTTTTTTATTCTAAATTCAATCACATGGTGAACTTATCAGCTCCTATGACTTCTGTTGTCAATTCTATTGAGATTATGTGACTACCTCCTAATTAACTTCATATTGGCTATTTCAGACTGTATTCCAATGGGTAGTTCAAATTCAACATGACCAAAACAGGTCTTAAAATCTTCAAACCCTCCCCATTTCTGAACTTTCTTGCTACTATAAAGGCCATCGTCATTACTCTTTGGCTTTATTCTCAACTCCTCAGTCTAAGTTGTCTCATATATACAATTAGTTGTCAAATCTTGTTTCCATCTTCACAGTATCTCTTATATTCACAAGTCACTATTTTATTTTAGTCTTACTTTCTCCTATCTCAACTATTATAAAAGTCTCCTGTTTTTTTTCTATTACAGTCCTCCCCATTCTAATCTATCATATATCAAAATTTATTTTTCCTAAAGCTCAGGTCTGACCCTATCACTGGAGTTATTAAATATATCCTGGAATAAAATACTGGCCACTCCACTGGCATTTAAAACTCTTAACAAAATGTTCCTTTCTACACAGTATCTTTTTACATATTAATTCCTTTCATGTACTCTAGAATCCAGTCACACTGGACTGCTGGTCATTCCTCACACAAATCTTTATCTTTGCAGCAGTTATCCCTTATGTCTGGAATTCTCTCCCTCTTAATCTGTCTCTTGGAGACTCTGGTTACTTTCACTTCAAGTAACTCCTTCTGCATGAGACTCTTCCTCTTACAGCTTCTATAATTTTTCCTTCTAAAGTTACTTTGTATGAATTTTATATATGCATATATATACAAGTCCTTTTTTCCATTAGAATGTAAGTTCTTTGGGGGGCAAGGTCTGTTTAACATCTGTCTTTGTTTTTTTTTTTCCTCAACAGTATTTCCACCAAATATACATATAGTTTTCCACATTGATTTTTGTAAGATTTTGTGTTCCAAATTTTTCTTCCTCCCTTTCTTACCTTGCCCTTTTCCAAGACAGTAAGCAATCCTTAGTATGTTAAACATGTACAATCCTTTTAAATGTATTTCCATATTTGTCATGTTGTACAAGAAAAATCAGACACAGAGGGGGAAAAAACCATAAGAAACAAAAAATAAATAGATAAACCAAAAAAGGTGAAAATACTATGCTTCAAACTACATTCAGTCTCCATAGTTCTCTCTCTGGATGCAGATGGCAGCTTCCACCCCAAGTCTATTGGAATTGTCCTGAATCACTACATTGCTGAGAAGAGCCAAGTCCATCACAGTTGATCATCACATAATTTTAGCATCTGTCTTTATATCTCCAGCACTTAGAGCAGTGTCTGGCACATTGTAGATGCTTACTAAGGGTTTACTTGGTTGATTGATCACCTGAAGTGAATTTCCTAAATTCATGAAGTAAATCTCCTAATTCCATCTCCTTTACTACATCATACTGGGAAGAAATAGAGAAGATTCCCTTGAAAGTTTAAGCTCCCTGTAAGTATGAGTTGTTTCATTATTTATACTTGTTTCCTTGCCTCCTCATACAATTCTGGCACTTATTAGATGTTTAATAGATATTTATTAATTTTTCACCAAATGTTCTCATCAATGAATTAGTAGCTTCTTGGGATTAGAATTAGTAAGGCTCTCCTTTTATTATAAGAAAAATGGGTAAGTTATTTCCATTCAAACCATTCATAAGTAGCAGACTCACAATTGAAACAAAGGTTTCAATATAGATTTCAAATACAATGCTCTTTTTTCTGCATCATTATCCTTTTGGATGAATTAAAGAATTTATCAAACAATTAATTTATCTAATTATCAAAACAGCTAGTATCCATGGACTTTGGTATTTCCACTAAGGTAAAGTAGTAGTTTGTAACTCTATCTAAAAGTAAATCTGAGCTCTCTATTCTTAATTTACTACAAAATCCTGCCTCAGTTCATTTTTATAGATGAGGAAACTGAGACCCAGAAAAATGGACAGAGTCCTGAACCTGGAGTCAGGAAGCCTTTAGTTCAAATTTGACTTCAGAAAGGCCTCGGTGGTATTTGGGCAAGCTATTTAACTTTTGTTTGCCTCAATTTCCATATATGTGAATTTATAAATAAGCTAATGAAGGAAATAAACCATTCCAAAATTTCTGGCAAAAAAAAAGGGTGTCATAAAGAGTTGAACACAACTAAAAATAATTAAAACAAAAATGATTTGTGACCTTACATGCATTGCTCTTTCCACTGTGCCAAGGCTATCCACAACCCTCTCCTCTACTAGACTATAAATCCCATGAGGGAGATTATGTCTTCTTCCCTTTGTGTCCGAAAAGATCATAGAATATCAGATTTGGAAAGATTAGACTTAATATAGGTCAATTAATACTTTTTTAGTTCTTTCTCTGTGTGGGGAGAGAGACAGACACAAAAACATTTAAATCCAACCTCTTCCCTCTGGAGAATTTTGTGAAGAAAATGATAAGAAAAATGTAATGTAGTAAACATGTTGCATAAGTAGATGACCCAATCAGAATGGATGTATTATTTTCCCCATCTTCATTCAACAGTACATGTGTAGGGTACAGTCAGTTATATGATAAGGGGACTAGGGACTCAAGAAAAGAGGACAATGTAGAGTTTAACTGGCTTACCAAAATGAGGAGAATGGAAGAGAATAGCTACTGTAGGATTGATGACTGAGTAGAGAATTGAAACATGAGGGATTAGAGGTCAGCATAGATAAAGAATATGGTATATGAAGAACTGATGAAAGGCTTTGTAAGGGAAAACAGAGAGAGTAGTGGAAACCAGAAGATTAAGTCAGAAAGGGGGTTTCAGAATTGTTGAACATGGATGTGGTGCATTTATGGGTAAGGGATGGTAAAGTTAGGGATATGATGATCTTTGTGAATAGCTGAGGTGGGGTAGAGGAGGAGGTCATGGGAAATTAGAACACTGAAGAATTGAATAAAAATGTTAGCGGGAGAGTCAAAATTTATATTAAAGTCCCTATATATGAGGAGCAGGTGAGAAGGGAAAAAAATGTGATATATATACACACACACACACACACACACACACACACACACACACACACACATACTGAACTCATTGAGAAGTGACTGGAGGTCTATGGACAACAATAACCAGGATTTTAACTGGGTGGTAGATTCAAGGATTGATCTTGGTCCATCCCTTGGACCATTCCTCCTAGTTTCTCCTAGGATCAGGTTCTCTTCCGAAAGATCAGGCCCTGCCATGATCAAATGATTCAGGCAAGATTTTCTAGGAACTTTTGAGCAGGGGAAGAATACTTTCTGTCATCTGTGTTGTTACAGCAGTGCATTGATTGTATGGTACGCCCCCTCCCCCTTAATGACTCATGATTCCAAAAATCTGGAGATAATGGACCCTTGGATCTGGTTTCAGAGGCTCTAGATTCAAATTCAAACTCTTTTTACTCCCATTGTGACTTTGAACAAAACATTACATTTTTCTGGTCTTAGAAGAGATAATGTTCATTATTTTCCAAATTCCCTCCATTTCCCATTGCTAACTTCCCAGAATTGAGAATTTCAGACAGAATATCAGAAACACTAACTTGCCAGAGAAGTCACCATTTAAAAAATTCACAGCCAAAAGGAACTGAACAGGAATATATATGAGGGGCAAAAGAAAGAAGAAGAAAGGATCCTTTTAGGTTTATAGACTATGATCACAGCATCATAGATTTATAGCTAGAAGGGTTCTTACAGAGAATCTAGTCTCGCTGTCCCATTGTAGAGATGAGGAAACAGGCTGTGGAGACAAAGTGTCTGATTCAAAAGTCTCTACAGTAATATATTTTTTTATTTTTAATTTCCTCAGTTACATGTAAAAACAACAGGTTTTTTTAGTTGTGCATGTATGTTTATTTTTTAAATATTTCCTTATAAATCATGTTGGGAAAGAAATATCAGAACAAAAGGGAAAAACCACAAGAGAAAAAAACAGAAGAAAAAGAAAAAAAGTAAACATAGCATGTGTTGATTTACATTCAGTCTCCATAGCTCTCTCTTTGGAGGCAGATGGCATTTTTCATTCAAAGTTTATTGGGATTGCTTTGATCACTGAATCATTATGAAGAACCAAGTCTGTCATACTTGATCATTGCAGTCTTTCTATTACTGTGTACAATGTTTTCCTGGTTCTGCTTGTTTTGTTCAGCATCAATTCATGTAAATTTTCCCAGGCCTTTCTAAAAATCAGCCTGTTCACCATTTTTATAGAACAATAATATTCTATTACCTTCATATACCATGACTTATTCAGCCATTCCCCAATTGATGGGCTTCTACTCATTTTCCAATTGTTTGTCACCACAAAAGAGCTGCTACATATATTTTTGTACATGTTGATCCCTTTCCTTCTTTTATGATTTCTTTGGAATACAGACCTTGTAATGGCACTGCTGGATCAAAGGCTATCTCCATTTTTATAGCTCTTTGGGCATAGTTCCAAATTGCTCTTCAGAATGTTTGGATCATTCCATAGCTCCACCAACAATACAGCAGTATCAGGGTAGTAAAAGACAATCCCAAACCCAGTTTTTCTGATTTTAATATCACCTTTCTTTACACCATACCACACTTCT
The DNA here is from genome assembly GCF_016432865.1 of Antechinus flavipes. NCBI lineage: Eukaryota > Metazoa > Chordata > Mammalia > Dasyuromorphia > Dasyuridae > Antechinus > Antechinus flavipes. The sequence continues at coordinate 51,663,795 of NC_067401.1, forward strand.
TCTTTGATATTATTCTCTGAATAATAATGGTTAAAATCATTTTCAAAATATAAAAACATGAATTTGTTTAACATTATTCCCTTTTTGGACTACATATTGAAGTCACTTAGAATATAATATCAGCATTGTACATCGATGTTGACCCTGCATTTCATAACATCATCACTCTGCAGCCATCTGCAAACTCAAAACATTAGACAAACTGGAAAATTTGATCTGGAGTACCTTCTGTACGGGGGAAAAGGCCAATTATTATCTGGTTTCTCCTTAGCAGAGGAATTTTTAGAGGAGGGAGGACCAATGGAAAAGAAATAAGTATAAACAATTTGAGTCCTGGAAAAAACACAGAGCCCCAGATATGGCTGATGTTGTCCTAATCATGGGCATATTGTATGTTCTCAAATATTAGCTGTGCTGCCTTTAAAAATGCCAGCTCTATTTATTTCAACAAATACAGCAAATGTCTGAATGCTTCCTGGGAACCTGTGTTCCTAAAGATAGGAAGAGTTAAAGCTTCTACTTTTTCCTGGCAATGATGATGGAGCATGAATACTTGTCAAAATGAATTGATCATATAACAACATCTCTCTGTGTCTCTTTTATTCTACCTCTTGTATCATCAAGGTCATAGAATCAGAAGAGGTACAGCTGCCTGACATTTCTGTTGCAAGCTTGTCTGAAAAAATAGAGACCGGCTCACAAGGTGTAGTCAGGGATGCATCTGTTGTTTGACACAGAGTCATAATTACTTTGGGTAGTTCACTATATCTGAGACTTCAGGCAGCTTACAGCATAGTCATTTTTCAGGGTTATACAGAATACAGACACAATGTAAGCACCTTCTGAAAGGAGTTAGCTGATCACAAAACCATGAGATTTGTCTTTCTTCTCAGTGTGCAAAGTAAGATCAGTTCTTCTCAATAGAAAGGCAAAGGTTAAGTGTATCTGGATGTTATGACAGACATATAAGGCTAAACATAAAAGGAAAGCCACCCAGAAATACTATAACCATAGGGCCACACTGCTTTTCCAAAGGGACCTCACCTGGATCCCTGAGTCTTTCTTTTCTACCACTGCAGAATAAAAGCCTTCCCTCCTACTTAGGTTTTCCTTAATTTTATCTGGGACCTACAGGCATCCTTCGAGTGGGAGCAAGGCTGGTACTCTCCTCAGGGCTATTTACAACAGCTGATCCTTTCCTATCCAAGGAATTAATCACCTTGACTAGAATTCTTTGTCTTTGTCTCTTTTTCTTTAGCTCTCTTGTCCCTGCCTTACTCTACCACTCTATCTCTGTCTCTTTGTTTTTGTCTCTGGGTCTTTTTGCAGAGCTCTTTTAAAAATCTTTGCCTTATTCTATCTTTGCTCCCATCTTACTTTGTTTGTAGCAGTTCATTGTCTCTCTGCCTCTTTCCTTTTCTACATTGTATCTCTCTTGGCTACAAGTATTAGCAGTCATTCAGCCTTGCACAATTCTCCCAATTCTATAGCTAAGAGCCTGTAACAGTCAGATGGAAGATACAGAGAGTCAGTGTCCAGAGCCCAAGGCCAGTTTGGCAGATCAGGCTGCATTTGGCAGAGCTGTGGGGGGCTGCAGAGCAACATTGTGCCTGGAGGTGAGTCAGTAGTGAGATGGATGTCCTGGGAAACATGCTTGCCATGCCTCCTGTTACTTCTGGGTACTTCAGATGGCTCTCCAACTAATCTAAAACTAAGCTGCACATTTGAACAAGGAGGCTGAGCAAAGCTTAACTTTGAATTAAACAGACTTAATTGAATTAGACTCAGGAAAGGAAGTATCGGTAGAATGGAATGGGTGCTAGCTCTGAAGTCAGAAGACGTGGGTGCAAATTCTGCATAATGCTTATCTAGCACCTGTGAAAACTCTGGCAAGTTGTCGTCTTTGTAAGTCCCAGATTTCTCATCTATAAAATGAGGGGGTAGTGTCTGATAGTTTCTGAGATTTCTTCTAGCTCAAGATCTATGCTTCTATTAGGATAACAACATTTCTGGCTTGACTTTCTTATTTACGTTTACTTGAGATGACCACATCAATTAGTTGACTAGAGTCTGGAAAATCAAGCTTACTATCTAATGATCCAATGTGAACTTCTACTTTAACTGATGTAGATATTCTTTTGGTCGGAAAATCATTATCTTCCCTTATTTGCTGTTAGAAATTTCATTGTACCCATCCTGGTCACACAATTCAAGCTTATATAAAGTTGATGCCCTGATGCCCTTAGCTCACGGACTAGACTTTTGTCTAGAGTGACAAGGCCTATCCTCTGGGCACAATAAGCTTCGGGTTCTTGGATAATTTCTGTCACATCATGAATTGAATAACAAACCGCCTTTTCACCCTCTTCTAGTTATTTCACGACTCATTTCCTTATCTTTTTTATCAACATTTCCTAAGCCATCTTCCCTCTCCCAGATTTAACTTATCTCCTGTATTTGTCTCTTTTTGTCTTTGTCTAGTGGATAGAGTACTGGGCTCGGAGTAAGGAAGGCTTGATATTAAATGTGACCTCAAACTCTAGCCAGCTGTATGATTCTGGGCACTGCTCTGTTAAATTCTAGCTGCCTCAGTTTCTTTCTTCATCAGTAAAATTGACATTTTTTTCCTTTACCACAAGGGCTCTTTTATCTTTCAAGCCTTTATTAACTCAAGTCACCACATGGTGCAATTGACCCCAGTTCACTACCCCCAGGGTTCTATCCCTGGAAAACCCCTCTCCCAGATTGGCTTCCATCTTTAACACTTCTCACGTGAGTGAAAGCTGGAATCTTTTAGAAATGAGCCATCCCTGCTCTGGGCACAATTGCACCTATATCCATGTTGCCCCTCCTATCACCCCCAATTATTTTCATCCAAGGGGGAAAATGCCTAGTGATAGCTCTATCTTTCTGGCTATCATTTTAATAGCCTTGGATCAAGAGGAATATCCTGGAGGGGCATGAATCCCATTCATGTCTGAGACTTCTGCAGTGGTACTCTATTGTTTCGATTGGTGACTGCCTCCCACACTATTTCAAATAGGCCTCTGCCCCATCTCACTTCATTCTCTACTCTTCAACCATTTTCTTGACAATGTCACTAATCACCTTACTGCCACCCACCTACTCCCTGCCACCTTCTTCTTCAGTTCTAGCAGCAGGATCAGATCAACCATGTATGCCAAGAAGAGGGACATCAACCTACTTTCCAAAGGCTCTGCTCACCATGCTTATAACTTTCCAGACCAAAATGCCCTGCCATGTTCACTATTTCTCTACATGTGTATAAGATCCTCTATTAGAATATTAATTTCTTGAGGGCAGGAATTGTCTTTGCCTTGATATTTACATCTTTAGTGTTTGGCACTTATTAAGCATTCAAAATAGGCTTTTAAATTCATTTTTGTACTCTCCAGGAATGGAGGGCTGGGGTGTTTGCTAGAGAGCCAATTGTTAAATTTTCAGTGAGAATATTTACACCTCAGAAATTGTTTAAAGCTCCAAATCCAGCTTGATTTATTATTTTGTTTGTTATCTAGATTAAAGAAAGTGATGAAGAAAATGGCAATAATTCATATTAAACTTAAAAGTGTATCATCTGTACTTTGGGGGGCAGAAGAGGAGCTGTTTGTTAAACTCTTAGAAGCAAACCTTTGTTCATAGGGTTTTGGTAAAAAAAAGTGCCTCATCCTCATAAACCTAAAAGCACTATATAAATGTGAGCTTTTAATATTACATCATCATTTTAATAAGATTAATGCTGTTCTCCACAATCACTTTGGCTCATATGGTCAATGTAATTGTCATATAGGCACACTGGTATAACTAAATTTGTATAGAAGAAGGGAAATGGGGATGTGTAAAGTTGAAGTAGTCTCCTGAGTCAAATACCCAAAAGGAAATAATCTTCTACTCCACCAAACTCGACTCCTGAAATCTCAGTCTTTCATTCTATACTGAGGCAGAAACATTTTTTAGCTCCTAGAAGGGAATGGAAGGACTGATGGCTGTCTTCACAGATCTGAAGGGCTGTCTCGCGGAGGGGAGAGATTAGATGTATTCTTTGTAGCTTCAGAGGTCAGAACCAGGAGCAATGGACAGAAACCACAGGAAGGCAGATTTCAGATCAAAATAAGAAAGACCTTGATGTCCAATGGTATAAGAACTCCCTATCAAGGGAAATCAGTCTGTCAAGAAGCATTTATTAAGAGTTTACTATGTTCCTGGCACTGGACTAAATGTATGGAATACAAATATAAGCCAAAAGAAATACATTCTAATGGCGAAGATAAAACATAACAAGAAATGAAAGGGATGGAGGGAGAATGTACTAAAAAAAAGTCAAGATAAGTGAAGGTTGGTGGGAAATGAAGAGATGGCTGGCCTGATAGCTCCCTTAAATGGGAGTTCTTGGAGGAGTCAGAGAGAGGAGCAGTAGTTAAACAGTACCTTGATGACTGAACATGAACATTTTACAAGGTCTTTTCAAGAATTTTTTTTAATCTGTATTTTTTATCATGAATTTCACAATTATCAATGATCACAAATATCTCAAAACAAGAAACTCAAAGAAAACCACATAAGAAATGGTAATATGAATATGTATGTGTGTCTAAACATTTATCTTGTCATTCAGTCCAACTCTTTTTTATCCCATGGACCATATTGACCATGGAATTTTCTTGACAAAGATAATGGAATGGTTTGCCATTTCCTTCTCCAATAATTAGATAAAGGCAAACAGATTAAGGGACTTGCCCAAGGTCACAAGCTTAGTAAATGTCTGATGTCAGATTTTAATTCACATCTTCTTAAATCCACAACCAGCATTTCATCTACTGAGCAACTTAGATCCTTCATTTTTATCTATACATACATACATGCATACATATACATCAAGTTAGTCTATTTGTAACCACTTTTGCTTCTGTCCTCTCTCCATATAGTGGCACTAAGTAGAACAGTGAGTAGATTGATGGTCTTGAAATCAAGAGGATCTGAATTCAAATCTGATATCAGATACTTTCCAACTGCATTTCCCCAGGCAAGTCCCTTAATCACTATCTGCTTCGTAAATATAGCATAAATATATAGCGTAAAATAGGGATAATAATAGCATCTACTTCTAAAGGTTGTTATAAGGATCAAATGAGATAAAATTGGCAAAGCATCTCTCATGTAGTAGACACTTATTAAAAGCCTTCTTCCTTGCTACCTTCCTAAAATTGGAAATTTCTTTCTCCAGAGGACAAAGTGAATATTCTCATCCCAACTGACTCCATCAGATCAACCCTCAACTTAGACCAGATCCCTGAACAACTATAAAGAAGTGACCATTAACAATTACCATGGATATGTTTAAAATTTCAGTATTAACAATGGCAACTGGGGAGAAAAAGTCTGAGAATCACATGGTCCTACCCTGAGGAGCCTGACAGGTTAACCAAAGAGCAGTATTTCACAGCCTCAAAAACAGCCTCAAAAACCTGTCAGTCTAATGAGAGAGAGACACACACTCCATCTGTTTTTGAGAAACTTAGAATCTAATAAAAGAGACCAAGTTCTTTTCCTCAGAGATCTGCCAGTTTAAAGAGGGAGCCAACTTCCTGCCCATTACTGAACACTGAGGTTGTGGGGGGACAGACAAATCCTGCTTTTGGAATACTTCTCTTCTAAAGAGGAAGACTAGGTCACTTGCTGTCAGGAACACTACAGGCACCATATTCATGTGTATACACAAGTAAACCACTTAAGGATGTTCAAAGAGGAATACATTCAGTGCAAGTGAACATTTATGAACAGAATGCCAGCGGTACCCAGGCCAGATAACTATATGGACTGAAACGTGGGCTCCAGGAGGAGAGTGGCAGGGTCTGAATGAATGGCTGCAGGACCATAGAAGAGGTTTCCATCCATCCTTCCATCTCATTTAGTATTCAGGTCAGGGGCTGTAGAAAGACAAGCTGGAAGCTGGCTCCCAGAATAATCCGACTATCTCCCTCATACAGACACAACCACCAAAGGAAAAAGCCAGATCTGTCTTGGCACAGTAGGATGAGGTCAGGTGTCACCCAGCTTCCCCTCATATATTCCCAACCTGATCCCCAAATGTCTCCAGCTCTCTAACTACATTTCTGGTGCTTTTTTCCCCATAACATCCTAGGGAAAAAGATTTAGCTGCTCTGTCTCTCTTCTGATGCTCATCCCTTTTAACTAGACTTGTCTTTTCTCTCACTGGTCCCTAGAGAATAGTATTAGAATCATTAGGGAATATAAGAATTGAACATTGTTAGAAGTGCTCAATTCAATTAAAGAAATATTTATCAACCACCTAACACAGGCAAGAAAATGTTCCAAGATGCTAGGAAGACAAAGGTGAAAAACAAAAGGATATACTTTTTGCCCTCACATACCTTATAATCTACATTTTTGAGTTTTATCAAAGTGAAATTACATGAATAAAAATAACTATAGAAAAAGCATATATTTATAGCTAGAGGGGACTTAAGAAATCATCTAGTCCCACTCTTACATTTTATAAGTCAGCTAATTGGGTTGAGAAATGTAGTTATTTACCACAGTCACCCAACTCATAAGAAAGAAAGCCAAGACTTGAACTTAGGTCTCATGAATGAATGAATAAGCATTTATTAGATTCTTACTTGTAAGATGTACTTACTTGCATCAAGTACTTGTAAAACACTGGTGGTACAAAAAGAAAAACAAGATAACGCCTGCTTTTGGAGGTTCCCAGATTAGTTGAGGAAATAGCAAATATAAGAGATTTCAGCTGCACGAAGGATAACAAAACCCAGTAATCTTTATGACGCAGAGGCAGTTCAGATGACAAGTCTCAGGAGGATTTAGGTATTGTTGGGGTAGATAGCAATGTTTTAGGAGTCAGGAGGACTGATGCTAAGACCTATTTATTCTCCATTTTTAGAATTAGAATTATAGTTTGCATAGATTACTATTTAGTTATGAGATTGGTGTGAAGGACCATGATCACCAAACCTGGGAGATAAAGGGATAAGGAAGCTCAGATCTGGAATTTGGAAAGGGATAAGTGAATCTGAAGATCAGAGTGGAGAGAATGCTTTGGATTCTCTCCCTTAAGGAGTTGAATCCAGCAGAGGAGGAGGAAACATAAGAAAGGTATCACCTGTAAGTAAGATGGAAAAATCCCACTGTCCTTAGAATAGTAATAATGCTTCTTCTTTAACATCTTTTCCCATTGATAAAACCATATCAATTTCTGATATTGTACTTTATTTTGGGAAACTTAAAACACACAGCTGTAGCACTTTGGGAACAGGAGCTTCTATCAAGAGGTTGCTTCCCTGAATGATGATTGAGAAACCCAGACATTTGCTTGTTCAAAGATTGCTGGGTTTAGGGTCCTGGATATTTCCACTAGGTATGATGAGAGATGGTAATCCAGGTGGTAGTAATGATTTGAAAGAGGGGGAGACTCAGATAAGACTTAGGGAGGGAGTAGAGAATGGGATAGGGAGAGATATCTCCCAATCCATTTCTAAATTCATGTTCTTATGAACAAAACACTTATTACTACCATGTACAAGACACTGGAGATAGAAAGACCAAAACCCCAACAAATATTTGCCTTCAAAAAGATTCCATTTTACTGTTGAGATATATCATATAAATAAGGAAGTGCAAAAGTACATACAAAGTAATTTCAAGGAGAGAGGTCTAGGAATTAAGGGCATCAAGAAGTGGCACCTGAGTCATATGTTTTCTGAAAGAATCTTGGGATCTTACAAAGTCAAAGTGAGTAAAGTAAGACCTCAACTTGCTTTCACCAAAGCACTTAATATCAGTCAATTGAATTAATTTTTTTTCCTGGTTACACTAACATCAGTTTGTGTAAATTTTTTCAGGCCTTTCTAAAATCAGCTTGTTCATTATTTTTATAGAACGATAATAGAATATTATTGAGAGAGATAGTATTCTATTATCTTCATATGCTATAACTTGTTCAGCCATTCCCCAACTGATGGATGGGCATCTACTCATTTTCTAATTCTTTGCTACCACAAAAAGAGTTGCTACAAATATTTTTAAATGTGGGTCCTTTTCCCTCCTTTAAAATTTCCTTGGGATAGAGATTCAGTAATGGCACTACTGGGTCCAAGGGTATGCAGTTTGTTAGTCCTTCGGCATAGTTTCAAATTGCTCTCCAGAATGGTCAGATCATTTCACAATTGCACCAACAATGTATTAGTATCCCAGTTTTCCCACATCCCTTCCAAATTTATCATTATCTTTTCCTGTCATCTTAGCCAATCTGAGAGGTGTGAGGTGGTACCCTCAGAGTTATTTTAATTTGCATTTCTCCAATCAATAGTGATTAAGAACATTTTTCTAATAACTATAGATGGCTTTAATTTCATCATTTGAAAATTATCTGTTCATATCCTTTGATCATTTATCAATTGGGGAATGGCTTGTTTTCTTAGAAATTTGACACAGTTCTTAAATATTTTAGAAATGAGGCTTTTATCAGAAATACTGGCTATAAATATTTTCCCCAGCTTTATACTTCCCTTTTAATCTTGTTTCTGTTGACTTTTTTTGGTGCAAAACTTTTTAAATTGAATATTATCAAAGTTTTCCATTTTGCCTTTCATAATGTTCTCTAGTTCTTCTTTAGTTATAAATTCCTGCCTTTTCCAAAGATCTAATAGATAAACTATCCCTTGCTCTCCTAATTTGTTTATGGTCTCTCATCCATTATGCCCAAATCAAGTACCCATTTTGACTTAATTTTTGTATGGGTTATAATTGAATTAAATTAATTTAGCAAATGAACTTGTTGGCTTTTTTTGAATCTATCTACATGCTTGTTGACTCATTTTCCCCTTGGTTAGTTTTTCTGAGAACCTTCATTTAGGAGAGCGTCAGTCATTCCTGATTTTCTGGGCCATACTAGAACTGTCAAAGTGAGCCTCCAAGCTTCAAAACTCCCAAGTATGATGAAACCAATTAAAGTGCAATTAGGAAATGATTAATAAAATCAACTTAAAATATAACACAATTTTGATTTTGGGTTTTCTAAGTATACACACACACATACACACACACACACACACACACACACATACACATGGGATCTGTTTTATTTGAGTATAGCACCTCTGGACTATACCACCATGTTTCAGCTACCTTCTGAGTGACACCACAAGCCTTTTCTCCCTTTGTTAAGTAATTTCAAGAATCTCCATTTGGGAAAGGGTCCCCAGATCCTTCCAACTAAGCTACCAGTCCCCAATCAGGTACCTCTTTAAATTGCTTGAGAGTAGACATTATCTTTTTTTGTATCTTTTCTGCCCAATTCTTAGTATAGTCCCTGGAATGTAGTAGGTGCTTAACAAGGAAGGAGGAAAATAGACAATATGATTAGAAAGACCTCTGGAGCTCCTCTGGAGCCACAATGTGAGGAACTTTAAGGGCCGAGAAAAGGAGTTTGTATCTATCATGGGGGGGGGGTACCTGAGATTCTTCTGAAAAGGAATAACAGGGAGTAATGTGCTTAAAGAAGATTATTTGGCAGCTAGGTGGAAGATGGATTGGTCCCTTAAATCTCTATGTAAGATGGCAACCCTGTGAAGATGTGTATTAGTGTAGTCATGTGATAAGACTGAGCCCTAGACTGGAGCATCATAAATATGTATTGAGATGTATTCAGAGTGTTCTTGCTGGCCCCTAGCCTACAGTCTCTTCTTTCCCACCCCCCCCATCCCCCACAGGCACAAATACATATCTTCTCTGAGACCGAGTACTAGAAAAGCACTAAATTTGAAGACCTGGATTTAAATTATATCTCTCTCAACTCACCTGTGCAATCTTGGTCAAGTCACTGCCTCTTTGAGCAGTATCTTTATCTGTACAATAATGAGACTGATGAGATGGCCCTTTCAATTCTAAGCCCATGGTCCTTTCTTCAGCCTTTCCCCTTATACGGGCTTACTCAACCTTTGGCTCATTCCTTCAGTTCTTCTAAGGGAGAACAACAAATCCAATAGATAACATTTACAAAATGATGCTATTGGCTTAGACTCCTTCTAAGTCAGGATATTTGCATTCTAAATTATATCTTTCAGTGACTTAACACAAAGAGTGACTGATGGGAAGAACTTAAAGTATCTTGGCAGAGAGAGAGAGAGAGAGAGAAAGAGGAGGTGGGGGACTTTTTTGTACCCCTCAAATTTCATCTTCTCTGCCCAAATAGAAGATTTTGTGTCTCTGGTCTAGGAACCCATTAATATGTTTGGGATGTTGTAAAGATTTATACTTCAAGGTAGGATATTGGATCACTTGACCTCTGAGGTCTCTTCCCCACTAGAAGATTCTATTATTTACCTGCCCTGGATTCACCTGTGCTCTGGCACTGACCTGGTTTCTTTGAGCAGCCAAACATGCCCTCCCTTCATCCCCCTTTTCATCACTGAGGTCATTTGATGGGATCCTCCTGAACATCCCAGCACTAAGCCAGGCCTGGCAATTAACTGGGCAGATGTTTTGAGCCAGCCCAGATGGAAGATTAAAAGTGAGAGCTCAGCATCCCCCTGAGAGAGTGATGAAGATGGCAGAGGTCTGATAGACTTTGATTGTCACTCCATCCCAGAAAGCTTTTGCCTGATTTCTGATCAGCCTTTAAGGAAGAGTAGGAAAGAAAAGAGGATTGTCTCTCTAGCCCCTTTTCAATAAGAGGCTCTTAATCACTCAGAACTTGGACATAATCCTTATTGACTCCATCTATTAGGAGGGAGGGGGATGCTGCAATGCTGCTATTTTGTGGCCCCTAGTGCAATCCTTAAGTCTTTAGATAGCTCCGTTTTCCTTTCATCTTCAGCTATCATTTCCTTGTTAGTCCAAAACTGAATTCTAGAGGAAAAGGAAGGAGAGAGGGAGGAAGGAAGGAAGGAAGGAAGGAAGGAAGGAAGGAAGGAAGGAAGGAAGGAAGGAAGGAAGGAAGGAAGGAAGGAAGGAAGGAAGAAAGGAAGGAAAGAAGGAAGGAGGGAAAAAGAGAAAGAAGAAAAAAGGGAATGAGAAAGGAAAAGAGAAAAAGAGAGAGAAAGGAAGAAAGGAAGGAATGAAAGAAAAAAAGAAGGAAGGAAGAAAAACTTAAGGCATTAGAGATAAACAAAAAGCCTGGCCCAACTCACCCCATATCTTTTAGGACAGAAAGAAAAGGACTACAGACATTAACTATATGGAATATAGCAGGGCTGGGGAATCCTTGGAAGCTGAACCATTTGGTCCAGGGAGTCCAAAGCTTAAAATGGCTTCTAAAAAAGGAAACTGGAATTCTAATTACTTTCCCTCTCCTCCCTGAATTTGTGATTTTATTTGTGCTTTGGACACTATTTTTAGTCCCAAGAATAAAAAGGTTTCCATGGAATGAGCCTATACTACTCTGTGATGAGGAGTAGGGAAGGCAATATAGGTCCAGGGGGCCTTGTAATGGCTGGAATAGTTCTGGAGTCCCTTGTACTTACTTTAAACTGTCACTCCTATGAGATTGTCATGTGATGGAGGGAAGGGAATATGGAAGTATGGATGCTATCTCTTCTATGGACATGTGAGAGTCAGGAAAAGACAGACAGATAGAAACAGAGGGAGATGGAGGGAGAGAGAGAAGGAGAGAAGAAAGGAAGGAGGAGAGAGAAAGAGACAGAGATAGAAATAGAGGGACAGAGGGATACAAAAGAGAGAGAGACAGAGACAAAGAGACAGAGACTGAAAGAGATAGGAACAAAAAGATAGAGGGAGAGACAAAGATAGACAGAGACAAACATGAAGAGAAAGATGGAAAAAGAGAAGACAGAGAGACAGAGACAGACAGACACACAGACAGACACACAAACACAGCCACACAGAAAGAAACAGAGAGAGACAGAGAGACACACTTAGAGAGAAAGAGATGCAGAGCCAGACAGAGAGAGAGACAGGAAGACAGGCAGATAAATAGAAACAATGAAAAAGGAGAAGAGAAGAGCAAGTAGGGAGGGAAGTAAAGAGAAAAGAAGAAAAAAGATCTAAGTCTCCTGAACTTCTTAGGGTGTTTGGAAGCCCTCCAGAAAGCATCTTGAGTATCATTCTGCCTCTGGGTAGCTCCCAGCCTGTTCCAAATCTATAAAAAGGTAGAGGGCAATAGAAAGACTCCTATCTATTCTTCGGGACTAATGTTTGTCTGCAAATACAGCTGTTCATCTCCAGACACCAAAGCTTTGCCTTGCTCAAAATCAAGCCTCATAGTCACAGCTTCACTTTGGAAAGGACTAGTTGTATGACTTAGGGCAAATTAATCTTTCTGGGTCTTTCAGCTTCTTCTTTGGTAAAAAAGTGTAGGTCGACTAAGTCTAAGATCTAATAATAAGATGAAAGACTTAGAGCTAGAAAAGGGCTTAAAAGTGTCCTAGAACCAGTTCTCTCCTTTACCTACTGGAAGTGGTTGAAAAATCTCTCAGTCTTCTATAGGAAGCTTTCCCTAAGTCCTCTTAACTCTAGTGCCTTCTCTCTCTTAATTATTGACCATTTATCCTGTCCTTAGCTTGTTTGTATATATCTGTTAGCTTGTTTTTGCTCCCATTAGATTGGAAGCTCTTTGAGAGTAAAGGAAATCTTTTGCCTCTTTGGATTTTTAGCACTTACCACAATGTCTGGCACATAGCAGGTGGCAATCAAAATTTGTTAACTGATCTCTCTGAGTCTGTTTTATCTTGAGAAAATGGGTTCATTAACCCTATCTCCCTCATGAGACAGGAAAGATCAATTGAGATAATAAATGTCACATTATTAGCAAACACAAAGCATTTTACAAGAGAAAGCTATTGTCACCATCATATCAATAACTCCACAAAGGCTTAAAGTGTCCCATCATGCCATCAGAAGTATCTTTCAGTAGGAGGACTTGAGGTCAGCTGGATGCGGTTGATAAAGTCGGTGACTGGTCCCCACACGTAGATACAAAAACCACTATAGAATTGTAGGTTCATAATGCCAGGGAAAGAGTACAGTAGTACAGTCAATGAGCTAATCCAAGCTTTTCTAACTAATTAGCTATGTGAACCTGAACAAATCAGCTCCTCTCTCTTTCAGTTTGTGTCTTCATCTTTAAAATGAAGCTAGTGTTATTCAGTTACTTCATCATATCTGACTGTTCCTGATCCAACTGGGGATTTTCTTGGCAAAGATACTGGAATGGTCTCTTTTTTTCCTTCTCCAGCTCATTTTACAGATGGGAAAACTGAGGTAAGCAGGGTCAAGTGACTTTCCCAGGGTCACAATCTAGTGTCTGATGCCAGATTTGAACTCATGAACATGAGCCTTTTTGATTCTAAGCCCAGTGTTCTATCTATTGTACCACCTAGCTCCTCCTTTAAAATAAAGTAGCTGAACTCTGATCTTTGTTCTCCCTTTTAGTTCTAATGCTGTATTGCTTGATGATTCTAAAAAGTTCCCTGAAGATTTTCAAGAGGAGCCTTAGACAAGCATTTAACTTTTCTGAAGCTTCTTATAGAATACCATACCTTTACCTATAGAATCTCTTAAAAGCATTTTTTTCTCTTTTGAACCTCTGACCTCTCCCAAAATATCTTGGGATTTACTTACTGGATTTCTTTCTTAAAGACCAAGCCTCATCCAGAAGCCCTCATCAGGGCTTCTCTGTACTCCTCATTCATCTTGATTTATGTCTGGTCATTGGACCCAGATGATTCTGGAGAGGAAAATCAGGCAGGTGACCTTGCACAGCCCTCACTCACTTAAATCCAACTCACTTGCATGTCATGGCATCACCTCCCAGATATCCGGTCTTCTTTGAGAACAAAGAACAAGCAACAAGCCCCATCTTTATAATAAAGAAGTTGGTTTAGATGGCCTTTGAAATGCCTTATAACTATAGATACATGATTCTATGATCTGGATGAAAAAAAAGATTTAGAAGAAAAGCAAAGGGACAGAACAAACCCAGACAGGGCCAACGAGGCTTTTTTTCCCCAGTTCTATTTGATTTATAATAAATGGGTTATGACAGTTGTACCTCCACCCTTTACTAGTACATGCTTTAACCCCCTTCTTTTTTCCAAGCTGCCTCTCTCATTGTGCCATATATTGAGAGCTGGAAGGGGCCCCAGAAGTCATCTGGTCTTGCCAGATGGATCAGTGATTTGCCTAAGGTCATACAACTAGCAGAGCCCGGATTCAAATAATTTTCCTGATTGCATATTCAGCTTTCTTTCTGCTCTAACAATTTGTCACAGCTATCACCCCCAAGGATCAAATGTAGGAAGAAAGAGAGCTGCATGAAGTAAAAACTAACCAAAAAGTATCTTAAAGCTGTCCTAGTTCTCTGTAACAGCACAACCTTAGTCCCTGACTTCCATGCATCATATCAATCCTGATTGCCAAAGCAATGGTTAGAAGTAGGTCTTCTACTGGTGATCTGTTGAGCAATTTAAATCTCTTTCTGATACACCATGAGGAAGATCTAGAGGTTAAGGAATTTAGAGATAATATACTCTAGTCCCCTAATTTTCCAAATTTTTCCAATGTACTCAGAAATGTTGACTGACTTCCCCAGATCCAGAAATACCAGCAGAGCTGGTATGCAGATATAGATATTCAGATTCAAATCCAATGCTTTAGATACCAAGTAGTCAAGGCCAAATTATTGCAAGTTTTACAGGAATTCACAAAATAATTCAATATACATTTACTGAGTGCTTAGTATGTATAATAGATTTTGCTGACTCTGGAAATCAAAAATAAAACAAAGTGCCATCTTTGACCCTGTATATTCTTTGTAACTTCTTATCATTTAATTTTGACTAGTTTATAGTTGTTCTTTCCATTTATATGGTTGGAATCATCATATCTAATGTGTGTATGTATCTATGTGTATATATGTACACATACACATATATACAGTTTATGTATAATTTTCCTGGCTCTACTTTCTTCACTTTGATCAGATCATATGTCTTTCTTCCCATGTTTCTCTATATTCCTTATGAAGGACAATACTATATCTCAGTTTGTCTTGCCATTCCCCAGTCAATAGGTCTCTACTATGTTTTCCATTCTTTGCTACCACAAAAAGTTTTCCTATAAATATTTAGTGTGTATGAAGCCTTTCTTTGAATCAATAACCATTTTTGAGTACATGATGAGTAGTGAAATTTCTGGGTCAGAGATGCAGACTTTTTGTCATCTCATTTGCATAATTCCAAATTGCTTTCCAGATTAGTTGTACCAATTCAAAAACCCTCCAACTTGGAATATTTCTGTCATCTTTGCAATTTGCTAGAGGTGGGAAGTAGGGTGATGTTGTAAAACCTTAAAGTTGCTTTGATTTGCATTTCTCTTATTATTAATGATTTCAACAAATGCACTACAATATGCAAGATATCACCTTAGGGAATAGAGACGCAAAACTAAAAAGGAAAATATCTCCACCCTAAAAAACGTTCTATTTCGCCTGGTCATCAATATTTACAAATAAGTAAATACAAAGTAATTTTGTAGGGAGAGTTTTAACTAATAAGGAGAAGAGAAAAGGCCTCCTGTAAAAAGTGAAACCTAAGCTAAAGATTTCATAGAATCATCATCACAGAATCTTAGAGTTGAAAGGAAGTTCAATCCATAACTACAAAAAGAATCCTCTTTGTATTTCATTCAAGAAGTGATGTGATCCAGCTTTTGCTTAAGGAATTCAATTAAGGAGGGACTTATAACTTTCTGAGATGGTTTGTTTCATTTTGGGATAGCTTTAATTAGTAGGAAATTTTATTTAAATCAAATCTAAATTTGCCTCATGACCACTATTTAGTTCTACTTGCTGGAGACAAAGGAAAAACATATAATTCCCTTTCCCACTTGACAAGCCTTTCAGATACTTAAATCAATCATTCAATAAAATATCTATTACAATAACTATCATGTCCCAATCCAAACTCCAAATGTGATCTTCTTACCTCTAGTTTCTAAATGTAATCTTCCTCTGTGATGGACTTGAGAGCTTTCACCATTTGGTGATCCTCTACTGGTAGCTCCATAGCTTTAACAACTTTGATGAGGAAGATAGGTTAATTTTGGAAGTGTTATGTTTGAAGTGCTAGCAGACAGGGGAAGAGGCAATTAGAAATGTAAGATGTAATGGCAAAGGAGAAAGGACATACATATTTAGGAATCATCCTACATTAAAAAAATTCATACTTGAAGACTTGGAGGAGGATTCCTATTAGTCACAGTTATCTATCTATCCTTCCTGTGCATCCATTTGTGTGAATTTCTTTTGTGTCGCCTTGAAAACCTGGGCTGTAAGCACTAGAGTCTAGGGCAGATTATGCTCTGTGTGCTGGATCCTGAATAAAATGGAATTCCATTGGCCAACTGTCCATTGGTTTGTGGTCCACTGGGAGCAAAGAAGATAACCTTGGGGACCTGCCCAAGCTGTCCATATCCTCAAAACACAGGGTGATGATGATAAATCTGCCTATGTATTTTGTCAGTGATCTCATTGCTAATAAAGAGTTTCTAAGGTTCCCATTTTGCACATATGAGATAGACATTGGGAAAGTGAGCACTCCTTCCCAGGGTTCCTCATTATGGCTCAGTCCTGTCTGTGCCTAGCTACAGATGAGAGCAATTTATAGAACCAGCTTGGTGAAAAGCAGAAACAGAAGTGAATCAACTATGTTTTAGTCATTGCAGGCTCTAAGAAGGACTGAGCCCAACTATCTCATCTCCTTTTGTTTTTGCTGATTCTCCTCAGTTGCCTAAGCCCTGGCTTCATCCCCTGGTGAATAATTTATGAACTAAGCCTTTCTGGTAACTTTGCACCTCCACCCTTCTGTACTTTTCCCAGATTGAGTTCATTTGGCAAAAACCTCATCAATAAAGTGAAGGAATAAGATTAGAAGGGATCTAAGATCCCTTTCAGGACTCTTTCTATGATCCTATCATCCTATGAACTAAGCTTTGAATTAGATCTTGCCCCTGAAACAGGGGCTGCAGTTTCAGTTATCAGGAAAGTCCCATTCCAGCTGAACTAAATCCAGAAGTGTCAATGAGCCTTCAATATACCTGAAGGTATTCTTTAGTGCAATTGGGAAGTATTTACCAAAATAAATAAAAATGCAATAAAATATGGATAATACATTTAAAAACCAAATCACTGTGTAGCCTATAAGGATCCTTAGGGATGATTTGATAGCCCCTGTTTCTATTTCAGTTTGACACAACTGGAGTGGTGGGTTGAATGCTGGACACAAGTGTGAATCCTCCAGCTAGCTGGTGCAATGAGTAGAGGGGCTTGGCGTCAAGAAGGCTTGAGTTCAAATTCAACCTCAGAAATTTCCTAGCTATGTGACATCAGGCAAGGCATTTAATTTCTTTTTGCTGTTGGAGAAGGAAATGGAAAACCATTCCAGTATCTTTGCCAAGAAAACTCCATGGACCGTGAAGAGTCTGATATGACTAAATAAAAACAATTAGATGCTTACTCCCAAGTCATCTACTTTCTTTCTTCCTCATTTCTTCCTCTATAAAATGAGTAAAATAATAGTACTTTCTTCATAGGTTTATTGGGAGGATCAACTGGTATTTGTGTATGTAAATGTGTGCACTCACACATGTGTTGTATGTGCATGTGTACACAGATTGCTTTGTGAGCATGCTGTGTGCATGTGTATGCGCACATGTATGTATGTGTGCTGTGTTTTGCAAACCATAAAGCACTATACAAATACTGCTGTTGCTATTGTTGCTATTGCTAATAACCTCCCACTGAGGCGAGGGTAGAACCAATTCTCAGCCCTTGAGCCTGGACGGCTGCCCCTGATTCCCATCTTTTGTTCATTCTTCAGCATGAATATCAGGAAATCAGATCAACTTGCCTTCCTTTTTTTTTCCCTATCAAGGACTATGAGCATAATGGAAACTCAGCCCGGACACAATAAAACAGTCTCTTCTGAACGCTGATGACTATGTAACTATGTAGCAGGGAAGGGAAACAAGATGATTATCATCTTTTAATACCAGCAAAACCTTAGGACGATCTATCACTGATAGAATCAGCATATTGTGCGCTCTGCAATGCCATCAACTGGAGTTTTATACTTCTTCATTTTTAATGCCCTTAAAAGTGCTTGAGAATCTAGTCTCCAGGCTCTGGCTTTCTCTCCTGCTGATGTGAAGCTTCCCCTTTCAAATCCTCACCAAGTCCAGCTCTATTGACCTGGGATAGCTTTCCAGGAATGAAAAGCTAAAAGAACTGGGATCGGGGTGACTAGGGACCCAAAGGTCTAGGGGAGAGGCTATGTGGAGGTAAACAGTTGTTCTCAGTTTCTTTAAAATATAAGTTCCTTGAGGGCAGGGACTTTTTGCTTCTTTTTGGCTGGTCTTTGCTCTTTTTGGTATTTTTTGTATTCTCAGCAATTGATAGCATCTGGTACATTGGGAGCATTAAGAAAATGCCTCTTCTTGACTGATTCTTTTATTAAAATGTTCTTAAATTGCAACAGTAAAAGCTGAGGTTAGACTCTAGGAATAACTCCTACACCATAATTACATTAATGTAATACCAGGAATGGATATGAATCTCATTCTCCTAAGAATTTTTGAGAAAACAAAAATGCTATCTGGTGACTATGGCATAGGGGCAACCCCGTATGGACTGGAAACAGGGAAATGGACTGAATTCCCCCTCCTCACCTGAGAAGTCTATACATCCTGCGTAAGGGGGACGAAGGGTTGAACATCAAGGCATGATAGAGAATTGAATTTAAGAATACCTAGATTTGAATCTTATATGTGATCTGGGGAAAATCACTGAACTTGAATCTCATTTTCCTTATCTGTAGAACACCAGACCTAGAGGCAGGAGAACCTGAATTCAAATCTGGCCTGTGACATTTACTAGCTGTATGATCTTGTTTGCCCTGTTTCTTCATCTGTAAAATGAACTGGAGAAGGAAATGGCAGAGCACTCCAGTATTTTTGCCAAAAAAAAAAAACCCAAAAAACAAATGATGTCACAGAAGGTCAGCCCTGATTGAAATAACTGAACAACTACAACAACAACAACAAAAAAATGGGTTTAATGTCTATAGAATTATCTCATATGATTGTTGTGAGGCTTAGATAATTTGTATTTAGAACATTACAGAAATCTTAAGGAGTTATGAGAAGGCCTTTCTACCTCTGGTATGAGAGTGCAAATAAGTATTTATTAAGCACCTAGTATTTATTAAATTCCTATTATGTGTCAGGTACAGTGCTAAGCAATTTACAAATATTATCTTATTTGAAACTCCAAACAACCCTAGGTGGTAAGTATTATTATTATCCCCAGAGGAAATCAAGACAGACAGCAATTAAGTGATGTGCCCAGTGTCACACAACTCGGGAATTGCTGAGGTTGGATTTGAACTCAGGTGTTCCTTATTCCAAACCTAGCATTTTATTCACTGTACTGCCCTGCACAGATTGTCTGTGAGCCGAACTCAAAGTCACTCAGCTCCCCAAGGCTGTTTTTTCCTCTGTGGTCATTTCTATCTTTAAATTTGTGTTTCAGCCCATTATTTGGAGAGGTAAGTATTATTTAGTAAAGAACCATGCTATTGAATACTAGATAGAAACGCTCTTTGGAGTGGAGAAGGCCTGGATCCAAGTTCTGCTTTTGATTCAAACCAGCTGGAAAACCAAGAGAAAGTCACTTAAATTCTCAACACTCCAGATAATTTTCTAAGACTATAAGTTAGAGAGGAATTGCTAATTGGTAGCAGTGAAGGCAATTCCTTCACTGAAAGTGCCCCACACTGATATCATGTGCTTGGACTAAGCAAATATAGACATACATACATATACATATATGTACATATAGATGGGTATATATGTATAGGACATCTATAAAAGGGTTCTCTGTAGTACATTTTTATACATGCTGTATAACTATAGATAAATGACTGCATACATCTTTTTATATTTACATATAACCATGATCACAGGAAAAGAAAGTTAAAAGTATCAGATGAACAGAATTTGTGGGCTTAACCCTAAAATGTCACCAATGCCTACAAGTATATTTGTGATACATATTTCTCTTTGTCCAGAATTTGGAAAACTAAGGGAGCATGCTTTATATCTGAGAAAGAGTGAATATTGCTGTATCATCATGGGGAATAGAATGATCCTTTCTTAGAGATAATTGTGGAAGGGGGAATGAAGTTTTATTTTATTCACTTTCCTAGGGTTGGTAGTGCACTCAATGGCCTGAAATTTCCTAAATTTCAGTTTGTTTTTGGAAATGTGCCAACTTAGATCAAAGTTCTGGTCTTCCCCACCCTAGAGTCTCTAAGCTTCATAATTTAGCATGGCATCTTAAGGACCAGAACTCCAATGCTGCGCCTTTCCTTATTTGCCTTCTTAAGGGAGCTAGGAAGTTATCCAGGTCCATGCTAAGATAAAAGGGTTAGCATCATTAAGGAAGGGTAAGCCTTTTTCTTTTCTCTCAGCTGGGAGAATTATTCCATAATTAAGTGGGGAAATGATGAATGCAGAGACTGGAAAATCCCCATTCGTCATCCTTACTGCCATCAAATTAGTAACATAACACATCATGTTTTATATAAATTCATAATAATTACAGTTATTACTAAATTTGTGTGTATGGAAAAGTCAGTGATTCCCTTAGAAATCTCATCCTGTTATTAAATTGTGGAGCCCTTCAGTGGAATTTATTGGCAATAAACTTATCTGGCCAGACAGCATGAAATACAAGAAATTCTACCAACATAGTTATCATGAGTAAGAGGCTCTAGATTGCCCCAGTGGCATGCACAGTGTTTTTCATACAGGAGGCACTTAATAAGTACTTGTTTGGCGGGAGAAATTTTGTTCAAGTCAACATGGCTTTAACCAGCTAGGCGGCATAATAGTTAAAGCATTGGATCTAGAACTAAGATGACACTACTGGGCTTATACCCCAAAGAAATACTAAAGAAAGGAAAGGGATCTGTATGTGCCAAAATGTTTGTGGCAGCCCTGTTTGTAGTGGCCAGAAACTGGAAAATGAATGGATGCCCATCAACTGGAAAATGGTTGGGTAAATTGTGGTATATGAATGTTATGAAATATTATTGTTCTGTAAGGAATGACCAACAAGATGAATACAGAGAGGCTTGGAGAGACTTACATGAACTGATGCTGAGTTAAATGAGCAGAACCAGGAAATCATTATATACTTCAACAATGATATTGTATGAGGATGTATTCTGATGGAAGTGGATTGCTTTGACAAAGAGAAGATCTAACTCATTTTCAATTGATCAATGATGGATAGAAGCAGCTACACCCAAAGAAAGAACACTGGGAAATGAATATAAACTGCTTGCATTTTGGTTCTTCTTCCCGGGTTATTTTTACCTTCTGAATCCAATTCTCCCTGTGCAACAATAGAACTGTTCGGTTCTGCACACATATATTGTATCTAGGATATACTGTAACTTATTTAACATGTATAGGACTGCTTGGTATCTAGGGGAGGGGGTAGAGGGAGGGAGGGAGGGGAAAAGTCGGAACAGAAGTGAGTGCAAGGGATAATGTAAAAAATTACCCAGGCATGGGTTCTGTTATAATTATTTAAAAAAAAAAAAAGGACTAAGATGACCCGAGTTCTAATCTTGCCTCAGAAACTTATTAGCAACATGACACTGGGAAAGTCATTTACTTGCCTCAGTCTCAATTTTCTCATGGGAAATGGAAATAATAAAAGGAACTACCTTACAAAGTTTAAACTCTGCCTATCTATCTATCAGTTGGAGAATGGCTGAATAAGTTATGATATATGAATGTTACGGAATATTATTGTTATAAAAAGTGATCAGCAGGATTATTTCAGAAAGGCCTAGAGAGACTTAGATGAACTGATGCTAAGTGAAATGAGCAGAACTAGGAAATCATTAAACATGGCAACATCAATATTATACGAAGATTAATTCTGATAAATGTGACTCTTTCCAACAATGAGATAACTAATGCCAGTTCCAATGATCTCATGATGAAGAGGGCCATCTACACTCAGAGAAAGGACTGTAGGAACTGAATATGAATCACAATACAACATTCTCACTCTTTTTGTTGTTGTTCACTTGCATTTTGTTTTCTTACTCATTTACTTTCTTTTTATCTGATTTTTCTTATGCAACAAGAGAATTGTATAAATATGTTTATACATATTGGATTTAACATATATTTTAACATATTTAACATATCGAACTGTTTGCCATCTAGGGAAAGGAGTGGGGGAAAGGAGAAAATCTGAAACACAAGGCTATGGAAGGGTCAATGTTGTCAAATTATCCGTGCATATGTTTTGAAAATAAAAAGCTTTACTAAAAATAAGAGAGAGAGAGAGAGAGAGAGAGAGAGAGAGAGAGAGAGAGAGAGAGAGAATTTTGCCTGGTACAGAGCATGTCCTGAATTGCACCTTCTTTTACCTCAAATTGCTTTTTTTTGTAGTACTATTTATTTCAGGTTAACAATATTATAGAACTACATTTGCAAGAATGACTCCCCCTGGCTGGCTAATTCCCTAGAGGGTCACTACTACATTCTGTCAAGGCTGTAGAACAGAACATCTTAAACTTTTTTCCACTTGTGATCCCTTATATAGGTATATAAAATAAGTATACAAATAAAATGTTTACTGATAATAAATCATAATCTCACAACCCCAACATTCAGTTATGCAATCCCATATGGGGTCATGACCCACAGTTTAAGAAATTTTGCTCCAGAGTTAACTCTAAAAGACTGAAGGAAAAGGGTACCTTTCTGGTGACATTGAGAAGGAGCCCCCACCAGCATTTTCGTTCATCATCATCATCAGTTGATATCAGTTAAGAAGGAAATACAGTAAAAGTGGTTAACATAAAACACACTACAAGAGACTGCCATGAATTTTCTTATAAGCACATATTGCATCCAAGTAAAAATAGGCTCAGCCTTGGGGAATACATGGGGTAAGGGGGTAACTCACAAAATCCCTCTTAGGCATAGTGCAGCATCTATGTTCAGCTTCTTGCAGTGTTTCAAAGCTGCTTTTCTTTAGGGTAGCTGGTTTGGCCTAAGATCTTAATATAGACACTGGATGAATTAGCTGTTTCTAGGATTTGGGGTGGATTGTCTGAACCTTCCAACTTTCTGAAGTTCACAAAGTCCTCCTCTACTCAAGGTAGAACAGTGAAGTTTGGGGGAAGAAACGGAAACCAAGGCTGAAACTGAGGAAGGTTTTTTCTTTCCCTCCTCAAGGGATTTCTTCTCAGAAGCTTGGCTAAAATGACTTTCCTCTCTGTTGGCAGATGCTTGACTCCTCAATTCTAAAATAGCTTCCTTGCTAGTTTTACACGAACACCATAGGATGTGACCAAGTCCCTCAACCAATCTGCCCAAACACGGTGAAAAGACTTTGCATGATTAATTCAGGAGAATTTTCAAGCCTTTGATTAATTCAATTGAGATATGTTCTCATCTGATAAAGATATAGGGGAATCTCATTTTATTTATTACCTTAACTAGGGGTTGCCAATGATTTAATTGATTAATTATTTTGAACCCTACCCTTACAGATATAAAGGCTGACTTTGCTTTCCTCGAGTCTACAACATAATGGATGGAAATGAAGGGGTAAGGAAGGAACAATGTATGTGTAAATAGCTATGATGCAAAGAAGGCTGTCTTGACTATAAAGGAAACATCCTAGCAAAATACAATTCTATATGAATTTTAAAAATAGATTCCGTTTGAGCAGCAAGGGTGGTGCCATAGTGGATAGAGTAGCAGGCTTAGAGTCAAGAAGACTCATCCTCAGAAACTTACTGCTTATGTGTTAGTCTACTAACTTACTACTATTATGGGCAAGTCTAACCCTATTTATCTCAGTTTCCTTATCTGTAAAATGAGCTGGAAAATGGCAAACTACTCCAGTATCTCTGTCAAGAAAACTCTAAATAGGGTCTCAAAGAATCAGACATGACTGAAATGATTGAATAATAATAAGAAGATTTGGCTTGGCTAGATTTAGTAGGGGAAGGTCAGGGAAGACTTCAATGGGGGTCCTTGATTTAGGGGAGGGACTTTAAGAAGCTGAAACATAAGTAAAAGGACATTCATTCTAGGCACGGAGATAATATGAGCAAAGACATGGTATTGAGAGATTATAGAATGATTATAGGAATGAAGAATAATATGGTTGATTATGCATGTGTATGAAAGATGATAGTATTCAATTAAAATCTCATGAAGTGACTACTATATGCAAAGTACTGTGTGCTCATGTCAAAGATGCAAAGATAAAAAATTTTAAAGTCGTGTCTACTTTCAAGAACCTTACATTCTACTGGGAAGATACAAGATAAGACAACGACATAGATAATTAGATATAAGATAATTTGAAACAAGAGACAGTACCCAAAACAGGCCTCAAAAAACCTAATCTGCCCAAAAACCGTAAGATACCCCATTTTTCATGAATTTCAAGATCATTCTCTGGAGAGTATTTTTATTGGAAATTTAAATTTCTCCTAGTTTTTGGAGAAACAAATCCCTCAAAGAAAAATGTGAGGAAAAATTAGTTTCTTAATTGGTTTTATTGTCTTAAGTGTCTCTCCTCACCAGTCCATCCTTTACATAGCTCAGGTGAGAGCATATTACTCCCCTACTCAAACTTAAGTGGCTCCCTATTACCTATAGAGTCAAATGCAAACCCGTGTTTGGTATTTAAAGCCCTTTACAACATGACTCCCACTTAATTTTCCATAGTTGTTATGTAATCAGAACTCTTCAGAAACTCTTCAGTCCAGCCAGACTGGCTTTCTTACCATTCCTTTCAAAAATATTTCATCTCTGAACTTGGCAGCCTGTCACACATGAAAGGAATTCACTCCCTTCTTATCCCTACTTCCCTAGTTTCCTTCAAAGCTTGCTTCAAAGCCCTCATCATTTCCAGATCAACCAGACCCCTCCCCACTACCATTGTCAGGTCATCTTTATTCCATGTCTTAATCAGTACCCCTCCTCTCGTGCTTTTTGATCCCTAGCTCTGGAAACAGGAATCGAATCAACACTACCATTTGTTAAAAGAACTCATTAATCAATTATTTTGACTCCACACACCGTTTCTTTGACTTTCTTATCCAAAATACCTCTCCTCGACTACTGATTCCTTATACGAATTGTCTTCCTTTAGAAAATAAGCTAGTTGAGGTCAGGTACTCTCTTGTTTTTTCTATTTGTATTACCAGTGACTGCCAGAATGCCTGATATGTAAGAAGTTTTTAATATATTTTATATTCATTTATTAACTTAATAATAATAGGAAATATTTGTGCAATGATTACTATGTGTCAAACATTGTGCTAAGTGCTTATAATTATTATCTCACTTAATCCTTAGCAACAACCCTTAGTGGTGGGTTCTATTATTATCACCTTGATTTTACAGATGATGAAACAGAGGCAAGTTTGGGTTACATGACTCAACCAAAGTCCCATAGCTAGTAACTGTCTAAGGTCCACTTTGAACTCAGACCTTTCTGACTCCTGGCCCAGTACTCTATTCACTATGCCATCTAGTTGTCCCAACAATCACACACATATATACAAATAGATATATCCTTAACTATGTAGTCCCCTTCCCTCACTCATCGCCATTGTCCAATTTATTAATTTATTTTGTGTAAATGTACCATGGGGCTAGACATTAAGCCCAGTCTTGGAAGCATGCATGTTGGATAAGCATATTTCTAGAGGTCATGATGATACAGAATGAAAGGTACCTGCACTTTCCTTTAGAGTTATGGCTTGTGTATTCTATAACTATTTCAGGCCTTCTTACTGGATGGTAAATACATGTATTTTGGTTGATTACTGAACTGGAACTGATTGAATCTATTAAATTCATTCCAGACCAACTGTACTTCCCCCCAAATACTTATTACAAAAAAAGGATAATCTCAGATATTGAACAGACATGTTTAAGTAAACAGTAAAATAGAAATTGGGAAAGTTATATGGAGTAAGGCAGAATAGAGAATACACAAGAATAAATGGGCATTTTATCTCAGAAAAGAGATAAGGTCTTAGCTCAACCAAGGAGAGAACGATTTTACTGGAGAGTTCTCTTAGCAATCTCTGAGGATATAGTTATCGAGAATCAAGGGACATGTTGAGGCTGGCTTCCTCAGATGCCTGCTATTGGCCATTCCTGTTATCCAATCTAAAAGTTTGCACCCTCTCTCAAAATATCCCCCTCCAATTCTCCACTTCTCTTTCCCCTGCAATTTCTGTGACAATCAGGATTCAGTTCCTCCTCACATATGGCATATGCAATATCACCAGCTTAGAGGTTTCTTAGCCAATCAGAGGTCTCATACGTCTACATTTGTGTATTATTAAAAGACTATCTTTCAGAGAACTGTTCTATCTAGTTTAGGCAGGGCTACATATATTTATATGTATACACATTGTCTTCCTTCATAGATTGCAAGTTCCTTAAGAACTATAAGGCTGGGGGCAGCTAGATGATGTAGTGGATGGAGCACCAGCTTCAAGTCAAGAAGACCTGAGTTCAAATCTTGTCTCAGATACTTAACACTTCTTGACTGTGTGACCTTGGGGAAGTCACTTAGCCCCAATAGCCTCAGCCAAAAAACCCCAAAAAAACAAACCAAAAAAGCCCATAAGGCTGGCTCTCTATCCATTACCCAGTGAACCTCTTGATAAGTATATTAATTTATAACTACAGAACAAATGACTAATGAATATACCCACGCCAGGCACATTTCCTGGGTCTATGATCATAGATTCTTTGCTTCTCTCCCTCACCCCCACATACAGATATGTACCGAAGAGGGTAGTTTGTTCAGCTCCCACACTGATACCTTATGGCTTCTAGCCTTAGTCTACGCAATTCCCTCAAACTCTTTGCTTTATATCAAATTCCCTAACCATTTTTCTCTTAGGGTGCCAGGATTTTCCAGTTCAGGTTCCTACTCCATCCTACCATGTTGCTGCAAGAACCTGGATTCTTGCTACTGAAGTTGAAGCCATTCATTACTTGGCTCTCTGCACTGTAGTAATTAGCAGGTGCTGGGGGCAGGCAGATCACTCACTCGCAGGTGAGATGCTGCAGAGTGTTAGAGACAAATCCCTCTTCCTTCAGGTTCCCCAGTGTGCATTGCCTCCTAAATCAGCTCCCAATGTAAATTTCTCCCTGGAGGCTCTTGTCACAGAGCAATCGGGGCCTATTAAATCAGCCAAGCACATCGTTGGCAGCTTAGGCAGCAGACCTTCTGTCCTAATATGATTGCCTCCTTCCCTCCCCAATTTCCAACCTTCCCCCTCCCCACCAGCACCAAATGTCTTTACATGAGGTTTCAAAAGCAGAATGGAAGATCCCTCTGCTAGGCACATGCTCAGCAGGTAAATGACAGAGAGAAACACTCAATAGACACCAAAATAGTAGTGAGTTTCTCTCTGTGTCTCTCTCTGTGTCCTCTGTGTTTCTGTCTCTGTCTGCTTCTCTCTTTGTCTCTGTCTTTGTCTCCCTTTGTCTGTCTGTCTCTCTCTCTTCTCTCTCTCTCTCTCTCTCTCTCTCTCTCTCATCTATCTATCTACCTATCTATCTATCATCTATCTCTTCACTCCACCTCTCTATATATTAGCAAAGAATTTTAGATACCTATCAGCTGCCTAAACAAATTGTGATACAGATACAGGAATGGGATGGAATATGACTATTATGGAAGATGATGAGTGTGAAGAACTCAGAGAACATGAAGATTTATGTGAATTGATGTAAAATGATGTAAATAGAACCAAGGAAATATATATAATGATTATAATAACCATATATCTGAAAATAATAATAATGTTAATAATGATCAAAATAATCAGAATACTATCATTATAATGACCAGAGAGGCCATAGAAAGAGTGAGAAAATATATTCTTCTTTTTGTGAAGATGAGATACTTTGGGAGTGGAATATTGCACAAACTGTCAGACTCATTGATGTGTTGGTTTGTTTTGCTGAACTTTTTCTTTCTTTCTTTTTATTTTTTGTTATAAGGGATGGTTTTAAAGTGGGAGAAGGAAGACATATTCAGAAAGGAGGATGAAGTTTTAAAAATAGATCAATAAAATATCTTTATTTTAAAAAGCAATAAAATCTGATAGGAAATTTGGGGTCTAGTCCTGACTCTGTCATTAAGCAATTAGATGACATTGGGCACATCTTAGAAATTAGGACAAGGATCAATAATGAACTAACCAATGCGGTGGAGTAGAGATAGGAACCTAGTCAAACTCTCCTAATATTCCTCTCCATACAACTTTAAAATAACACATAAAATAGGATTCAGATCAGGATGAGACATTATTTCCAGTCTAAGAAAACTTGGGAGGTTGACAGGAAAAATCTATGACATTGGGGTAAGGGCTAGCTAGAGCCCATATGGTGGCAATAGCAGTAGTGGGCCTTGGGGATGGTTGCAGCAGCAGCTTTGAGAACTCTCAGCCTGGAGATAGTAAGGATATTGGACAACTAGTCAGAAAAAGATTATAGGGGACGCCAAATTGACATTTTGGAGAACCAGATGCTATTTGGCAACTCCATTGTCCACATACAGTTGTGAGTTGAAGTTCCAGGAAGGAGCAGATTGCTAGCACTTGTAGCTGTAGGAAAACAGAAGTCCTTTGTGGATGAAGACCAGAATACAGACCAAGAGAGCAGTGACTAAATCTTTTCCTCAATCACACCACTTTAAAAGAAAGAAAAACTTTTAGACTCTTAGAACTATCTCTGAAAAGTGATCATAGGAAAATCTGAAACTTGGGACAGCACTTCTCCACCCACAAATGAGCAGAGCCCAACTTGAACATAAAGTTTAAAAGCAAGAAATAAGCTGTAAAAATTAGCAATTATTAACAATTTTCAAAAAAGAATCTGACCATAAAAAACTACTTTTGATGACAGGAGAGATCAAGATACAAACTAAGAAGAAAAGAACAATGTGAAAGAAATTATGAAAAGAGACTCAACAGCTTAATTTAAAAGGTACAAAAAAGCACTTAAGAAAAGCATTTTTTAAAGAATTGACTAAATCATAAAAGAGGTACAAAAGTTTAATGAAGAATGGGATTTTTTAAAAATAGAATTGGCCAAATGGAAAAAGAGGTACAAACACTCACTAAAGAAAGTAATTCCTTAAAAATTAGAATGATTCCATGAAACATTGAGAAACAAAAGTCAAAAATGGAAAAAATAGAAGATAATATGAAATATCTCATTAGAAAAACAAATAGATTGAGGAGAGAGACTATGTGAAAGTTATTATTTAAAAACAAAAGCAAAGAAATCATTTCAAGAAAGTATTAAGGAAAACTTCTATATCTTAGATCCAAAAAATAAAATAGAAATTGAAGAAATTTACCAATCATCTCCAAGAAATAGCATAGCTAAATTCCAGAGCTCTCAAATAAAAAAGATTACATGCAAGCAGAAATAAATCATTCAAATATCATGGAGCCATAGTCAAGATCACATAAGATTCAGCAGCAACCATATTAAAAGAATAGAGTACTCAGAATATAATGTTCTAATACGTATAGGAGCTAGGTCTATGTCCAAGAAGAACCTGCACAGCAAAACTGAGTATGATCCTTTAGGAGAAAAATTAATATTTAATGAAAAAGAAGAATTTCAACATTTACAAAATACAAGGGCTGAATAGAAAATTTTCCATTCAAACACAAGACTCAAGACAAGTATAAAATGGTGAGTATGAGGAGAAATCTGAAGGTATTTAAGGTTAAACTATTTATATTCCATGCTACATGTAAGACCTAAGAATTTTTATCATTATTAGATTAGTTAGAAGCAGAATACAAAGACAGAGGACATAGAAGTGAGTTCACTAGGTTAGGATGATCTAAAAAATTAAGAGATAAGAAAAAGGGATGCACTGGTAGAAGATAGAAAGAAAGAAAAGAATGGAAGAAATTCTCTCAAAAAAAGTGATTCTATGCCTGAACAAGATGTAGCTTATTACTGTAACGGAATATTACTGTGCTATAAGAAATGATGAGCAGAAGGCTTTAGAAAAGCCTAGGAAGACATATAAACTAATGCAGAATGAAAAGGGCAGAACCAAGAGAAGATTGTACAATGTAACAGCAACATTGCACAATGTTTAACAGTGAATAACTTAGCTATTTTCAGCAATACAATTCCAAGACAATTCCAAAAGATTCATGATGAAAAATGTTTTCTATCTCAGAGAATGAACTGATGAATTCTGTGCAAACAAGTATCATTTTTTCATTGTCTTAAAATTTTTTTTGCTTTTTTTCAACAGAGTATTTATAGAAATATATTTTACATAATTTTATATATATAATTGATATCTTGCTTGCCTTATGGCTGGAAGAAGACCTAGAGGGAGAAAGAAAATTCAAAAAATTGTATAGACTATTTAAAAATAATAAATTAAACAAAAGAAGTCAATGAAGTCAAGATGGAATTCATTATCAGTCTTCTAGGATACTGGTTGGTTATTGCAGTGGTTAGAGTTTTTAAATTCCTCAAAGTTCTTGTCCTGATAATGTTGTTATTATTATAAAAATTGTCATCCTAATTTTACTTACTTCACTCTGCTTTAGTTCATATAAGTCTTCTCAAATTTCTCTGAAATTTTCCCTTTTACAATTTCTTCACTTTCTCTGGTCATCAGTTTCATCTTATAAAAAAATAAGAAGACTGGATTAGAAGCTCTCTAAGGTTCTTGACAATTTTAAAAGTTCCAATATTTGATGAATATCTCAGGAAATTAAATAAATCTGAATTGTGATGACCTATCTTACAATCCAATCCAAGTTCAATAAATAATATAAATCAAACTAAATAAAATAAAACTATAACAGATAAATAAAAATAAATAAACCAAATTGAATATATCTCAAGATTTGCAGGGAAAACGCCTGTGATGCTGAGCCAAAGGGCAGAGTTTTCAGGAACATGGACAAATCGCATTTGTCTTTCTAATTCCCCAGAAATACACAAATTGCTGGGAAATCTCCTAGACAGGGGCTTCTTTCATTGTGGGAAAAGAGTTGATTCAAGAAGTTGAAGTCTATTTGAATATCACATTAAAGACTTTCATAACCCTGACCCATGGCCTGCAATTGACATTGTCTTCTTCTGAAATTCAACCCATTGACCATTAGACAAATGCCCAAGTATTCACAGCTAGATCCATAGCACTAGCCTTGGAGTCATAATCCCAGCTCTGGTGCTTTCAACTTGTGTGATATTCTCTCTAGGTCTGAGTTTTTTTCCAGCTATAAAATTAATTGATTAGGTTAGGTGATTTCGAGAGAACTTTCTGTCTCTAAATCCTATCATCTTTAGGTTATATTTCAGGGAACATGTAGCCTACTTAGCCCAGCTCAATGGAGAAGATTTAACTCCTTTCTGCTCAGAGCTGACTTATGACAACAGCATTCTCTGTGCCAATGGCCTATGCATCTCATGGATTAATTAGGCTTTATTAATAGAAGAGTGCTTCCTGAATTGTAATTAAGCAAATGTGCATCTGGTGGCAGTGGTGATGAGAGTGTGAGGAAGTACTTGAAGGAGGCATGAAAAGCACGATCAGATATTCACACTCTGGCATAGAACAGACCAGAAACCTGCATCTTAATCAAGCTTTTCCAAAGCCCTTTTAAAACGGATTTTTCTGAGTGTAACAAGGCTTCCTCTTATTTAAGACCTTGTTCTGAAACAGAATTTGGACACTGTTCTGTCAAGATCCTCTGGAACCCATAGACATTAAAACTTTCACTACCCTCCATAATTTATAAAGTTAAAACACACCCACATAAAAGCACTGGTACAAACATAATTCCCTGAAAAAAAAAAAACACAACAGGGTTTTGAAATGGAAAACAGGTTTATGATTCTGATATTTTATTTATAATTTTTTAATATTTTAATTTATACTTGAAAAGGGAAATGTCATTAATAACGATACTTTTTCATTTTTAGAACATAACTAAAACTTGTAAACTTGTAAAAAAAGAAGTGAAAAGAAAAGCATTTACTTTTTTTTGAATCTGGATTTTTAAAATATAAAAATTATATCAATTGTAATCTGAAAAAAGCTATAATAAATACAAAACCAAAAAGGGGGATTAAAAAATCTGACATGTCATCACATAAAATAAAAGATCTTGACAAAATAATGTAGGATTTTTCTCCCAAAATAAAAGAAGAAAAATATAATACAAGGGAGTATAGTATAGTGCAGTGTTGTTAACCTCCAATAGAAATGGAGTTTTTCAACTTATAGGCTAAACAATCCATAAATATTCCTGGGGGTTCATAATGACTTTATATACTGCATATTATCATTGTCTATGCTTTTTTGTATCTATACTTGTATTACTAAATATTTCCCTGTTGCATTTTAATCTGGTTCTTTAGGCACTCGAGAATGTTGAGAGCTTGTGTTTGACATCTCTGTAACAAAGAGAGAGCTATTCTCAGAACCAGGGTTCAAGTTCTCACTTCTGACACATATGGACTATGTGGTCCTGAGCAGAGCTCTAAGACTATAAGTTTCAGGGAAGGTGGGCAGCTGCATAGGTAGGAGTTTCCTCATTTGGGAGTCCCATATACTCATGAAATCATAAGTCTACTCCCCATCCCTATCCCTTTTTATATATTTTTCCTTATCCTTATCCCAAACCCTATCTCTACCCTCAATCCTATCTTTATTGTTCAGTATCTAACTCTTTGTGACTCCATTTGCTGTTTTCTTGGCAAAAATACTGGATTTATTGGTCATTTCCTTCTTCAGCTCATTTTACAGATAAGGAAACT
Organism: Antechinus flavipes; assembly: GCF_016432865.1. Lineage (NCBI taxonomy): Eukaryota > Metazoa > Chordata > Mammalia > Dasyuromorphia > Dasyuridae > Antechinus > Antechinus flavipes. Next base: position 51,696,765 of record NC_067401.1, read on the forward strand.
AAGGCAAACAGGATTAAGTGACACAGAGCTAGGAAGTATTTGAGGCAATACTTGAACTCAAGAAGATGAGTCTTCATTCCTATCCCTATTCTTATTTCTATCCCTATCCCATGAGAATAATTATTTCATACATTTCCTAAGCAGTATCAGGCTGAGATCCCATAGGATGATATAGAGTTTAGGATTAGGACAGAGTTGGAAAGTTCTTGCAATGACTGGTGTCACATCTTAGCGTGGAGCCTACGTAAGTAATGCCAGATTCCAGGTTTCAGTGTGGTTCATTGAGAAAGAATGCTGGATTTGGTGTCAGAAAATCCTGGCTCTGATACAAGCTACCTGCGTAACTTTTTAAAAGTTCCTTTATGTCTCTAGCCCTGATTTTCTTCATCTATAAATTGAAGAGGGTTGAACTAAGGCTCCTTCTAGCTTTACATGTGTATGTGTATATGTGTGTATACAAACACATATACACACATACATATATACACATATGTGTGTATATGTGTATTCATATATATAAATATATATATGTTCAGTATCTATGATTAGCAACCAGGGCCATAACCCCTGAGAGTTATTAACACCCTAAATATATCCTTTATCTATATATACAATATCAATAAGAATGTGGAAGCCAGGATTCCATAGCCAAGGAGGATGGATAGTGATCAGAGAGCAAGGCTACTGCCCAGAGCTATAGCTATTTTGGCATCTTAGGCAAACAGTGTACAAGCCCTAAAATCATTTTTGGAGGAGAGAAAGTCAGTTGAATAAAGAAGAATAATTCATTAGTCCAAAGATACAAGACTCCTATGAGCAGAGACCCTGGTACATTGTGGGTATAAGATTGACAAGGCATGGGAAAAGTTCACATAAAGTGAGGAGTTAACTAGGTTCAAATATTTCTCAATTGTTTAAGGATTACAAGTGCTATCAGTGCTCTGGGCCCAAACTTTAGTTACTTAACCCTAGTTACAACTCAGAAACAAAAGGTTTGAAAAACAAAATGTTCAATTCCACAAAACTTTGCCCTAGCAACCCCCAGTTACATGCCAAGTGAATCTATTAGGTAATGTAGCACTGTCATTTCCTAAGAATATACAGACTTTTAGTGAGATGACTCATTTTTTATTGAACTGCTCCCTTTACTAGTCACCCCTAGTTCCATTCTGACTGGAAATACTCAACTTTCTCCTATAATAACTAATTTTTTATATAGCTTTTAGTTTCACAAAAATTCTTTCTCTCCTTTTCTTTATCTTCATCCCTATCCCTATTCTTATCCTTATCCTTAAACCCATCCCTACATTTCTTTTCGCATTTGATCCTCACTGCAAAGACAAAGAGTTGGAAGAAACTTCAGAATTCTGATTCTTGGAGGAAGAACATCTATCAGTGATCACGGGATCAACGAGATCATTATTCATTATCCATTGATAGCTGGGTGACTAAGGCAGTGGAATGGAGGTGTGAGTCATGGGCATGGGAGGTCAGGATGTTTGAGGAGATATTGATGCATATATTTGAAGTCCTTATATATGTGGGTAAGTGCTAAAATGGAAAGAGAATGGCTTAGAGGTTGGTAGATGGTAGATGAGCAATAAGGATCTAGATAGTCTAGGTAGAAGGATGGTGGGGAGTCAGAGAAGGAGAAATCATTGGAGAGATAGGAATAGAAGAAAGGTCTAAAAATGATAGTGACAAATTCAGTCCTTCCTTCCTTTGGCCCCTGTGTCAGAAGAACATGAGCTTGATATAATAGGGCATAGTCAGGAACGTAGTGTCTCCTGGAATAGCTGGTTTCCATGAGTGCCAGAAGATGAAAAGAATATGATGGAGAGAAGTTTGGAATGAATGAGGGTATATTCAGAATAGACTGGGACGCGACAGAAAGCACCACAGAGGTATAGGGTAGAAGAAGAAAAAAATTAGGAAGGGAAAGGATTGAAGTAGACAAAGATAAAATATCTGTGATAGTGGGGGAAGTTTTTTGTTCAAGTAGATAACAATTTTGACTCATAGGCCTTAGGGGAGGAAAAGATGGAAGTTTATTAGCCTTCTAATTGGAGGAAGTTTTAGATAACAGGGGCTCTTACCTGTTTGTTAACCTTGGTGGCCCCCAAACATGCACTTAGGGGGGCACCTAGACATGTTCTAATTATGTTTATTAAGTAAAAAAGTCTAAAGAGTTTAAAATGTGCTTGATATCAAGGTCTTTTGGAAAGAAGGAAAATAAGGGTTGGGGGTTTTTAGGGGGGATGGAAAATGAAGGAATTGGCTCTTGAGGAAGAGATATTGATTAGTCACAAAATTTTAAAGATGGAAAGGCAAAAATCAAATTTCTGAGCAGAAGTGAATCTCCAGACTTCATAAATTCATTCTAATAGTGACAATGATCAGAAGATATTATTGAACACTTCTCATTCAGAGCTCAGAGCTAGTCCTTATAGAAGAAGCAAAGTTTAGGAAAGATATGGTTCCTGTTGTCATGAAGTTTACAAGGGGTGCTTGAGACAGAAACTCAGGGGTAATGTAGAATGTACAATATTGTATGCTGAATGCATTAGAGAAGTGCAAAGTGACCTCTTTCCCCATTCCCTGGCCTATTCATTGCCAAGAGTTATCCATTCTATCTCCAAACCTGTGGCTTCCATTTACTTTTCTCTAGCCATATGTCTATTATGATCTCCTTGTTTCAACCTATCATTTCTAGGATCATTGAACATTACTACCCCTCATGTTCTTTCCATTCAAGCCAAGCTGACCCATTTGTTATTCTCTAAACAAGATGCTGAATTTCTTATCTCCGTGGCTTTTCAGAACCAATCTCCATGGAAAGAATGGTTGTAGAAGGCAAGTATTTAGTGGCTGAGCAGAGAAAGCCAGGGGAACTGAGAGTTTAACAGACTCTGCTGCTGGCAGGCAAGACATTTCAGCTTCTATTAGAATTAGATTTTGGTGAGTCAATTCCTATTTGAATGCCTTCTGGCTAGTACATGGGCATTAAGTACAAGGAAAGGAGTCATGGTGTGAGAAAAAGAGCATTGGATATGAAATTTTATATGTATTCCTCATATAATATACTCTGTGATCAAATGTACTATGTTCAAATGTGATCATAGTATAAACTATTTTTGCTTGTTTGTCTTTATTACAAGGTAGGATTCAGTCTGGAGAGAGTAATTGAAATGATTATGAATAAAGCATATTAAAAATGAAATATAAAATAAAATACTCGGTGTCTTCTTATCTGCTTACGTACAATATTTCCCCAGTAGAATGTAAGCTTCTTGAAATCAGGAACTTAGCATAATGACTAGCATATAATATTGGGCATTTAATAAATGTTCTCTAAACTGGACTGGGTTGATTAGGTAGCAAGGATATCACTGAAGCATCAGGGAAGACTTCATGGAGATATAAAATCTGAAATGGATTTTAATAGATGGGTAGGGATTCAATCAGTGAGGAGGAGAAGGAAGACATTTCAGGAAGGGAAAAAAAGAAGGAAGGGAGGGAGGAAACAAGAATTTATTATGTCCCGATTATTTGCTGGAACTATGATAAATGCTTCATAAATATTATCTCACTTGATTTTCACAACAATCCTGGGAGATAAGTGTTATTATTAGTTTACATTTTACATCTTACGAAATTGAGGGGGAAATGTAAAAGTCCCTTGGCTAGCAATTTTCAGGGCTAAATCTGAACCCAGATCTTCCTGACCACAGATTCAACACTATGTACCTCACCATCTATTTACCTTTTCTTGACTGGATTTCCAAGGAAATGAATAAGTGGGACATCTTAGAAACCAGACAAAAAGGTACGTAGCTCACATGAAAGATGATTAAAAATTCATCACCTTGAGGCAAAAAAAAAAAAATGTTTAGAGCAACCTGAGAGAGAAGAAGACATTCAGGAGAGAGAGAGACCTGGAAACTGAATGTTTAGTTATTTGAGGTCATATTTATCTTATTGAGAAAGGATAATAAAATAGATAATGGAAAAAGAAAATTAACACAATGAAATCCTCCTCTGGAAGCAAGGGTGCTGATCTATATGATAGATGGGGGGGATAAATTTTTATTTGGATTTTAAAAATATCCACAGTGTTTTTCTATCTTGGTGAAGACAGAGCTCCCAGAATCATTTGTGAGTTCTTGTTTTCTAAAATTTTTTTGCATATCCAACATTTCAAATGCACTCCTTTTCTACTATCCAAATGGGGTTGTCAGGCAGGGTGGCCTAGTTCATATGTTGCTTTGAACACAGCGTAACCAGAGCCCCTTCCTCAGCCAAGTAGGGCCCCAGGCAATCAGAGGAAATGAAATGTATATGGAGGGGGGAAGTGTTCATGGGTCCGACTTATGCACAGATGTTTTTAATTAGTACAATTAATGACAGCACCAACTGGCTCATAACCTGATGGAATTAATAGAGACCATTTGTCTCCCTAAAGCAGCCTTTCTGCCTGGTAGTAGCTTTCAGGAAGGGAGAGACCAAGTTTTTGATGATGGAGATAATTCTGTATTCCTGAAACCAGTTTTCTTCCCCATCTATCCTTTCTTCTCCACTTATCCTAGGATAAGAACCAGGTTGCTTCTTATTCTAGGGTCTAGGGAAGGGGGAAATGTCAGTACTTTTGACTAAAAAATTGGAAATCTGGATAAAATATAGCTATGGATTTTTTTAAAGGATAGAACGGTCAACTTGTAGACTTATTCTGAAATATTAACCCCCAACTTGTAGATTTTCCTTCACTGGAGGGAGAGGGTATTGAATTTTTATCTGGAATAGGGGTGGCACTAGTCAATCCACAAGAATGGTGCCCTGACTGATGGGGCCTTAACTGAAATGAACCTGACATCTCAGCCAAAGGCCATCAGTGAATCATAACCAAAAATCTTCATCATTTGCTGGCCAATCCTGTATCTCTCCAAAGTTAGCAAGACTGACAATGGATAACCTCTCCCTAGGTCTTTCCCAAGAGCCTTTGAGTTTGGTAAGAGCTATCAGTCTTTTATGTAAAGTCCATATTTATACATAACACTTTGAGTATACAACCTTGCAAAACCTTTGTAAGGTCCATGGTGTATTAATTGTTTCCATTTTATAGTCGAGATATCTGTAATTTAAAGAGGGCATAAGATCAAAGACTAGAGCTAAAAGGGATTTCAGGAACCATATAGTTCCACATCCTGATTTTACAGGTAAAAAGAAAAATCTAAGACCATGGACATTGTGACTTTCTCAAGATTATACAGGCAATAAGTTTCAGAGTTAGGATTTGAACCAAGATCTATAATTCTAGCACCAATTCTCTCTAAACTATACCAGAAGTACCTATGATTACTAGGAGCTTACTTCTTTAATCTCATATCCAGTGCTTTTCCCCCCTCGCTTAGGACTCCTTTCCTTGCCTTTAATGCCCATGGACTAGCCAGAAGGCATTCAAATAGTAATTGGCTCACCGAAATCAAATTCCCCATAGAAGCTGAGATGTCCTGCCTGCCAGCAGCAGAGACTGTGTCATACTCTCAGTTCCCCTGGCTTTCTCTGCTCAGACACTAAAAACTTGCCTCCTGCAACCATTCTTTCCATGGAGCTGAGCTGGAGCCAAGAGTCTGCTTTATCTGAGAGGAGAATCAGAAAAGCGAGGGAGGCTCGGACCATAAAAACAAGCCCAAATGCATCCTCCTTCCAAGGATGAGCCTATGCACAGCTGTTCAGCAAGGAGACACTGATTTGTGACCTCTACAAAGGGACACAAAGGAGGAGCTCATAGGGATTTGGACTCATTCTTATAAATCCAACCTAGAAAAGCACTCCATTGCCTTTCACATTTCAAGACCATAAGGGGAGGGCTGCCCAGAAAAGGGTGCAATGCTTGCTATAGAGCTAGCCCACGAACATCTATGCCTTCACACAGCACGTACATACACACATGGACATGTGTCTCTGTTACATGTGTTTCTGCGGATCGTGTACATGTGTCTGTGTATTTATGTATATGGTATTACATGTGTGCATCTTGCTATATTATGAATGTGTCATGTATCTCTTAGTGTAACCAGCTGACAGATGAACTGCTCTTTCTATGTATATATATCTGAGTATATTTCTTTGTATCTAATTGACAAAACATGAGGAAAAATACAAATTTCTTAAAGATGATAAGGTTTTCTTTTAAACTCTCAGCTCTGCAAGAAAAAACATGTATAATTCTCCACTCTTTTTCTCTATTATCTCCAAGGTCCAAGGGGTTAAAGATTGTCCCAAGATGCATAGATTCACCCACTAGTAATCAATATCCAGTTAATGTGAGAATCTAAATCCCCCCAGGGAACAGTCTTGAGATAAGGGCCAGAAAAGGGGTCCTGGAAGTGTGTGAGTTAGATTGAGTGTGGGCAGGTAATCTGGGGGGGGGGGGTATATTGGTGCTTATTCGAGCAGAAGGTGTCCCCTCCCTTCTGAATGTTTCATGTGTGAACAGAAGCACAGATCTTGCCTTCGGGCCTGGTCACTCCAGAGCAGCTGAAGGCAAGGGAAGAGACAAGAAGGAGCACTGGTGGGGGCCAGAATGGGAATGCCCAAGTAATGCAAAGGGGATGCTCATCTTTATTGCTAGTGGCCCAGCCTTTGGCAAGAGAGGAGAAGGAGGAGGAGAAGGAAAGAGAGAGGGGATTAAAAAAAAACTCAAGAAGTTAGAGCATGGGCAGAACACTGGGGTCACTGTCCCCATGATGGCCCCTGGTCCTTTCTCCCTGTGCTATGCAGAGGTTGAGGGTATGTACTTGAGCTGCAGCCCAAGAATCCCAGAGTATAGACAACACAAGCAGAAATCTAATCGGTTCTGTCAGAAGTTTCACAGAATTAAGAACAAACACTGCCCAATGGGATGAAATGTCAGATATAAAAAATGAGTGTGAGGAAGACAGAGGATAATAAGGAGAGAGAGAGAGGGAGAGAGAAAGAGAGAGGAAAAGAGAGAGAGAGAGAGAGTGTGTGTGTGTGTGTGTGTGTTAAAGACAGAGACACAGAGACAGAGGCATGCAAGAACAAAAAAGAGAGGTAGGGAAAGACAAATAGGCAAAGAGAAAGGTCAGAGAGACAGAAAGAGATACAGAGAGGCAGAGAGGAGAAAGAGAAGGAGAAGAAGGAAGAGAAGGAAAGGGAGGAAGAAGAGAAAGAGGAGGAAGAGGAGGGGGGAAGAGAAAGAGGAGAAGAAGGAGGAGGAGGAAGAGGAAGAAGAGGAGGAGGAAGAGGAAAGCAGGAGGAGGAGAAGGGGAGGAAGAGGAGGAACAAGAAGAAAAGGAGGAGGAAGAAAAAGAGGAGGAGGAAAAAGGAGGAAAAAAGGACGAAAAAAGGAGGAGGACAAGGAGGAAGAGAGAGAAGGTGGTAAAGGGGAAAGAAAAGGAAGAAGGAGAGGAGAGAGAAAAAGACAAAAAAAGAGAGAGTCAGAGATGAAGACAAAAAGAGAGACTATAGAAAGAGAAAAATGTAAAATGGGATTTTGGCTTTGGGAAAAGTCAAAGGCAGGAAGGAGTCTGCTTTTTTACCAGCATAATAGGTATAGAGGCTCCTTCTCGAAAAGCTTTATTCTGATCAATAATGTACTCATCACCTCATAAAGTAGTCCATGGTTGGGAGCCAAGAGAGACAGTTAAGTTTCATGGGTTTTTTAGAAACAGAGGGAATCATGACATTCAAGCCCCATCCCTTTGTACAGACAGCTCGGCAGAGATCCTGAGAGACTTTGCACCTTCTCAGAGGTCTCTCCAGTAAAACTGGCAGCGGTGACTTTTGAATCGGGCCATTTTGCTCTGTCCACTCTCCCATCTGCCTCTAGCAGCCCAAATGCTCGAAGCTCGGAGGCAGGAAAGAAGGAGACTTTGGACCAAATCCAAGCCATACCTGGCACTGAGGGCCAGACCTAGGCTACAAGCTCCCACAACACAAAGGGCAGCATTCTTCTTTTATTAGTGATAGTACTGCTCCATCTTTTAGTGATCACTGATCTCCAATGGAAAGAGACTTTAGAGTCCAGCTAGCCCAATATCCTCATTTTTCAGATAAGGACACCGAGGTCCAAGGAGATTAAACAGTTGTAAGTGTGGGATTTGAACCCTGGAGTCAGAAGGCCCTGTCACTGGGTAACTGTAGCATCCTAGACAAGACATTTGACCTTCCTGGACCTCAGTTTACTCATTATGAAAATGAGGGCACTAAACTAGATCTTGATGAGATCCCTTCCACTCCTAACTTGCTCTAGTTCTGAATTTCTACAAGTAAGCCTAGTTGGGGGGGTTAGAGGTAGACTAGACTCAACTATCCATTCTGTCCACAGACTAGTTCTCCAAGGTTCTATTCCCCATTTGGGAAGCCCAGCCCTTTGCCTTTCCTAGGAAGGGAGGAGACAAAGCCTCTTTGTGGGCTCTGATGGCTCTCCTCCCGATCCTAGGGGAAGGTCCAGAGACTTGGGGGGTAGGGGTGGGGGTGGTTGACACTTTCAAAGAATGGAGGATGCTGTTAACTTGTCAGTCCAATTATGGTAATGTGCTTTGGTAATTAGCCCTCCAAGGGAGCAGGGGATGCACATGAGTGGAGTAATTGCAGGTTCACTTTGCTGTGCATGCTTTATCCCGCTTTGGTGACTAATTATTAGCATTTAGCAAGTGGATATTATCATCTTCCAAGCAGGTGCAGCCAGGCTCCAGAGCTGGAGCTGGGGCCACGGCCAGCTAAAGGTCGTCTTTCTGCTTGGGCATAATTAGTTTGTCTTTTATGGAATTGAAACTCTCTCTGTGCATTTTTCTTTCTTTTTTTTTGAGACAGACAAACAAATAAACGAAAGGAAGAGGGGGGTGTGGGTGGAGAAAAAAAAAACATTTACCTTATGGTTATTTGTATGCTTTCCCTTTAAAAGCTGCATGATTGACTGCAGAGTTATGGGGGATGGAGAGGGGTCCGTCAGACCTCTGGCTCCAAGATATATGCGCCTCACTTAGCCAGAAGAGTCAGAAATATATAACCCAGCCCCCAATCACTCTCAGCAGGGAACCCTGAGTGGTCTGTGGAAGAGGAGATAAGGTGAGCTCTACCTGAAACCCGAAAAACATCCTGTTTCTTTTTTAGTTATCCATCTGGTATCAATTTGGGAAATGTCAGATTTGTAAGGAGCGATGCTTGACACTTGAAAGCTGGGAAGAGAAAAAGCCAATTGCCATTGCAATGGATGGAGGAAGTTATCTCCTGCCTCTCCTTTTCCTAATCCATTCATTTGCATGGCTGCCAAATTCATATTCCTAAATCACAGGTCTCCTTGTTACATGAGGTAATCAAGTCATCTTATGGACGGAAGAATGGATTTGCGGTCAGTAAAATTTGAGTTCAAATTCTGCCTTGAACACTTTGGAGGTGGGTAACCCATACCAACGCTCTTAACTATTCTCAACCTCAGTTTCCTCATCTGTTAAATGGGAACCCTGTTCCACAGGGTTGTTAGGAGACTCCAATGAAATATCTGGGCAAAGTGCATGACATACCTTTAAGTGCTATGTAAGTGTTAGCTTTTACTCTTATCTCACTCTCTCTCAAGAAGCTCCAATGGTTCCCTCAGGTTTCTAAAAATAAAAGTATAAATGTCTCTGTTTGGCTTTTACAATTCTTCATAATCTAGCTCCTGACTACTTTTCTAGGCTCGTTGCACCTTATTATTTCATGCATTTTACTTTCCAGCCAAATTGAGCTATTTGCAGTTGAACCATCCCACCTCCATGCCTTTGTACAGCCTGGAATGTACTACATCCTCACCTCCAATTCTGAGAATTCCCTTGATTTTTTTCAGGTTCCCCCTCAAGTGCTGTCTCTCAAATGAGACATTCAAAATATCTACTTATTAGTTCCCTTCACACCTTGACCATCTGAGATTACAATTGACTTGCCCTCCAAAAGAGATGCCCTTGATACATCTTAAAATTTACATTATGAATGCTTTTCCTCATGATTTTCTTAAATCTAATAAAAATAAATATCAAAAATAAGTCTAATTTGCAATATTTGCCATTTTCTGAGATATAAATGTACACACTGAAATTTAACAATCAGTTCTCCAGCTAGTTAGAGGTGGAGAATTTATTTCTCCTTCACTTACCTGAGTATTTGTTGTTTTCCTCCAATAGAACACAAACTCTTTGAAGACTTTTATCCATTTTCTCAGTTATTAGGTAGCGCAGTGGATAGATTGTTCAGGCTTATAATCAAAACATGTTCAAATCTGGTCTCAGACATTTGCTAGCTATGTGACCCTGGATACCTCACTAAACCTTTGTTTATCTCAGTCTTCTCAACTGTAATTCAACATACCTCCCAGGAAAGTGGTGAGGAAAAAATGAGATAATGTTTGTAAAGTTCTCAGCACATAGTGCCTGTTACATATAAGTGCCATCTAGCTAGCAGTACAGAGCCATAGGAAGTGCTTAACAAATTTTAGTTAAATGAAAGTATGAAAGAAAGAGAAGGAAAGGAAGAGAAGGAAAAAAAAGAGCCTGAGGGAAAGGAGATGGATAAGGAGAGGGGAAGATAAAGAAGGAACAGGAACAGCAACAGTTAGATTTAGCTTAGAAAAGATTAAAAGACCCCGATGAAATTTGCTTAACAAAGAACCCAAAGTCTAGGAATTCTCATCTGCAATAGCACAGCTGTCTGATATTGTGTTTCCTAACCAGAGACTTTGACTGAAGGGTCATCCCATGGGGATGTTTTGGTGGAAGTTGGCCTGAAATTAAAAATAGCAAATTGTGTAGGTGGAGAAAAGTGAAAAGAGTTGATCCCATTGAAAACAATCCTTCCCTCCTGAAGTTTTCTCCTAGAATTCCAACCCATATTGATGGTTCTCATGAGAAAGGGGGTGGTTGAAACATATATTTGACCCTTGTTTATGTTTTTAATTATATGGAATCTATATTTCATACATGCATAATATATGATATCCCATAGAGATTATATAGGTAGAGGGTATTTCAGCTTAAAATAATTCCCCATTGAGTTATGATGAGAAAAATTATTTGGGGCCAAAGGAGTTAAGAACAAAGAGGGCGGGTCTTAGATGAGACAACCCTGAAATTTTCCCATGCTTTTCCATGTGAGATTGGTCAAGGGGAGATTGGCTAGGATACTCCTACCATAAGGCTTATCCTTCATGGACTCAAGGGATTTGCCTTAAGGGATTACCTATGTTATGTCTAAGGAATTTATAAATTGTAATACATGGTTCCATGTATGTTTATGTGAAACTTACACACCTAGATGTACTATATTACATCTCTCTTTCTTTTGGGAAATCCAGACAGGATTAGTGTCCAAACCACTTTGTACCTCAGCTCACACAGAAGGAAGAATAATGTCTCCCATCTGTTTGAAGGGATCAGAATCTCTCCCTAGATCCCTATCTGAGCTTACATTAAACATACAACAACGGCACATGCAGCTTCTCTCTCTCTCTCTTTCATTTCTTAAGACACTTGACAAATAGTCTGAAAAAGTGGTAGTCAGAAATTAAATAATAATAGCATTTATATTGCATTTTAAATTTAGCAAAGAGCTTTACAAAAAATGTAAACAGTAAGCACTGGCTACATTGGGTTAGCAGGTGGGAGAGAGTGACCTCAAACTCTCTTCCCATTTGCTTCTCTCCTAACCAGATGGAAAACAGGGTGGGGTTGGTAAAAAGAATCTCAAGGGCTCTGTATACCATCATCCTGCAGCCTTAGCCAGTTAGAGTCCCAGAGGAAGGAGATCTCAGAAGCTCATCTTGAGATCAGGTACATATGCTCAGCTGCTCTTCGTGGGTTTTTATTTCTATACAGCAGACAAGAGGTAAACTTTTCATCTTGTCTTCCCAGAAGTCTTTAAATCCAAGAATTCACCTGAATTCTGGGAAGAGTTTGTTTGCCATTTCCAAAGTCTAATGTCTCTAAGACTAAGTTCTCTGGTTTTTCTTTACTTGTTACTTTTTGAAACTGGGTATCCTATCTTCTCCAGGCTGGAAGTACAGGAGTCACTTATTCAACCAGTCAATGAATATTTATTAAGCACCTATGATATGCCAAGCACTGTGCTAAATGCTAAAAACACAAATAAAGGCAAAAGACAATTCCTGCTCTCAAGGAGTTCATAGTTGAATAGTGAAGACAGCATAAAAATAAATAGTTACAAACAAGCTCTAGACAGGACAAATAGGAAATATATATATACATATATATGGAGAGAAAAAGAGAGAGAGAGAGAGAGAGAGAAGAGAAGAGAAGAGAAGAGAAGAGAAGAGAAGAGAAGAGAAGAGAAGAGAAGAGAAGAGAAGAGAAGAGAAGAGAAGAGAAGAGAAGAGAAGAGAAGAGAGAAGAGAGGGAGGGAGGGAGGGAGGGAGCAGAGAGAGAAAAGAGGAGGAAGGAGGGAAAAAGGAAAGAGAGGGAAGGAGGGAGGGAGGGAGGAGAGAGAGAAGACACTGGAATTAAGAAGCCCCATTCCACTATTGATCAACACAAAGTCCTGAAGTTTGCTCTGTATTTTCTACCTGGGCACTCCTTAGTCTGCTTGATGACTCTCTGTTCTTGGGATCTCCAAGATTTACTGAGGATCTGATGGGTTTTAGCTCTACTCAGAATTCCAGAACTTTAGTGATCCACCAATCTTAGCTTCCCCAATAGCACAGATTACAGGGAATGTGATACCATGTCCATCTGAGTTGAATTAAATTGATAAAAGACAGGAAAAAAGATTTCCCTGCCTTTGGATTGTCGAAGGAAGAGCCCATGGCCACATTTGTCTTAGTTAAAGAAGAAGATGATCTCATGGTGTTCTCTCCTGGAGATGTGATCATAGACTAGATGATTTTTGAAACATCCTTCAAAATTTGCCACCAAAGGGCCGAATGTGGATGCTATTGTACAAAGTTTAAGGCCAAGATGATGCTAAGAGGCAAGGTAGAAGAGGCAGATAGATAGGAGGGACCTGCAGGATATAGAGAGAGTGATGCACTGGGAAGGGACAGGTTGTGGGCTTGTTTCCCAGTGTTGGTCTTAATGACAACTAGCACCAGGGAAGTCAACTGAGGCCAGAAAATCTTGTTATGTGGTTTTGTTGCAGCCTACATATTGATGGGGCGAAATGAATTCCCTACTCAGCAACCTGACCTCCTTCTTACTGTGAAATGATCTCATTTCAAGATGAACCACAAGAGGTTTGGCTGGGCAGCCAGCATACTGTATGCATGGCATTTGCAAATCTTCATGCAATCTGCAAACTTTTTTCTACATGTTGCCCCTCACCCAAGATGGTAAATGATTATTTTCCCCAAAAAATCCTTAGGAAACTCTGTTCCTATTTGGGAGGTGAGAAGAATGCCAACCACCCTAATCACCCACACAACCATCATCTGCAGCTCTTCGGGAATGGTAAGGGCTTAGGTTGCTTTTAATTTTAGATCAGGAGCAATCTGATTTGGGGCCAAGGTCTTTTTTCACTGTCCTTCAAACTGTATTAAGCTGTGGTGTTTTTCCACCTTCAGCTTGCTCTGTTTCATTTCCCAAGAACCAAAAACTAAAGCCTCAAAAGCAAATTCCTGGCCTACAGCAGGGATACAGACTGATTTTGATCTTTGCAGATATCAGACTGCAATGAACAGCTTTCCCTTGCTAGAGAAATAGGTCTCCTGGAGGAAAATGGGGCTCTTTTGTCAAAAGAGGGGCAACCCTGGAAAATTCCTTTAGGCCAGACTACTAGCCAGACTCTCTAGGGACTTTTCTTACTTTCCCCTCTCTCTTACTAGTCCTTCTTCCTACTAAAAGAGTAGGTAGTTTTCTTTGCCTGGAATCTCAGATGTACACTGGTCCAAAAAAAACACAAGCCTCCTCTCTCTGAGGAACACTAGCAAGATGGACAGACTGGATCCAAACACTAGGTATGGTATGGAGTTAGAAACTAAAACTAGTCCCTGACTTCAGTTCCACGACCAGGAGGGAAAAGGGTAGTTCCTGGTCTATTGAATGGTTAACACTTTTTCCTTGGTTGCTCTGTTTGTAGCTTGAAAATGAATCCAATATACTGCAACATATTTAACATATATAGGACTGCTTGCCATCTTGGGGGGGGAGGAGGGAGGGGAAAAAACGAAACATAAGTGATTGCAAGGGATAATGTTGTGTAAAAATTATCCTGGCATGGATTCTGTCAATACAAAGTTATTATTAAATAAAATTAAATTAAAAAAAAAAAAGAAAATGAATCCAGAAAAGCATATATAGATATTGTGAATGAGGTGCAAGTTACCTCCCAGGAAGCAAGATATTAAGGAGTCCTACTTTTTCCATTTTCCAAGATTATCATCTTTTGAGTAATAATTACAACTCATCATCATTCTTTCCTCTATACTCCAATTAACCCCACCTCCAACAAATACATCTTATAAAAATATAAATATGACAAATCACTAAGCTAAGTATTCTTAGCATCAAGTCCTTTGAGTCTTATCAATTCTTTTTTATATGTTTCACCTTCACTCTTTTTTTCTATTCTCAGAGCATTAAACTTGGAGGCAGAAGACCTAAGATAGGGTCAATCTAACATTCCACTTGACCTCCCCCATTCTCAGTCTTCTCATCTGTAAAATGGTTCCTCACCAAAGAGTTACAACATACAAAACAAGGAAAAGTACTCTGTAAATCTTAAAGCTCTGTACACGTGTAAGTGGTTATTATTATGAGTCCCTTTCATTAGATAGAACTCTTCTTGGGGATAGAGGGGTACCCCAAAATTGGATCAAAGATCCATTAAAGTCTTTAATATTGTTTCATCTTCTCCATCCGTGTTTACTTATAGAACCAGGAAGAAAACAGGGGGTCAGCAGTGGAGGTAAGTATTGAAGGAAAGTCAAACCAGTAGGGAGAGGAGTGAGGTATCATCTCTCTTTATGGACAACTGAGATCCTGTTCACCTATGAGATTTTCTGAAAGGCCAGGCCCCGAGGAGGCTGGGAAAAACAACAAAATATTTCTGTCTCTTTGTCTCCTCAACTGTGACCTTTCTGAGGAGCCTCTGACAAGGTTGCTGGTGAACCAGCAGCTTCATCATGCATCCAGACAGGTTGGAAATGTGTTAACCAGAAGGTAGCAACTGAAGCAGCTGATTGAAATGGGCCGTTTGCTCCCAGGGCTCAATTCTCCCAAGCGTCACTACATCACCTGCTCCCTGCACGGCTGACAAGGAAACCCAGTCTTGGTGGAGACCAGCTTCTTCCAGAAGGCACTGTTGAATGGTCCTGTCATTGAGGGTGTCATGACCATGTTTCATTTTCAAAAATAATGATACACAAAGGGTATTTCTTTCTGAAAAGTCTTGTTAAAAGTGCACTCTGTACTAACACCCTCCCTCTTCCAGCTTCCATCACTCCCAAATGGCCATTGTTTACTGTTGCCAGAATCTAAGATGTTAGCTCAAAATCTCAGGGTGGTGATTTGGATGGGGCTACTGATGACAAGAGAAGCCATTCTCCTCCATGTATTTGATCCTGTTTGGGTCTGAGGTCAAATCAGTTCGGACATTTTTGGAGATATGCCAGATAGTGTCCTGGAGAGGTCAGATAAAATCTAAACCAGAAGGAATCTTTGTTCCCACTTTTAATATAGCCTTGAAAATTGTTCTTAGAAGGATACATGACTGCGACAAGGATACGGTTATTTTCCTTTTGGAAAATACAAAAACATGACATGGTCCTATGAAGTGTCAAGAGTAGGAAAGTTTAGAATGAGCTGAATCTGGCAGCGAGTGATAAGGAGGATCCAAAGGAGATGTTTTTGTTTATTTTGTTTTTTTAAGCTACAACGAGAAAGAAAAGCAGCAAGATATAAAATACATTGCTTGTGAGCCAGAAGATCTGAGTGCAAATTTAATCTTAACCCATTGTGGTTGTATGACCTTGAACACATCACTTAAGTACACAGTGCTTTAAGTATTTTTCCCAAAAACTCTTAAGTTGCTGAGAAGTTGCTAACTTGCATTGGAAGAAATTTCCTTTTCTGATAATGTCCAATACCAGCAATTTTCAAAGTGCGATCTATGGATCCCTGGGGATCGCCAAAGTCAAAACTTTTTTTATAATATGGGGATAGGGGCAGCTGAATGGCATAGCAGATGGAGCACCACCATGGAGTCAGGAGTTTAAATCTCGCTTCAGACACTTAACACTTACTAGCTGCATGATCCTGAATAAGTCACTTAACTCCAGCTGCCTCACCAAAAATAATACTGGGATGTTGTTTGCATAGTAAAATACTCTTTTTTTCTAACTATACATTTGTATGAGACCAGTTTTAATTCTTATTCCTTAACCAGAAAATAAACCAAAACAACAACAGATTGTACGCAGAAGCAAATGTAAGAATCCAATTATCTTCTGTTAAGCCTGACATGAAAGAGATCTACAAAAATGTGTAAAAACAATGTCGCTCTTTTCACAACTTTTTGGTTTTGAAAAACAGTTATGTTTCATTAAAAAAGTTATGTTGACACATAATGGGTTTATTATTGCTATTTTAAATGAATTAATAAATATCTTACAAATTTGTCCATTTTAATTTCTAATATAATAAATACAGATGGACATAGCCCACATTAAAAACAAAAAGCTCTGTGGGGTCCTCAATAAACTTACAGTAGAAAGTGATTCTGAGACCAAAAAGTGTGAGAATCGCTACTTTATTCCAATGAAATCACAAGTCCATTTTGTAGGGAATAAAAAGGGTTTAAACCATTGGTAGAGAGAAGAGGAAATCAGTACAGTTGACAAAGAGAAAGCAAAACTGACCGTGGGGTTTTTTGTTTTGTTTTGTTTTGTCAAGGAGAATAATCTTAGGACTGGAAATGACAGAAGAAAAAGTGACTAATTGTTTTTAAACATAAGACAAGTAAGGAGATGTAAGAGAGTGTGCCACCAGACTGGGAGTTGCTGCTTTCCAGGGTGCTGAAAGATTTACTGGCTTGATAGTAGAACCTCTATACCTGATCTTTGAATGGGGAACACAATCTTTAATCCTGGGGAGCATAATGTTGCTGCATGAATGAAGGACAGGTTTTAAAATTTCTAATTGTCTGAAATGTCTCAATGTCTCAATTTTTCAACTTTCAAAATCGTTGTCTGCAAACAATAGACAAACGAACTTGCCTTTGTGTCCTGGTCAAACTTAAGAACATACTATTAAAAATTTCTAGAAAAGAATATGGCAATCCCAAAGAGCCAACAAGGCTTCATTTAGAGTAATTCATGCTAAACTAACATTTATCATTTTTTCAATTGAACATTTATTTTTTTTCTCCTTCACAAATTCCTATACCTTCCTGTAAAAAAGAAGGAGAAAGAAAAGAAAGCTTTTGTAATAAATATGCATGGTCAAACCAACCAATTTCCTACATTGGTCATGTCTAAAAATGTGTCTCATACCATACATTTATTACATCATCTCTCTGTCAGGAAGTGGAAGGCAATTGGATAGAACCAATGGTTAAGCTGGATTTGTCATTAAGAAGTTCTGAATTCAAATCCAGCTTCAGACACTTATTAGTCATATGACTCTGGGCAAATCACTTTATTTCAGTTTCTGTCTCTATTAAATGGAGATAGCAATAACACATGTCTCCCAAGGTTTTTATGAAGATAAACTTTGATATTTGTAAAGTGCTTTATAAACCTGAAAGTTTCATATATGCTTGTTGTTATTATTATTATTATTAAGAAGGAAGAAACCAAGTATTTAGTTAGTACCTACTATGTGACAATTACTGTGTTAACCACTTTACAAATATTATTTCATTGGCTCCTCAAAACAACCCAGGGAGGTAGGTGTTATTATAATCCCATTTTATGGATGAGAAAACTGAGGCAGTAGAGTTTAAGCAACCTACTTAGAGACAGACCTAATAAGTGTCTGAGGGCAAACTTGAATTCAGATCTTCCTGACTCCAAGCTCAGTGCTTTAACTTATGCCATCTTATTAGCTATTATTCTTCAACTTCTGTTGTCTGGAAATAGAATTCTGTTATTAAGGATAAAGTAATCCAGAGTAATCAAGGAAATATTATGTATTATATACATTTCATCTTGATTCTAGAAAAGTATTTAACAAAGTTTTTCATGCTATTTTTTTCAAACAAGATGTTTGCTAGAATACAATATAGTTAGTTGGGTTAAAAAATGATTGGATGACCACATCCAAAAAATGGTAAATAAGTCTCTGTGCCAACTTGGAAGGAAGGCTAAGGAAGAAGGATTCATAGATCTTTCCTTAGCACTTTGCCATGCAGTATTTTGTCAGTGACTTGGATAAAAGGCATAGGTGGCATGTTTATCATGTTTGCAGATGACCAAAGCTGGGAGAGTTACCTAATTCAGGGATAACAAAATCAGGATGCAAATAGATTTGGACAGGCCCAGAACAATGAGCCATATCTAATATGATGAAATTCAATAGGGATAAATGTAAAATCCTATTCTTGATCTCCCCATGTTCAGTCTCAAGGATTTCTCACTAAAGTTGCTCTTGAGCTTAAGCCTTCTTGCCCTGGAATTTCCCTTTGAAACATTCGAATTGAGTCCCCACCTCTTATACAGCTCCATAGGCCAAGAAAACAACAAATATATTCTAAGCTTTATTTTACCTGAGAGGGGACTCCTGAGTCCATAAGAAGTGAAAGCTGCTGCCCTCTGAATCATGAATCTCTCAGGAATCTTAATAATTCTCCAGCTTTATGATTCAACCCTGGAGTTCAGGTCCATGAGGAAAACTGAAGGTTTTTAAAGAATAAATGAAGCTGTTTAGTGAGTCCAACCTCCCCAAGGCCCATCTATATAGTTCTTTTGACTATAGTGCTTCCCTGGAGTTGAGTATTATAACCATCCCATCCTGCCCCCAAGAAGAAAACTCCCAGGATCACTGAAGAGTTGACCCCCTTGATCTAAATCTTCATGTAGCTCACAGGAATAGTGAAAAACAAGATCCAAATTTGCTCCCTCATATCCCAATTCTTTTCTTTGTTCCTCCTTATCTCTGGCCCAGGAACTCTTCTGTCACTCCATCTTTATCCAGAAATTTCTCTTACCTTGGTCAGTGCCTATACTTCCCATGATCCCTGGGACTACATGTTTCCCTAGTACACAGGATTACCTTGAAGGAGTCTCCTGGTTTTTAAATTTCCCTCTAAAGAATAAAATCCTTTTACATCTGCCTGGCTTTTCATTGTCCAGCCTCTAATTTCTGGCTCTCTTCTACTTATCCCAGTTTTTTTAAAGGCCAAGTTCATATGTGTAATCCAGGTATATGAACTGGATATGAATCATCAATCGTTCCCAATTAATCAAGAAGTATTTATTAAGCTCCTACTATGTACAGGCACTTTGCTAAGCACTGGAGATAGAAAAAAGAGGCACAAGAAAATCTCAGTGCTCTAGGAGTCCACAGTATAATGGGAAGGCAACAAGCAAACAAACATATACAAACAAGCTCTATAATCAGAATCCAAATAGATTTTGATAAGCCAGAACAATGAGATATAATGAAGAAATTCAATAGGTACAAAAGTAAAGTCTTTCTCTTGGGTTCAAAAAATCAAGGAGATGAATCCAGATACCCAAGGGCTCCTGGTACAAAGCTCAAATAGGCAGGGGGATTCAGATTAAATTACAAAATGGAAGGGGACATGAAAAGGGAAGGGAAGGAAGATAGAGAGGAATGTGTGATATACCATAATCAAATCAAAGTCTAAAATGAAAGAAAAGTATGATTATCCCTTCTATATCAAGAGGGTTAGTAGTATGGGGATCTGGAAAATCTGCATCAAAATTTTTGTCCCTCTCTTCAGAGGACTGAATTATTATAGCATTAAAATATAAAATATGTTGATATATATGTGTATACACACACACACACACACACACACACACACACTTCTGAGTTTCTAAACTTTTTCAATGTCATCTACTGGCCTTCACATGCTGTCTGCAGCTTTGATAAAATTTCCAAGAAATTCCCATTTAATTTCTTATGCCAACCCACATTATATCTAAATCATGATGGGAAGAGTTTTGATGTGGAAGGGGTTAATTATAAGTCTCCCAGAAGAAGTATCTCAGGAAAATGAGTAAGAAGGCAAATGGAAGGCTTGGAGCCTTTGGGAAAAGAAAAGAAAGGGAAAAGTTTTGTTTTAGTAATGGGGAGGGCTGTCACTGATAAATGTTCTCATGAGCAAAGAAAGATATTCTATAAAGGTAAATAGAGATACAGCAATGAAAATAATCTGTAGAGATTTGATGCTTAAGGCATTTTGCCTCAGGAAAAAGAGAATCAGAGTCTTTAGTGGGGAGGGAGGGGGAGGAGGGGAGAGGTGCACCTCTAGGAGAATGAAAAGGCACAAATCCAGGAAGAATATTTCAAGTCAAAAAGGGAAAAAAAGGCCAGAGGTAACTAAAGATGAACAGTATAATCAGGAAATATACTCTATCACCTGCAAGAATTAGTATTTCTAAGAGTTAGGTATAACAGAAAAGAGGAACAATAGGGATAGATTTAAATGTTAATAACAAAGAAACTACTTAGAAGAAGGAACTCAAAATAACTACCTAAAAAGCTTTAATTCCATGAAGAATATAGAGACTGAAGGACTAAATAAGTCTAAAACCCATGAATCAAAGAACAAAAGTTTAGGACAGACAAAAAAGGGAGATTAAATAATGAAAAGAATGAAGAAAAGAAACTTTTTAGAAAAAAGTAGAAAATGTATTAAAAATGAAAAGGGTGAATATATTTCTAATGAAGACAAAATTAGAAAAATTTTACAGTTATTTTACCCAGTATGTACCAATAAATTTAATAATTGAAGTGAAAGGGAAGAATATTTACAAAAATGTAAACTTCCTAGATTAGCAAAAGAAGAAAGAGACTATCTAAATAGACCTATTTTAGAGAAAGAAATTGAGCTCCCTAAATGAGCTTCCTAAGAAAAAAAAAGCTCCAGGATCAAAGAGATTTACAGGTGAATTTTATCAAATATTTAAAGATCAACTAATTCCAATATTAAATACATTATTTGGAATAAAAAACAAGGGATCTTACCATATTCCTTTTTATGGAGCACATATAACACTGATACCTAAACCAGGAAGAGAAAAAACAGAAAAATTAAATCATAGACCAATTTCTTTAATTTGTATGGATGCAAAATCCTCAATAAATTACTAGCTAAAATATTATAAGGATTATCCATTATGATCAAATAGGATTGATACCAGGATTTCAGGGATGGTTCAAATATAGGGATGGTTAATATAATTGAACAATAACAAAAGTTAAAAACATCATATGATTATGTTAATAAATACCAAAAATGTTTTGGTAAAGTATAACATTCATAAAAATATTTGCAAGTATGAATATAAATGGATTTTTACTTAAATTGATTTTAAAAAGTATTTACTTAAAACTATCAGCAAGCATATTTGCAATGGGGATAAGCTAGAATCCTTCTAGTAAGATCAGCTATGAAATAAGCCTGCCCACTGTCACTATTATTATTCAGTTTTGTATTGGAAATCAAAGTAATAGCAATAAAAAAGAAATAAGAAATCCAAGGTATCAAAATAGGGAATAAGGTAATAAAATCCCCAAAACTCAATTAGAAAGTTAATTGAAACAATCATTTTAGCAAAATAGCAGGATAGAAAGTAAATATCAACATTCCTATATATCACAAACAAACCTTTGTGAGAAAAGATAATTATTTAAAATAATTCTATACAATATAAAATATTTGGGAGTATACCTGTCCAAAACAAATAATATGAACAAAAGTGTGTATGTGTTTGTGTATACATTACACACACATATACACATATATTTTGTACATATAAAATCATATTTAAATAAATGGAGAAATATTAATTGGGTATGCAAGGTCAATATAATAAAAATTATCATTTTATTTACACTCTTTTATATATTCAATTTCATTCAAATTAAATTACGGATTATTTTACTGAATTTGAAAAAACCTAACAACAAAATTAATTTGGAAGAGTGAGATTTCAAAAGAACTAATAGAAAAATGTAAAGGAAAGAAGTTTAGCAGTAATATATCTTAAACTATAATGTAAGACTATAATTATTCAAACTACCTGGTACTGCATAATTCATTTTGAATTCCAAATTCTCTCCTTCCCTCCCACCCTCTTTCACTGAGAAGGCAAGAAATATGTGCCATTTATACATATAAAATCATGCAAAACATATTTCCATATTAGCCATATTATAAAAAAGAAAAACAAGAAAAATAAGGTGAGAAAATTATACTTCACTTTGAATTTAGAGTTCATCAGTCATCTCTCTGGAGATGGATCACATTTTTTTAAAATCATGAGTCTTTTAGAATCATCTTGGATCATTATATTTATCAAAGTAGCTAAATCTTTCATGATTGTTTATCATTACAATGTTGTTACTGTGCATGATCTTTCAGTTTTCACTTTGTATTGCATCAGTTCATATAGTTCTTATCATGCTTTTTTTTCTGAAAATACCTTCTCATCATCTTTTATTGCCCAATAGTACTCTATCATCATCACATACCACAACTTGTTCAGTCATTCCGTGGTTGGTGACCATCCCTTCAATTTCTAATTCTTTGTCACCACAAAATAACTGCTATAAATATTTTTGTACATATAGAACCCTTTTCCTTTTATTTGATCTTTTGGGGAACAGATTTAGTAGTTGTATTTCTGGGTCAAAAGGCATGCAATTTATAGTCCTTTGTGCATAGTTCCAAATTGCTCTCCAGAATAGTAGGTTCATTTTACAACTCCTCCAAACAGTGTTAATGTACCTATTTCTCCATATCTCTTCCAGCATTTGTCATTTTCTTTTTTTTTTAATGTCATTAAATCTGATAGGTGTGAGGTAATACTGCAGAGTTTTTTAAGTTCCATTTTTCTGAGTAGTGATTTAGAGCTTTTTTCTCATAACTATAACTTTGAATTCTTCTGAAAACTATCTGTTCATATCTTTTGACTACCTATTAAATAAGGAATAGCTTTTATTTTTATAAATTTGAGTTAGTATTATGTCTAATGTGACAAATAAGGCCTTTATTGGAGAAACTTGTAGAAATGTTTGATATTATTACTTTATTGTCTGTGGTATCTTTTAGTATAGTTTCCCTGATTATTTCATTTAATTAGGTTTATTTTTATTTTGTTTTGTCTGAGATCATGATTGCTACCTCTGTTGTTTCTTTTTACTTCAGTGAAGCATATCAGATTCTGCCCTGGCCCTTTATTTTTAACTCTGGATGTGTCTTTTTGTTTTAAACATCTTTTGTAAACATGTTGCATTCTGGTATTTAGTCTATTCTGTTTTTTGCTTCTATTTTATGGAGGAAATCATCCCATTCACATTCAAAGATATAATTTAAAAGATATTTTCTTTTTTAATAGTATTTTTTTCCAAACACATGCAAAGATAGTTTTCAACATTCACCTTTGCAAAATCTTGTGTTCCAAATTTTTCTCCCTCCTCCTCAAGACAGCAATCTGATATGTTTTAAACATGTGCAATTCTTCTAAACATATTTCTATATTCATCATGCTGTACAAGAAAAATCAGATCAAAAGGAAAAAAATGAGAAAGAAAAAACCCAAGCAAAGAAACAAAAAAATTGAAAATACTATACTTAGATCTACAATCAGTCTCCCTAGATCTCTGTCTAGATATGGATAGTACTTTCTATCACAAGTGTATTGTAATAGCCTTAAATCACCACATTCTTGAAAAGACCAGGTTCATCAGAGTTGATCATCATATACTCTTGTTATGACTGTGTATAATGTTCCCTTGGCTCTGTTCATTTCACTCAGTATCAGTTCATGTAAGTTTTTCCAGGCTTTCCTGAAATCTGCCCACTCATTATTTCTTATAGAACAATAATATTCCGTTATGGAATATTATTATTCTGTAAGAAATGACCAGCAGGATGAATACAGAGAGGACTGGCGAGACTTACATGAACTGATGCTAAGTGAAATGAGCAGAACCAGGAGATCATTATACACTTCGACAACGATATTGTATGAGGACATATTTTGATGGAAGTGGATTTCTTTGACAAAGAGACCTAACTGAGTTTCAATTGATAAATGACGGACAAAAGCAGCTACACCCAAAGAACAAACACTGGGAAACGAATGTGAACTATCTGCATTTTTGTTTTTCTTCCCAGGTTATTTATACCTTCTGAATCCAATTCTCCCTGTGCAACAAGAGAACTGTTCGGTTCTGCAAACATATATTGTATCTAGGATATACTGCAACATATCCAACATATAAAGGACTGCTTGCCATCTAGGGGAGGGGGTGGAGGGAGGGAGGGGAAAAAATCGGAAAAGAAACGAGTGCAAGGGATAATGTTGTCAATATAAAGTAATCATTAAATAAAAAATAAAAATATAAAAAAAGAACAATAATATTCCAATTACATTCCTATACCATAACTTAGCCATTCCTCAACTGATGGGCATCTATTCAATTTCCAGTTCCTTGCCACTACAAAAAGAGCTGCTACAAATATTTTTGCACATGTTGGTCCTTTTCCCTCTTTTATGATCTCTTTAGGATAATGATCCAATAGAGATACAGATGAATCAAAGCATATGCACAGTTTTATAACCCTGTGGGCATAGTTCCAGATCGCTCTCCAGAATGGTTGGATCATTTCACAATTTTACCAACAATGAATGGGTGTTCCAGTTTTCCACATCCCTTCCAACATTCATCACTATCTTTTCCTGTCATCTTAGCCAATCTGAGAGGTGTACAGTGGTACCTCAGAGTTATCTTAATTTGCATTTCTCTAATCAATAGTGATTGAGCATTTTTTCATATGATTAGAAATGACTTTGATTTCTTCATCTGAAAATTGTCTGTTCATATCCTTTGACCAGTTGTCAATTAAGGAATGTCTTGTTTCTTTTAAATTTAAGTCAGTTCTCTATATATTTCAGGAATGAGACCCTTATCAGAAACACTATCTGTAAAAATTGTTTCCCAGATTTTTGCTTCTCTTCTAATCTTGAGTACATTGATTTTGTTTATGCACAATCTTTTTAATTTAATGTAATCAAAATTATACATTTTTCATTTCATAATGTTCTCTAGTTCTTTGGCCATAAATTCTCAGATATATTCTTAAGCAAAAAAGGGCTACAGACAAATATAAAAGATAAAATAGATAACTTTGATTGAATGCAACTAAAAAACTTCTGTATAAATGTAATTATAGTACCCTGGGTAAGAAGGGAAGAAATTGAATAGGGGAAAGAAACTTTGCATCAGATTTCTCTATTAAAAGTTTGGAATCCAATATATAGAGACATTTGACAGATATAATATGACCAAAAATTTATTCTTCAACCGATGTGGTCAAATGGTATGAACAAACAGTTCTCAAAAGAAGAATTGCAGACTATTAATAGCTACATAAAAGAGTAATCCAAATTACTAATAAGAGAAATGCAAATCAAAACAATCCTCAGATTTTACCTTACATTCTGCAAATTGTCAAAAATGATTAACAATGGGAATAGTCATTGTTAGAGGAATTATGGAAAAATTATCACACCAGTGCATCATTAGTGGAGCTATGAATCAGTACAACCATTTTAGAAAGCAAATTGAAATTATGCTAATAAAGGGACTTAAATGCCTATATCTTTTATTGCAGAAATTCCAGTACTAAGCTTATATCGGAGACCATTATTTTTTAATAAAGCTTTCTATTTTCAAAACACATGCATAGATAGTCTTCAATATTCACCGTTGCAAAACATAGAGTTCCATTTTTTTTCTCCCTCTCTTCCTTCCACCCTTTCCCCTTGATGACAAGCAATCCAATATATGCTAAACATGTGCAACTCTTCCATACATATTTGCACAATTCTCACAAGAAAAATCAGATGGAAAAGGAAAAAAATGAAAAAGAAAACAAAATACAAGCAAACAAACAACAACAAAACTGAAAATACTGTGTTGCGATCCATACGCAGTCCCCACAGTCTTCTCTCTGGATGCAGATGGCTCTCTTTATCACAAGACAATTGGAACTGGACTGCATCACTATACTTTTAAAAAGAGCTACAGCCATTAGAATTGATCATCATATAATCTGGTTGTTGCTACGTACAATGTTCTCTTGATTCAACTCACTTCACTTATCATCAGTTCATGTAAGTCTCAAAGGAGACCATTATTAAGTAGAAAGACCACATGAATTCAAGAATGGTTAAACTAATTGTTTGCATGATACATACATGTAATGGAACAGAAGTATCAAATTTGCAGCCCAAACCATATTAAAATATAAATAGGATATGTTTAACAAAATAAATTTTAAAATGCAATGCACTTGCATTTAAATGCAGATAATATTAATTCATGATTTTCTAAGTCAATATGCAGTACATAAGGATCGATTTTATGTGAATTTAACACCACTGTAAAGGAATATTACTATGTGAAAGGAAATGTTAAATATAGAAAATCATGGAAAGGTAGAGTAAAGCCAACAGAATCAAGAAAAGAATATACACAGTGACTTTTATGACACAAGTAGAAAGAATAACCACAAAAAAAGAATTATGAGTAAATATTGCAAAATTATTTTAATGGCTCAAAAGAAGAGCTGTGAGAAGATACTCTCACCCCAATTTTTTACAGAGGTAGAGGTTCACAAGTCTTGTACATTGCATGCGTTTTCAGACTTTTTCTGAAAATTTTTTTGTTGATTTTTTTCTCTTCTTTTGTTTTTTTGGGGAAGGGGACTTAAAATGACTATTTGTCATTTGGAATGGCTCTTAGAGAGGAGTAAAATAAAGAATATTAGGGGAAATGTAGTACTTTAAAAGGACATCAATAATATCTAATTTAAAAAAAACCTATGACTTGAAAGAAGAAATGTGAGAAGAAACTTCCACTTTTGTTGAAGTGGGGATCCATAATTGTATAATGAACTTCCTTTCAGACATTTTTGATGTATTAATCAGTTATCCTGATCTTTTCTCCCATTTTCCTTTTTTAATCTTTAAAAAATATCCTTTGTTATGTGGGATGTCTTTCCTTAAGGAGAA
The DNA here is from genome assembly GCF_016432865.1 of Antechinus flavipes. Taxonomy (NCBI): domain Eukaryota; kingdom Metazoa; phylum Chordata; class Mammalia; order Dasyuromorphia; family Dasyuridae; genus Antechinus; species Antechinus flavipes. Next base: position 51,723,982 of record NC_067401.1, read on the forward strand.
GGGATACTAGAAAAAAATGTGATCGTGTTAACAAAAAAAAAACTCAAGACAAAACTCAAGACATTTACTAAATCTGTGACCCTGAGTAAGTCACTTAATATTGTTTACTTCATTACTTCATCTGTAGAATGAGCTGTAAAAGGAAATGAAAAGCCACTCTAGTATCTCTGCCAAGAAAATACCCTAAATGGTGTCACAAAGAATCAGACATGACTGAAAGGACTAAACAACAGGACAAAAACAAAATGTATCAATAAAAACTTATTTTAAAAAAATCACAAATACACACAACACTGTCAATGCCTTTATTTGTCTAACCAAAGAGTATTGGCAAAGTATCCTTCCATTTAATTGCAACTTGCTTTTTTTCTCCCAGTTTCACATATAGAAAGAATGTCAGGATTAATAGAATTCATTTCTTCCAGTAGTAAAGTCACTCATTTGTAAGTGAAGAAGCAAATAGCCTTTAGATTAACAACATCTATATTGTTTATAGATAGTCTACAAATTGTGTGATGCTTAGCACCCTAAGACCCTTTTTCTGCCACTCTGCCACTTTCACTGAAGAAGTGGAAGGATGCCATAGAGGAATCAAGATTACTTTGCATTTTATATTTTTCTTTGTTTCATGGGTTAATAATTCATCATCAAATGGCTAGTCTATAGGAGAGAATATTGCTAGATTGGTCCTCAGAAACCAGACTGAGCCTGTTCCCAGCAATATACTTGAAGAATTTATAGCATGGTAGAATTTGTCTGTTTACTCTCTGACAGCAAAAGTTTCAGTCAAAGTCCTAGAACAGGACTTTGCAAAGATATGGGCATTTAAGTAAAACACAAAAATTAGTGAATATAAGATATCACCAAAAAAAACCTCTTGAACAAATAAAATCAATGTAGCTAGAATTAGAAGAAGAGATATAGATTGGGGAAAAACTGCATCAAGAATCTCAGACCGAAGTCAGTACTATTCCTGCCAGTCACAAGAAAATAACACAAAGTTTTCAAAGGAAGAAATTTAAATCATGAACAGCCATTTAAAAATCATTCTAATACAGAAATATAAATTAAAACAATTATGAATTATAACTTATTTGATATTCCAGGGGTTCTGCTCTCTTATCCATGTGACTTCTGCTTCTAATAATGATTACAACTATTCTATATCATCAATCATTCATAAGGATGGTATAAAATGAAAATTGTACTGTCCTATACTAAATAAGACATAGGAATACAGACACCTCAAAATACAAAATGGGGCTCTGAGTTAAAAACAATTATTCTAGAAAAAGATTGGGAAATAGACAAATAAAGTTTCAGTTACATAGACTTTTACTCAGAGACTGGGCATCTATTCTAAAAAAGTTAATGAGTAAAAGACAATTTCCATATGTATCAGATTATATGTTTATATGTGTGTATATACATATATATATATATAAATATATGTATATACACATATGTGAATATACTAATATTTTGTTATAGTTAAAAGCTGGAAACAAAATATTCACTGATTATTGAATGGTGGCTAAATTGCATTATAAAAGCATAATAGAATGTTCTAGCCTAAGAACAATTAGAAAGCAATAAAATTAGTGTGGAAAAACTTGTAGGAATTGAAACTTGAGAGAAAAAAAGCAAAATCAGCAGAATGATAGACATAATAATAAAATAATATAAAAAGACAGTGTTAAAAGCCAATCAAATTCAGGTAAGATCCAATTTAAATCAACAAACTTTTATTAAGCCCTCTCTATATGCAAAGTATAGTAGATAGAGAAGTGGCCTTGAAATTAGGAAGGCCTATATTTAAGTTTCACCTCTGACAATATTGGCTGTCTAGCCCTAATCATTTAACTTTTCAGTTCTCTGGGAAATTTTAATACTTATAAATTGTAGAGAAGGTGTCAAACTCCAAACTCCTCATTTAGAAGCTCTATCCCAATGAAATCCCAGGTCTGATCTCTATACCTCATATGTTTGCAAGGCACTATACTTGGTATTGGGTATATAAAAACAAATAAATAAATAAATTTCTGCGTTTCAAAGAGCTTGCTGGTCTACTGGTGAAGAAAGGTACAAATACAATATGTAGAAAATAAATACAATGTATATACAAAATAATTTCAAGGACAGAGTTCTCATAACTGATAGTATCAGGACAAGCCTTATACTTGAACTGTACCTTGAAGAAAGATTCAGATTTGATGAAATGCATACAAGGCAACAACAAGATTATATGATGATCAATTATGATGGGATGTGACTCTTTCCAAGAATGAGATGATTGAGGCCAGTTCCAATGAACTAGTGATGGAGAGAGGACTGAGTGTGAAGTACAACATAGCATTTTCACTTTTTTGTTGCTGCCACCTGCATTTTGTTTTCTTTCTCATTTTTCCCTTTTGATCTGATTTTTTTTGTACAGCAAAATAATTGTATAAATATGTCTACATATATTGGGTTTAACATATTTTAACATGTTTGGCATATATGAGATTACTTGCCATCTGGGCAGGGTGTGGAGAGAAGGAGGGGAAGATTTGAAACATGGGGTTTTATGGGGATCAACGTTAAAAAATTATCCATGCATGTGTTTTGAAAATAAAAAGCTTTAATTTTTAAAAAGAGAGATTTGATGAGCTAGATGTGAGAAGATTGTCCTCTCCAGATATGAAGGAATCACCTGCACAAATACAAGAGATGAAGAGGTACTATGGGGAACAGCTAGCAGGCTGTTTTGATTAGATCAGAGTATCAGTGAAGGAAATTAATAAGAAATATGACTGAAAAGAGATGTGAACCAAATTATGGAGAATCTAAAATGCCTTCCTGAAGACTTTGCATTTTTTTTACAGAATATATTTGAGTATACTCTTGTATGATATGATCTCATCTATATTTTAGAAATATTTGGTATCTGTATGGGGCATGGAATGAAGAAGAAAGAAACTGGAAGTGAGTAGATAAATGTTTATACTCCTACAAGAGTTTAGGCAAGACATGATGACAGCATACCATGTAACAAAGGTGAGTGATGTTCTGCACATAAGACATAGCACAGGATTAGATGTGATGGAGTAGAAGGGAAGGAAGAAATGGAAGACAAGAATGACTGAGTTGGTTATCAGCCTGAAAAAACTGAGACTTGGAACAATGGTGGTGCCTTCAATAGAAATAGGGAAGTATGAAGTAAGGAAACATTTGGGAACATTATAAGGAATTCTGCCTTGGACATACTGAGTTTAAGATGTTGATATAACATTCGGGTAGAGATAATCCCATGGGAAATTAGCAATATGGGACTGTAATCCAGGCAAAAAGATCAGGACCGGACATAGTGTCTAGATGTGTGGGGATGATAATTAAGCTAATTGGAACCGAGTAAATAAATAGGGATAAGTTACAATTGGAGACTATACATCCTCTGATATGAATTTCAACTGATATGCAGCCATAATAGACAATTTTGCTTATGTTTGGGAAAGCTGAGAAAAAATACCAGAGACCTAGGGCTTTGGTGGGAAATAATTCTTGTATAAAAGTAAGCTACATCAATAAAACATTTTAAAAAGAAAAATTCAGGATTTCACATATATCTTCATTAGCACTTCATTAAAAAACAATGCATTAAAATAACAAATGCATTCAAAAGACATCCAATTATATGTGTATATAATACATAGATATATACACACACGTGTGTGTATATATACACATGCACACATGCATGTATGTGTGTGTATATATAATATACAATGTACTATATCTATACCCATCTATATTGATCTATCTATCTACATTTGCTAAAGGCACTGTACCTAGAATTAGGAAGACCTGGGTTGCCTCAGATACTTATTAGGGATATGACCCTGTATAACTCACAATATTTGCTTCGGTTTACTAAACCATGAAATAGGAGCCATAATAGTACCTACTCCCACAGGATCATCGGGAGGATCAAGTGAAATAATACTTGTCATTTTAAAAAAAATTATGAGTTCCACATTTTTCCCTCACTCTTTCATCTTCCCCTCCCCAAGATAGTAAGCAAGCAATTTGATATAGGTTTTGCACACACATACACACACACACACACACACCACACACACACACACAGAAAGAGAGAGAGAGAGAGAGAGAAAGAGGAAGAGAGAGAGAGAGATGCATGTGTAAATATATATATATATACATATATATATATATATATATATATATATATACACAATCATGTAAACACATATTTCCATTGAAATAATATTTGCAAAGCATTTAGCATACAGTGTGTGGCATATAATAGACATTTAGTAAATATTTATCCCTCTCTATTTCCTAAAGATAGTCAGACAATGGACATTTGCTAAGTACTTACTATGTGTTCCAGGAGCTTTGTTAATCACTACACATATAAAGGCAAAGATGCAAAGACAAAGTTATATTTCCTGCCCTCAGGGAAGATCATAGAGGAACTCCTATGCAGAGTTCAAATAAAAGAGATTTCCCTATACAGATGTTTTATTAGATGTTATTGTACTGACTTCATTAAACCTAAAAATATTACAGGGCCTCTTCAATGAGACCCTTAAAAGAAATCAACCTAAGAATCTACACAGGAAAATCCAAATGAATGAAGATTATACATTGTCCAAATTATGACATGCAACTGAATTTATGTATTTCAGTACATCCATGTTGGAGAGGCAGAGTCAATGGATAGTGAGCTAGGACCAAAATTAAATGGGAAGAGAGCAGGCTGGATTGCATTTCAGAAAGTGCATAGTGCTTTCAAGGATTCCAAGATGTACTCTCCCCAACCTGCATCTTGTTATTTTTATGCATCTTATTATTTTTAACATCAATATTTTCCCAGTGATGTTATATGGCTCTGAGTCATGGGACATCACCACCCCAGAAGAATAAAAATTTCAGGTGACTCAAAGTGTAATGGAAAGATGTATGGTGGGTGTAAACAGACTGTAGCATATCACTGTTGATGACTTACATTTGAAAAATAGTAGAGAAAACCTCATCTAAGGCATAAATAAGTAGAAAAAGAGGCATGAATTGGTTGAGTAGTGAAAATGAAAGATAACAGAAGGATGGCCCAAATGTTGACCAGTCAGTGTGCCTGATCCTCTGCTTCCCAATGTGCTTTTCTATTATACCATATTTCAGTTATGATCTTTTCTTCCTTAAAGTACATGTCTGTCCACATCCTTCTCCTGCTTCATAGACTCCAACAGCTTTCTATTACCTCTGGAATTAAGTACAAATTCTTCTTGTTGGCATTTAAAATTCTTTATAACCTGGCTCCAACCTACCTTTCCAGACCTATTTTATAATATTCCCTTTCACACAGCCTATGGTCTAGTCAAATTGCCCTTCTTGCTATTGAACTGAACACAATTCATTTATGTCATTGTATAGAGTGTCTCTCATGCCTGAAAGTCCCTGCCTCATAATCACACCTTTTAAAAATTCCCCTTTCCTTCAAAGCTCATCTCAAGTAAACTCTTCTTAAATAATTCTTTTCCTGATCCTCCCATCTATAATGCCTTTTCCTGACAAAAATAAAAACAAAAACCCATCTTATAGTAGAATAAGAAAAGTACTCATTCTGGAAGGAGAAAACTAGTTTAAATTTCACCTGTGGCAGTTGCTACCCATGATACCTTGAATAGTCAAAACCTCCCTGGATCTCAGTTTTCTCATCAACAAAATAATATGAATTAATTTGATGGCTTTAATTATTATCTATACCTCGCTATCTTTCCACTCTTCTTAGACCTTATATCCTTACATATTCTGTCATCTGCTGACACTGACCTCCTTGCTGTTCTCAAATGAGAAACTCTTTACTGGCTGTTTCAATGCCTCAAATGCTCTCCCTCATCATCTCCACCTCCCCATTTTTTCCTGGCTTCCTTCAAGTTACAGCTAAAATACCCCTAATCGATCCTATATATATTTTGTCTGTAAATAGTTATTTATGTTTAGTTTTCTCTAAATAAAATTTGAGCTCCTTCAGGGCAGTGACTGAAATCTGTCTTTATATCCCCAACACTTAACACAAAGCCTGGCAAATAGTAGACATTTAATGTTATTTATTGAAAAACTGCCCTGAACAGTCATTGATTGAGGCCTCAATCTTTACAACCACTACCACCACCACCATCATCATCACATTTCTATAGCTCTTACTATGTGCCAGAACTGTGCTTAGGCACTCTAAATATTTATTCTATTTTGTGCATATTTAAATATGTATATATCTCTCTTGACTAGCTGTAAGTGTCTTGAAGACAAACTTTCATCTCTTTATGTGTCCATAGGGCCAAGAACCTTTATAATTGCTTATTGACAAATTCCCAACCCATATGGAAATCCTGACACATTAGGTCTAGAAAAGACCTTATAAATCAAGAACAGTTTTCTTACTTTTATCAATGACAAAGCTAAGGCATGTAGAGGGCAATGATGAGGTCATGAAGAATGAGGGTTCTAGTTACTGGCAAAATTAGGGATATAGCACAGGTCTCCATATTCCTAATCCCTAATGTTTTTTATCCTCACAATAACCTGGTGAGACACATGAGGCGAGTGTTATTATCTCTACTTGTCAGATGAAGGAGCAGAGGAATTCAGAGACTTATCCATGGTCACACAACAAGATGGAGGCAGAGCTGGATCTCCCAATTTTGTATGTAGGTTTCTCGAGGAACAGATTTAGGCTGTGAGCAGAAAACATTCTCTCCCTTCAGCACAGTATGCTGTACTGTTGATTTCATTCCATTCCTATTGTCATGTGAACTGTTCCACTGATAACATTTAAGGAGAACACAACATTCCCCCTTATCCCCAAGCCAAAGGAACATCCAGGACATTGCCCTCACATTTGAGTATCATAAAGCTGTGGAATCTTGGCAATGGAAAGTTATCTAGTCCACTCCCATCCTCCCCCACTTCAGACAGACCTGGACCTGACTCAAAGGGACCTTAGAATCCCAGTGTTGGAAGAGACCTCAGAGATAATCAAATAAACTTCCTAATCAAGCACAAATTACTTCCACAACATCTAACTGGGATTCTGAGCCCCCAAGTTACATATTACAAGATCAGCAAAGGGGATAACATTTGCTAAGCACAGTGCCTGGCACAGATTGGGCACTCAATAAGTGCTTTGTTCCTTCCCCATCTACTTTTTCCTTAAGATAATTAACAACAACAACAATAATATTAATAGCCAATAAAATATAAATAACTTAAGATTAGTTGACATTTCAGTTGTACTTTGTATATATCATCACATTTGATCATCACAACAACCTTGTGAGTAGAAATTATTACTATGTCCATTTAATAAATAAGATACCTGAGGCTCAAATTAGATGATTTGTTTGGGGTCTCACTGTTTGGAAGTGCTGGAGGTAGGATTAAAAGTCAGCTCTTCCCAAGTCCAGCAATCCCTTCCAGGTACTACACTATGACATCTCTCCATGATTTTGAGGTGGGAAGGTAGAAAGGGAAAGAGCAGTACCTCTAGAGCTCTCCTCTAAAGCATACGGCTCACAGAGATAGAGCTATTAGGGATGTCAGAGTCTCTAATTTAGTCCCACTCTTCCATTTTACAAATGAGGAAACTGAAGCCTGAGAAAACTAACTGATTTGCCCAGTAGGTACCTGGTCCTCTGATTAAAAAGCCAAAGCTCTGCACCATTCCCATTGTTAAGGGGAGAAACCCCAATGCCAGCCCTCCTCCTTTGGGTTTGGAGGATTCCTTGCCCTGGAACGTCCTGATGTGTGCATGGAGGGAATGTGTGTTCTTTCTTGATTCTGTGAACCATGAAAGTGCTACCTATGTCCTTTAATACTGGACATCCAGATAAATGGCAGCAAAGTTGGTCACAGTAGGCTACCAGGTATGGTATTGGAACCTGCGACTCTCATTACTATTTGAGTATCCTCAATAAAACCTAACAACCCAAGTAGGTCATCCATTCAGAACCTGTTCTTCTATCTGGTATAGGACAAGAAAAGTAATGTCTCAATACTCCTTAATTATTAAGTACACAGACATCACACTGATCCTAGTTAGAAATCTTTCTAAGACCAGGACCTCAAATGCCAGGTGTAACTGAGAGCAAAGTCCCAATAGAACTTGTAGGTAATGTTGCATTTCCCACTGTCTTGGACTGAGGCAAAGAAACTGGAGGTCCATTCACTCAGGTCCCTGGAGATCCAATGATGGAGCATTTATTGGTCCAGATGCCCTTTGACTTCTATGAAGTCACCCCAAGCCTTCTCTGGCCATTCTCTGCTCTTCCACTGAGCACTTGCTGGAAGATGTATTAGCAAACTTTCCTTCATCTTGGATCTGTTCCTCTCAGACTGTCTGCTATCTTTCTCTTGGTTTCTCTATTTCAAGTCTCCCCTCTCTGATTTATCTTCCACACAATTGCCAAAGTGATATTCCTAAAGCTCAGATCTGTCTGCCATGTTACTGTCCAGCTCAGTTAATTTCATAGGTTCCCTGCTACCTTAGAATTAAATACATAACGCCTGTGTTTGACCGGGCAGCCTCCCCCCATGCCTAGAATACAGATGCTCCACTCTCACTTCTGCCTCTTAGAATCCCTAATTACCTTCCATTAGAAGCTCAACCTACACTCTCTACATGAGGCCTTCCTCCTACTTACTGGTTCCATTCCCTGCAATTATCTATGATTTTGTATTTATTTTGTCTATGTATGTCATATATGTGTGAGTTCATATTTACATATATTCATTTATCTACACATATGTACACATACATGTATACACACATTTATCCGCACATAACACATATGTGTCTTCAAGTTGTTTCACTCATGTATGACTCTCTTAGAAAAGATCCTGAAGTTTGCCATTTCCTTCTCCAGCTCATTTTACAGATCAGGAAACTGAGACAAACAGGGTTAAATGACTCTTCTGGGGTCACACAGCTCTGAAGTGTCTGGGGTCAGATTTGAACTCAGAAAGATAAGTTTTCCTAACTCCAGATACCTGCTTGATCTGCTATACAACAAGGCCAAATTTATATTATGTAACTTCAAGTAGGTTGTTACTGCTTCAGGCTTTATCTAAACCTTCTCTTCTCTATGCATATCCTCTATATCACTGATGTCTTTCCATCTCAGCAGAGGTCTTTGACTCCTGTGCTTATCAAGAAAATTGAGGCTATCTGCCATGAGTTTCTTATTAATCACCTATTCTACAAATCAAAACCTTTCCATATAATCTCTCATTCTTTACTTCTTTGTTCACGTTTCATAGCAAGGAGCCCTTCTCATTCCAAAGAAATGTGCTAATGTGCCCTACCAGCCTTTAATGCCATTGATTCCCTTTCTTCCTAATTCATCCAGAATCTTGAACCTTTGATTATGCACATTCTCCCCTCTGCACATCTACTAGCTCCTTTCTGATGCTTCTAAATATGGCAGACTTTTCCTATCCTTACAAAATCTTCATTTGATCCAATGATTCCCACAAGCCATTACCCTATATCTTTACTCCATTGTGTAATAAAACTAGGAAAAGCTGCTGTTCTCTTGCCTTTCATTCTCATTCTCATTCTTCTTTAAGTATGTGGTGGGAAATAGTGTAAAATTAGCCTAGAATAATAGATAGGAACCAGATTGTGGAGGGCTTTCAATGTCAAACAGAATAGTCTGTATTTTATCTTGGAGTCAAAAGGGAGCTAATGAAGCTTCATGAGAAGAGGAATGGCATATGCTTAAGAATATTAATTTGTCCATGATGCTAAGGATGGATTGGAAAGGGGAGGGATTAGATGCAGGGAGAGCAGATAGGAGGCTATTACAATAGTGTAGATAATAAGTGATGGGGGTCTGAATTCAGGTGACTGCAATGTGGGTTGAAAAAAAGGCAATAGATATGAGAAATGTGTAGAAGTAGCTCAGTAAGCCTTGGCAATCTATTAGATATGTGATATGTGGGGGGAAGTGAGGAGCGATAACTCCTGAGACACTGAAAGAATGGTGGCTTCCCGAGTAAAAATAAGGAAATTATGAAAAGGCATAAGTTTAAGAAGGAAGATCTCAGTTGTTTTAGACCTGTTGAGTATGAGATGTCTATGCAACCTCTAGATGGAAATGCCCAGCAGGCATTTGGAATTGGGGATGGGGTGGGGAAAAGGAGAATGGGATTTGGAGTTCAGGAAAGAGAATGTAGTAAAAGTGCTCTTGCCTTTCCCTCTATTTGCATAGAAATGATAGTTGAACTCTTGGGAGCTGAATGATCACCAGGAAAGTTAAGAAAGAGTAGAGAAAAGGACCTAGTAGATAAAAAGAGCCTTGTTATATATTCACGTAAAGGAGACAAGACATATATACCACAATGGAGACTAAGGAGGATTGGTGAAATAGATGAAAGAAAACAGAGAAGAGAATAATGTTATGAAAATGGGGGGGAGGAAAGAGCAAGCAGAAGGCTGGATGTTCTCTCCTTCAAATTCTGCAAGGAAATCAAGAATGTCCAGTTCTTAGAATTGTTTGATGAGTGAGTGAATGAATGAATACTGATTCTGCTATTTACTATGTGATCTTGGGCAAATCACTTTTCCTCTCAAGATCTCAATTTCCTCATCTGTTAAATGATAGGGTTAGGCTATATGGTCTTCACATTTCCTTCCAGCTCTACAATCTACAATTTTACTGGGAGAGGGAAGAGTATGAGTCATCTATCTTTTCTAGCATCTTAGAAAGCCTTACAATCAGTAAGCTCTCTTATGTACCACTGCAAAGTATCTTGCTGTCATTTAAATGAATTTCCTCTCTTCCTTCTGCTGGTGAGAGCCTTTTTCAGTGATTGGGATTCTCACAACACGCAAGACAAGCAAGAGATCTCTCTGGAGTGTAAATGATGGGTTGTACATCTTCCTCACTCCGTTGTCCATGACCTTCTGTCTCCAAGGTGCACAGAGTGAGAAGTATTAGAGTGGAGTTGTGGTGACAATCAGTCCTACCCACATTGAACAGCAAGGAGGCATAATGGAAAGATCATTGGGTGTAGAGTCAGGAGAATTGCATTTGAAACTATTAATGTGAATCTAGGCAAATCAATTTTTCTCCGGGAATTTCAGTTTTGTCATCTGGAAAATAGGAAGAACACCGACAGTGTCTACGTCATAGACTATGATTTTGTCACTTAACTCTTCTCTGTATAACCTATAATATACTCTCTCTAAATCTTAATTTCTTCATCTGTAAATGGGGCTAATAAAACATTTCCCACTTATCTCTGCAGGATGCAGTATAGAACCCACTTATGCAGTGAATCAAATGTAATCTATTATTGTTGTTATTATTATTGATTCAGATGGATGAAAAAGACTATTAAATTGTAACATAAAACTAGAGGAGGGGGTACAAGGTAAATAGGAAGAAAGAAGAGGATGCTCTGCCTCTTCCCCCTTTCCAACACACATCCTCTCTGAATGAAGTTCCAAACCCCAATGGGTGGAAAGACCATATTGCTATAATGGGCTGCTAGATGAAGGTCTGATGGTGCGAGGGGGAGAAGTTAAGGAGCCAGATGTCAGCACTGCCTCCCCATCCAGATTTTCCATTAGGGCCCCGGCGTCGGTAGCCGCTGACTATAAAGCAGGGAATTTCAGAAGGCGAGAGCAGCTGACAAAGGTGTCAATAAGCCAATTTGTGGCTTGTTAGAGTGTTACACTTGTTTATCGGCATTTAACGAGACAAGACATTGATGTTAACACAGTGGGAGGGAAGTTGCCTGGTCCAATGGCATCGCTGGTTGAAAATTAATTTAAGCCCCGTTCTTTTTTTGTGTGCCAGCCACTGTGGAGCTAATCCATTATCAGAGTGCCAAAGCAGCGCGGGGATGGGGAAAAGCCGGGCGGCTGCTGGAGGCAAACTCCGGTTTGGCTTCGTTTTTGCAGACCAGCGTCAATGACACGGGTGGAAAGCGGATTTTAAGGCGGGAAGGATCCGCTCCGAGGCTGGTCTTTGGGGAGGCCGTGTGAGAGGCTGACAGTCGGCAGCGGCGGTCGCTCAGCCCTGAAGGAAAGGCCGACTGTGTGTAGGAGCCCTGAACTTAGAAGGCTTTAGGGAGCCTTGAACTGTTCAAGGCTGCAGACTGGATGGGGAATTGGCAGGGTTCGGTGAGATTTCTCACAGGGCCTTGTGTCCGTGTGCACACGTGGGCCGGGGGAAGGGCAGCCAGGCCGTTGTTCATCACTACAATTTACTCTTTCCATTTAGCGGGACGGCGTGTCACGTGACCCGCGGTAGTGAGGGACTCTGTTTTTTTTCCACTCCCGGAGGCTGTTCCTTCTGCTCCACCTTAGGATCATAGATTCGGAATCGGAAAAGAGCCTTAGAAATCAATGAGTTCCAAGTCGCTCATTTTATCACAAGAGGAAATTGAACCTCAGGGAGCTGAAATGTTTCGTCCCGAGTCCCACAGCCATCCATTATGTCACAGAGCCTCTCGTGCAGATTTCATCTATGAGAAGGATGACTCCACCTAAATCTTAATGAGATTAAAAGAAAACAAACAAACAAACAAAAACCTAACTCAGCATTTAGTACGTACCAAGCACTGTGCTAAGCACGTTACAATTGATTGTCTCATTTGATTACCTCTATAATCCTGAGAAATAGTTGCTACTATTATCTCTTTTTTTAAAAAAAAACCAGGATCACCCAACTAGTAAGTTTCTAAAGTGGGATTTGAACTTAGGTCTTCTTAACAATTAAAAAACAATAACTTCGTTATTCATCACCAATATTTCCCAATATGTCTCTCCTCCTCCCTCATCAGCTATAATAATAACTGTTGTGGTTGTTGAAAAGATATTGGAGAGATTTGCCATTTCCTTCTCCAGCTCATTTTACAAATAAGGAAACTGAGACAAACAGGGTTAAGTGATCAAGGGTCACAAGCAAGTATTTGAGATTACATTTGAGCTCAGAAAAATGATTCTTGCTATCTCCAGGCCCAGTACTCTGTCACTCAGCAGCCCAATAATAATAAATAATAATAGCCATTTACATGGAAAATTAAAGTTTGCAAAGCATTTTACAAATGTTATCTCATTTTATTCTCACAACAACCCTGACAGACTTATTTTATTATCCCTATTTTACAAATGAGGAAATTGTAGCATACAGAAAGGTTAAGTGGCTTGCCCAGAATCATGTAGCTAATTAAGTGCCTGGGGCAGAATTCAAATTCAGGATATGTAGCATGCAGAAAAGTTGTTCACCAAAATTTACCAATATACTGTCTATATTATATGTAGAATCCAATGTCTGTCGTTCCCCACCTCTGCAAAGAAGGGAAAGAAGAGCATGAGACGAGATTTCCACCCATTCGTGTGTTTCCATTCTTTCTTTGCAGTGCTGACATATTAGAAGAAGAGGGCTTTAGAATATCATATCAAGTCACACTTGGACTGTGTGCCCTCATCTTCTCTATTTCCCTTATATTGAAAAAGTATAGATCATAAATATATTTATTTAGTGTTCTAAGGTTTACAAATCTTTTTTTGTATAAATTATCTCCTTTCTTTTGTTTTTATTGACTTAAACACACTCTACACCATAATTCTGCTAATCTGGGTGATTGTATACCACAGTGGCTGGCATGAGATTTACTAATCCTAAATATATTATGATTCAGTCAAACTTTCATTCATATAAAGATTTTATTTGTGGGCTATCTAATTCCCAGTTTCTTAAACTATGGTTTGCAACTCAATGTGGGGTCCCATAACAATGTGGAGGCCACAAAATTATGATTTATTATCAATTAATGTTTGATTTGCATATGTATTTTATATCTCCACACTTGTGCAAAAAGTGGTCATGAGTGGAAAAAGTTCAAGAAGCCTTGATCTAATTTATCCCCTTCATTAAACAGATGAGTCAATTTGAACCTTCTGAGACAAAAATCACACCCTCAGCTTACACATCTAAGAAGAAATGAGCCCAAAGTCAAGGTTCCTTGACTTTGATTCCTACAATCTTCTATTGCATCAAACCATCCCTTATCTAGCTCAGGTTGGTTGGAGTTGGGGATTAAGAAATGAGGATATTTCCTTTTCTCTGAGATATCCAAAGGTAGGAAGTGAAATATTTAAACCTGTGGAAGGTCAGTTGCATGGACTGATCATTTACTACTTAAAAGCCAAGATTACCTTTGTTTCCCAGGGTTACCCATATTTACAAGACCAAGACTACCTTGGCTCCCAGGGCTACATATTTACAAAGGTTCATTCCAAGGAGAGGTTGCTTGGTTTCTCCTTAGGGAAAGGGCTCAAATGAATTTTCTCCAGCATGGAAGCTGACTGGACAGGCTCTGTGTTGCCAAACCACTTGGCAACACTTCAAAGGTCTCCACAACCTGCTGCTCCCTCCTCCATTCTGAATAAATACAAATTCAGGTTCTTCTCTAAACTACCATTCCATGCCAACATCCCAGCATCCCTTAGGGAAGGCCGGGCTTTGCATGTCCTAGTCTCTTCTAAAATACTAATAAAAAGTACTAATAGATCCTCCATATTGTCTGTGTTTCTTAGAAATGTGTTGCTATAATAGGAGTTCTTAACCCAAGGTCCACGAATCTGTTTTTAAAAAATATTTTGATCACTACATTTTAACATAATTGATTTCCTTGGCAATCCTATGTATTTTATTTTATGCATTTATGCATGAGAAGAATTTTTATACACTTCCCCAGACTACCAAAGGAGTCTGTGGTCTCCAAAATATAAGCTGTAGAGAGTTTCCTTGCTGTTTAGTCTTGTCTGATTCTTTCTTACTCCTTGGAGCACAGCTGCCAATACTGGCCTTCTTAGCAAAGATACCTTAGCAGTTTACCATTTCCTTCTCCAGTAGATCAAGACAAATAGAGGTTAAGGATGACTACAGCTAGTAAGTGTCTGAGACTGGACTTGAACTCAGTTCTTCCTGGCTCCAACCTGGATCTCTATCCATTAAGCCATCTAAAGGATTTCTTTGTTGTTGTTTAGTCACACCCTACTCTTTTTGACCCTATTTGGGGTTTTCATTTCTTTCTCCAGATCATTTGACAGATGAGGAAACTGAGGCAAACAAAAGTTTAAGTCAGTGGTTCTCAAAGAAAAGTCCAGAGATTCTCTGGTGGTCTCTGAAACCCTTTCAGGAGGTCTGCAAATTCAAATTAAATTTGAATTTCTAATATGGTAAATATCTATCAATATAACCCAAATAAAAATTCTTCAAATAGATCCTCAATAGTTTTTTTAAATAGTATAAAGACAGTGAAAACAAAAGTTTAAGAACCACTGCTTTAAGTGATTTGTCCAGAATCACACAACTAGTCTGCTTGAACTTGGTACAGAGTCTTCTGACTGCTGACCTAGAGCTCTATCCACTGAGCCATCCAGGTGCCCTGGAGGGTCTATTAGCTTCCTTCAAAATGTTGACCTTGATGATATTTTCTTCCCTCAGATTTGAAAAGGCAGAATTCCAATATCATTTTCCAAAATCCTCCTGAGATTCAAGGACCAGAGATTTCAGAAATTCTATGTTTGGGGGCAGCCCCAACTGTGGTGGTTTTGGTCTTGACGAATTGCCTGCACTCCACGTCAAGAGAAGCAGACAGGGCTGCTCCAGGGAGAGATTTGTCTGTGTTCAGGTCTCCATACTGTACTCACAGCTGTGAAGGGAAAAGTACCTGCTTATTCATTTTTCTGTTCACAAAAAGGCCAGCAATTTGCATATTTCCTCTAAATATGGCTGGCAGGTAGCAATGATCCTCTTTTTTTCCCCCACTGTTCTCATACACAGACTCATTCGGCTCCCCACTTATGCTGTAAGCAGGAGATTAAGGGATTAATAAAATGAAATAAATAGTCATAATGTCCTGTGTTCGTGTAGAGCTCTCTTAGAGGTATCCCAAACGGCCTTACTCTTCTCCAAACTGATTTCTGTCAACATTTTCAAAGAAAGAAGCCAAGGGGACACATTTCATAGATGGACCATCGGGGCCAAACTGACAGCTCCCTGAGGTCACACGAAGTATGAGTTGTGGTTGTCAGTGACATTACATCACTCGTGTTGGCCACAGGCAGAGGCACCCCTAGGAATTCTTTCACCTGCGTCAAAAATAATTATAGGGAAGGATTGACATGAAGGAGAGTTGAAGGGAAGAGTGAGAAGCAATGCTATATAAAGGGAAAAGCAGACAGGGCAAGTCCTACTACATCCTCAATTTTGGTGGAGGATGTGCCTTGGCCATAATGTGAGCCAAGACCTACCAAGGAGCAGGGTCCCATTGTTCAGTACAGGTAGGGTATCACTGGTCTTCAGACAAGGACTTATGTCTTTACCTGGAAGCTTATCTCCCATACTGGTATATTGGTGACTGGTGCACATCCCCAGAGGCTCATCCAAGTTATGACTTTGGTCACAAGTGCTCCTTGATTAGCTCTTCCTTTCACTTGATAAAAGGAAATAAACAAACAAAAAACAAACTTCTCTTTGAAGTCCCACCATTGACTGGCTATGTGACCTTTAGCAAAAGGTTAATTTTTCTATCTCTGTTACCCTATTTCTTTCTTTTCTTTTCTTTTCTTTTTTTTTTTTTTTTTTTTGCTGAGGCAATTGGAGTTAAGAGACTTGCCCAGGGTCACACAGCCAGGAAGTGTTAAGTGTCTGAGATCAAATTTGAACTCAGGTCTTCCTGACTTCAGGACTGGTATTCTATCCATTGTACCACCTAGCTGCCCCTGTTACCCCATTTCTAAAATGGAAATGATAGCATCTGCCCTTGCCTACCTCAGGAAGAATGAATGACAGAACAGGTATAAAAATAAATAAATAATAAAGGTAAAGGTAAAATTGATAAAGGTAACGTTATTGTTGTTCAATTTTGGCTGACTCTTTGTGATCTCATTTGAGGTTTCTTGGAAAAGATACTGGAATGGTTTGCCATTTCTTTCTCCAGTTCATTTTACAGATAAGGAAACTTCAGGGAAGTTTTCAGGGAAACAGAACAAATGGCTTGCCCAGAATCACATAGCTAGTAAATTTGTCTAAGGCTGGATTTGAACTTTGGTCTTCCTGACTCCAGGCCTGGTGCTTTATCCAATGAGCCACCTATCTACCCTATAGGTAATATACTATAAAAAATGAAAATGTCATTACTGATACTGTTGACAGTAATAAAATTGTGTTTGTCCCTTTGACGTGGAGTTTCTCCAAACATTGAATACCCAGACTAGTCAGTCTGCAGATTGCCTGGGACATTTTTTCCTTCCTTCTCTTGCTTAGCCCATTTCCCTGTTCATTAGCATGACACCCAGTGGAAGATATTGGAATCATGGAATAAGATGAAATTCATTTATTTCTAGAATCCTAGAATGTCAGAGCTGAAAAGAAATTTGGAGGTTATTTTGTCTATCACCTTTACTTTACTTGTATGGTAATGTTGCCCAGAGTTATATGAATCACTAACAGAACTCCAATACAAGTCTTCTGATTCCTGCTTAATTACTCCATATTTCCCAAAACGATGCATTTTGCTATACACTGCCAGGTTTGATAAAAAGTAAAAATTAAAAAATAAAGATTTTATGTGGTTAAGGGATTCAGAAAAGAAAGTGGATTCAATGGTTCAAGTAACATTGTTAGATTATTTACACACTACTCTCATTCAGCCCTACTGCCTGATTTCCTTGATTTCTCTGAGGCCCTAGGCCCACAGGCCAGTGAATATTTTCATGCCTGGTCTAAATATGTCTCTGACTTTGAGACCTGGAAATTTTTCCCTTGCTGTTTCAAGACAGACCACTTGTTCCCATGGTGACCACACAAGGTTACTCCCAACAGAATCATTGTGTACTAAAATACATAGCTTGCTTTCTTCCTTCTCCCTCCCTCAGGGAAACATCACTGATAAGACCTTGGAAGGTGATTAAATCATTTTTTTCTCAATCAAACCAAAGCTAGGGCTCATTCTTATCCAAGTAACATCATCCATCTTCCTGCCCTTCAGTGATAGCTCCTATGAAGTGAGCAAAATGGTGTAAGGATCAAAAATTCTGAAATGTGTTCTCTTGCCTGGTGACTCCAACCTCAAGAGTGAAAAAAGAAACCCCTATTCTTATAGATCAAAGAAAACCTTTTTTCATTCTCTCTTTCTGGTAGCCTCAATGAACATCTTGAGCACCTGGGAGAAGCTTTATACTTGCTCTTTCAGAACACTGGGATGTAATTCTCCCATGTGTTGCAAACTCAGGAAGAACATCTTGATACTTTCTTTTACTCTCTCTTCCCTTTTCTGAAAACTTTTATTTAGGAGAGAAAATAACAGGAGTTGAATAATTTTATTTTCTCCCCATCATGCAGTAACATGTTATCCACTTGGGAGTAATGTTTCTTGTTGATCTCCCTCTTACTCCATAGAAAAGTTTTTTTTAAAGTGTTTTAATTGTCCTTAACAGTCTTTCCTGCCTCAGCTCATAATAGGCTTTCTTTCATATTTGACATTATTCTAACACTGGGGTTCTTAACCATGGATTCCACACAAATGTATCCATGGATCT
Source organism: Antechinus flavipes (assembly GCF_016432865.1). Lineage (NCBI taxonomy): Eukaryota > Metazoa > Chordata > Mammalia > Dasyuromorphia > Dasyuridae > Antechinus > Antechinus flavipes. Next base: position 51,742,604 of record NC_067401.1, read on the forward strand.
ATTTGGAAGGGCACGTAGTCTGTGAACTTGGATTTTTTAAAAAAATTACATCTTTATTTTCACTAATTTCTAATAGAAATTTAGTGTTTTCTTCAATTATTTAAAAACATGGTATGCTCAATCAGATTGCCAAAGGTTTGCATCATACAAGAACTCACATTCTAACAAGAATATGACATTTCTATTCATTCTCAAATACCTGCCATTGATTCCATATTCCAAACATTTGCTTATTCTTCTAAGTTGATTGATGACTTTTCTGTGAATACACATTGTTTTTTAAGCAGTGTTTCCAAATTTCCCTCCTCAGAACCACCAGTGTTTGTGGCTCAGAATTTGGTGGTTTGCACATACTCTGTCCTCTGGAACTTTCTTCTGCTATAAAGTTTTATTCCATGAATTGTTTTAAACATGCTTTCTTCTAATCTAGTATGCATGTCCAATTATGATTTTTCTTTCTTATCTATGATGTAGTTTACCATAGAATGGTCAATTTCTCTTAAGGTTAGAATAATTTCTAATTCAGCAAACGCTTTCTTCTTAACAGTCAGAATCAATCCTAATTATCAGGATGACTCTCATCACATTCTCTGCTTATTAAAAGAAATTAATATTAAGTCAAGGTGAGAATATATCAGCAAATTTGCTTGTTGCAAAGAAAGAGCTCTGGTAGAGATCTGGATTACATTAGGGATATTCTGACAGTCCAAGATTTTGAGAAAGCAGACCTCAAAGAGGTCAGAGAAAGGACAGTGAAGATTCCACAGACTAAAATTATATAAATGAAGTTATCCTAGGAGAGATGAAAAACTCTCAAGAATGAAATTATGAAAACACAAAGAGAAACAATTCTGATAAATAGGAAAATAGGTGCTGTCTAAAGATACCAATGTGTGCGTATAGGAAACTCAATGGCTGAATTGGATTTTAGAAAATAAAACATGAACAGAGATGGAACAGATAACAGAGGACAAATACAAAAGCACAGGATGGCTCTAAGAATAATGTTAGGTCAGGAAGAGAGAAGACTGTTTTAAAAAGCTGAAGACAACTTTTTGCTTGTTTGTTTATATTGTTATTTGTGGAAAAGTGTAAGATTAAAGAAAGAATAGTTAAGTCAAGAAGCATTTATTAAATGCTTCTTGCTGAGCCCTGTGCTAATAAAGCTACTGATTATGGGGTATGTGGATGGTGATATCTAACAGCTGAGAGAACGCAGATCTCCTAAACTCTCATTTTACTTCTGTTTTCTCTGCAGAGGATAAACAGTGACTGACTCATGGTGCATGCTTAATAAATATCTATTGATTAATTTGGTTGAAGAACAGAACAAAAATGTGAAGTGTAATATTAAAGTAAGGAGGGAGATCACAAGAAATCTCATATCTTCCGTTGAGCATTTCAGGTCATGTAGAGAATGGACTACATATAATTCTAGGTACTGAAAGTACTTGCAGGTATAAATTCTAAGCCATTATTAGTGAAATCTGAAAAATTATGAAGAAACAAAGTGCCACGGGAATGAACAAAATTAATGCCATTTTAAGTTCTATTAAAAGTGGCACAAACAGACAAACAAACAAATGAATATAAAAGGAGTTATTTGGCATCTAGAAGTGATAGTCCTGTCCCGGTTAGATTACATATAGACTTGCATTAATCTCTAGTTGCCATATTTTGAGAAGCAGATTGATAAACAGAAGAAGAGTACCACCAATATAGTAAAATGATCCATGATAATGAGGATCAGTTAAAAAAAAATTAAAGAAACTAGAAATAGCCTGAAAAAAAAAATGAAAGGGTCAAAGATTATTCCTCAGCTGTGGTCTCAAGTAATTAGAAAAATGTCCCTCGTGAATCTAGATAAAAAGAGATGTGGCTAGAGGAAAAGGTAATGAGTTCTGTTTGGGACATGGTGAGTTTGAGATTCAATGTAACATCCAGGTGGAGGTATGCAGGAGGCAATTAAATTTGACAGATTGGAACTGAGTGTGTAGATTGGGAATCATCAGTATAGAGACTATAGATGAATCCATGGGAATCTAATGGGAGGACTTAGAACAGAATCTTAAGATGTACATACTCATTAGATATGAATCCAATAATGACAATTGAGAAGGAATGGTAAACCTCCTAGGAGGCAAACCAGGAGAGAGTACAAAACACCAAAAAACAGCAACAATAACAACAACAAACCCAGGGAGGAGAGATTGTCGGGGGGAGTGGAAGTAGCTAGTATTAACCCTACAGAGAGGCTCTACATAAGAAAATAGAAATAAAAAATGAGAAAAATGAGAAATGAGAAAATTTTTAAATTGGATTTAGCAAGAAGGAAATCATTACTAACTTTGGAGAGAGCAGTTTAAGGAGAGTAATTAGACATGTTGAAATGGATTGAGAAGTGTTTGGGTAATTTCAGAAAAGCCTGGAAAGACTTAACATGAGCTGATGATGCTAAGTGAAATGAGCAAAACCAGGAGAACAGTATAACAGAAACAGGAAGATTGTGTGATGATCAACTGTGGGAGACTTGTCTCTTTTCAAAAATAGTGATCCAAGACAATTCCAATAGACTTGGGATAGAAAATGCCATTCTTATCCAGAGAGAGAATTATGGAAACTGAATGTGGATTGAAGCGCACTATTTTCACCTTTTGTGTTTGCTTGCCTTTTCTTTCTCATGCTTTTTCCTCCTTTTGGTCTGATTTTTTTTTTTTGTACAACATGACAAATATTGAAATAGTTCAAAAGGATTGTATATATTTACCTATATCAGACTGCTTGCTTTCATGGGAATGGGGAGAAATAACAGAGAGAAGGAGAAAATTTTGGATTACAAAATTGTAAAAAAAAAAAAAAAATGAATGTTGAAAATTATCTTTACATATATTTGGAAAAATAAGATAGTATTGAGGGAAAAAAATGGTATCATAGGATTTGCATTTAAAAGGGGAGCATAGAGATAATCTTGTCCAGCCCTCTCATTTTACCAAGGGGGAAATTTGACCCAGAAAGAGGAAGGCACTTATCTAAGGTGGTAATAATAGGAACTTTAACTGGCATCCTAGTCTAGCTTTCTGTTGTCACATTTTGGGTTTGAATCACATCATACAAGTCTATAATTTCTATAAGGTTGAATTCACCTCCTATATTATTAATTATTTATACTCTGACATTTATGCATGAGCTCCTAAGATATTTTATTACTTCTCATTTTCCTGGCATTTTCTTCTATGAATTACTGGAAGTCTTCTCTGAATTTTTACTGGGCTTTTCCTGAGAGTTTCTGGTATTCAAACCACACTTCTTGCTCTCCAGGTATCATCCTTACATCCTCCCCACCAGAAAATTTCTTGTGGAAATTAGATTCTAAATAGGGTGATCTTTTTTCTTATCTTGCCTCCATCCAGGTCTGTACTTCAGTACCTGACCTTCTCCTAATCATGCCATTTACTACCCCACCCTCAGGTCTCTTTTACGGTTGGCCTCCCCTTAAAATGTAAGCTTCTTGAGGGCAGAAAATGTTTCATGGTTCTATTTATATTCCAAGCATGTAACACAATTGCTGGCACATAATAAGCACTTAATCTATCTCTTAATTTTCTATCTACTTATCTATCTCTATGATATCCGAATTCATTATTCTAAATATGGAGTTTTTGCCTTCTCCCTCCATTTTCATTTTAAAGCCCTTTTAAATTGATTCAAAAGTTTCCAGGCAAATATATTCTTCTGGAACTCATTAGATGAACTCTCTCCTTAGATAAGAATCCATCATTCATTCTTACTTCTTGAGTTTGACTAAAAACTCCAATTCTGACAACCAGCTGTTCAGTCCCAAAGCTTTCTTTCTCTTCTGAATACTCTACCTTTAATCACCAGCAGTAAGGAAAATACCACCTATGCCCCAAGGTCTTTAGTTTCTTGGCTAGGACTTCATAATGCCAATCAATCAAAAAACATTATTTCTCTTAATTAAACTTTCTTCTCTTTTCCAGATGCACAATCCCCTGGTCTATTTCCCTGAATTACCCTCTGTTCTCCCAACTTCTTCTTAGATTTCTTTCCCCATGCCCTGACTGCTCCCTCCTCAAATCATTGTACTTGCAGGACTGCCCCCAGCACCATTATTATGTCTCCGTTATCAAACTGTCCTCTGGACCCTATCTGACACAGATGAATTCTACCCAAGAGTCATTATGACTACTTATAGTTTTACCAAAAACTGCAATACTGAAGCTGTGAATGACAGAATGAGGCAAAACAGAGAATCTAACTATTCAACTATATGATAATATTGTTTGGGACTGAAAAGTACTTTAAAGTATTCTCTATATGCTTTGATGCAATGGAGCAAAGGTATCAAACATGCCTTCTGAGACTACTTGTTTGCTATTGTTCAGTTGTTTTTCATTCCTGACTCTTTGTGATCACACGTGGTATTTTCTTGGCAGATATTAGAGTAATTTGCCATTTCTCCAGCTCATTTTATAGTAAGGAAACTGAGGCAAAGAGAGTTAAATGACTTACGCAGGGTCTGACACCAGATGTGAACTCAAAAAAGTGAATCTTCCTGGCTGACCCAATGACTTAATCTAGGGTCTTACATCTATTAAGTTTCTGAGACCAGATTTGAATTTAGTAAGATGAGTCTTCTAGGCTCCAGGTCTAGTACTCTGTCCATTGCACCATCTAACTGCCCTGAGGCCACATGTGGCCCACAACTCTCCTGAATGCTACCCAAACAACAGTAAAGTATAATTGGGAAATATTTAACAATACAAATAAAAATACAATAAAATATAGAAGATATCAACATACGATTTTATAAATCAATATGCAGCTACAGACTGTTTTTAGCAGTCTGTTTCTATTTGTTTGATACCATTGATATAGAGAGGACCTTGGGAGAAAGAAATGAATTCCAGGGATAAGATCTCTGGGAAAGAAAACCTTCTTCTTTTCCTTAGGTGGTGGAAGCAGAAAGGTTCCCAGAATCTATAGGACACTAGAGATGGGAAGATGAGACTCAAGAAACAAGCCTTTGGTTAAGGTTATTCTAAACCATTTTATATCACCAAAAGAGAATACCAAAAAAATGCAAGAAAAAAATCAGACAGGTAAGGTAGGTGCAGTCGGAGCATCAGTTATGTTAGCTAAATAATTATGCTGAGCTCCTTCCTTGATTTATGGGAGGACGGGAGATAATCAGACTGTGGTTTTATTAGTGGGTGGAGCTATCACTCCCTTGCCTCTCTCGCAATTCTTTGGCATTTCACCCTCCTTATGTTTAAAAAATGAAAAATTCTGTTGCTTTGATCCTGGGGAATACTTTGTCTAAGCAAGGGAAATAGTGCTAGGATTGACTTAGTCCCCTTAGAAGCTGGCTAATCTTTCCAAACCCCTTCTAATTGACTCAGTTTTGGATTGGCTGATAAATCTGCTATAAGCAGGGATTCTGCCAAGTACAATTAATTGGAGCTTGTCCAGGGGAGGGGGAGGAAGAGGGGCTCCCTGGGTTTGCCTGCCTCTGCAAATAGCCCTCTTACACAAGCTGAGCAGCTTAAAGGGGGGATTTACCCTTCCCATCCCTTCATTATGTGGCCTCCATCAGGGGACTTATCCCCAAATAATAACTTAATTTGATTTCCAAGTTCCATGACTGCACTACTGTGGCTGAGCAAGAAGTCATGGGAAGGTTTTAGAGACATATTCTTTCAGCTCATCCTGGGCTCACAGGGCTGGGAGGGTCAAGTTAATTCCCATTTTGCCCAGGCACCTGAAGGCCAAAGACAGAGAAAGGAAAAACCTGAGAATGATGACTATAATGGGCTCAGTCACTCCCTCATCACTTGGAGCAGCAGGGCTGGTGGCCTCCTATGCAGGGATTGAAAGGGAGATGAGTTTTAGTCTATTCTAGGAGAAAATGAAAGCTGATTTTTCTCTCCCTTATTAGCATTTTTATAGCGTTCCTCGAATTTGCTCTGCCTGTTCGTAATTAAATACTGCCCGTGGTGTCTCGTCCATCTTGGTAATGTTTGTTGGACAACGATGAATTGGATTTTCTTTACAACTTCTCTCTGCTATTAGAAAATAAGACTTAACTTTTCTTGAGTTTGCATTTCACTGGAGAAAAAGGGAAGTCTAGAAGCCCAGTTTTTAGCAAGCAGGAATTCTGCCCTCGAATTCTAGACATTAAATAGGTAGGAACTTAAAAATATCACCGGATCTTCCTATCTCTGGGGGAGATTCCAGGGAACCAACTTCTAAATGTATGAGAAATTTCATTTCAATATTTAATTACAAATAGAAAATCTACATGTCTATAGTTCTTTAAGGTTTACAAAATGATTTCTCATGGTAACTCTTTGAGGTAGGAAAGCTAAGAACTAATTATTTTCCCTTTTTGCAGATGAAAAAACTGAGGTCCAGTGTGGTTACATGATGTGCCCATGGTCACACTGATAGTAAGTATCAGAACCAGAATCCAATGCTTACTATGTGCAATGTTCCTTGTCTTGGTTCTGGTGATGTAAAGGTCACACTTTGCATGGAGGTTCATCAAACTATGTAGAGGTACACGGAGATAATAAGAAATGGCATTTACATGAAACTTTAAGGCTTATGATACAAATTGTAAAATAAGTGGATGGGAGAGGTCCAAACAGAGGAGTATGAGAGATTCAAGCAGGAAGACATCATTGGAACAGTCAAGAAAGACTTCATGGAGAAAATGACAGATGAGCTGGATCTGAAAGGATGAATATGACAAATAGAGATGCCATAGGAGATGAAAATAGGCATGGATGATGAGCTGAACAGAATCGAGAAAGCAGGAAAAATAAGGGGAGAATAGGAGAATGATAAATAATCTGGTTGGCTTAAATCACAGTACATAAAGTATTCTAGAACCCTTAGCTCAGTTTCAAGCTATTAAAATGACACCATATATATGAAAAGAACCATGGGGAAAAAAGTTGGAAAAATAGATTGAACCTTATCTCTCCTTTTAATGGAGAGCTGAGGAATTAGAGATAACTAAACATTGCACATGTTATCAGGTGTAGTTACTTTGTCAATTAGTTTTGTTTAACCGCTTTTCTTTGCTGAAAGGAAGGATTCAGTGGTGGGGAAAGGAGAGGTGGTATATGAAGACATGATTTTTTTTTTAAGGAATTGACCTCAACAAGAAAGGAAAAAAGAAAAAAGGAGGAAGGAAGGAAGGAAGGAAGGAAGGAAGGAAGGAAGGAAGGAAGGAAGGAAGGAAGGAAGGAAGGAAGGAAGGAAGGAAGGAAGGAAGGAAGGAAGGAAGGAAGGAAGGAAGGAAGGAAGGAAGGAAGGAAGGAAGGAAGGAAGGAAGGAAGGAAGGAAGGAAGGAAGGAAGAAACTAAAAAAGGAGGGAAGGAGGGAGGGAGGGAAAAAGTGAGGGAGGGAAGAAGAGAGGGAAGAACAGAGGGAGGGAGGAAGAGAGGGAGGGAAAAGGTGGGAAACAAGGGAGGGAGGAAGGAAGAAAAAAAGTAAGATTAAAAATTGATTGTGGACAGCCAGATAGAGAAGCTCAAAAAGATCAAGCATTTTCTTTTTGATAATTCCTGAATACAAGTAATGCTTGTGTTCTTCTTGTAAAGAAAACACACGAACATTGTTGAAACACTGAGATTTCCCCTTGTCTGGCACGCAATTCTGGGCTCAAGCCCTTCCAGCATGTATCAGAAGAGGTTGTGAGACTAGCTCCCAGCCACAGACCTAAAGTAAATTCAATTACCATAGCAACCCAACCCAACCAAGATAGAGATTAGTGAGGACTTGAGCTATTGTTTTGTTGATTATCTTGGCTTAAGGAGGTGATGGAGAAAATGTTAATAAGGCAGGTTAAACTTAAAGGTAAGTCATGCTGTATGTTAAGAAAGCCAGTTGTTAACCATTTACCAGCACACCCCTGGAGACAGCTTAGATACTTTAATGGACCTACCATCTTATCCTTCTAATATTTTACCTCCATTAATGCAGAACATACTACTTCAGTGCCTTCTCAACTTCTTTCTTTTCTATCATAGAGGACATTACTAATAGATTGCAGACTTCTTTTTAAGATCTTTTAACATTATATGCATACCAGTGCAATAATACTTGGACTGTCTATATGTTGTATATTACTCTTCAAGCTTATCAAGTCCACTTTCTTTTTAAAGGCATCGATTTTCTTTATGGTTTTCTCTCCTCTCCTCATGCAGTCTTTTATTTAATGTCCTTTGACACACCTGAAACTTTGATTCATCTGAGATTATGGGATTCTATAATTTACATTCATATAATATCAGTAGGAGAAGGCTGGTGGATTTTTAATGGCTCTTTATATAGTGGAAAGCAGCTTAAAAGTATTGAAAATGCTATGAAAATTTTCAAATGTTCACATTTAATCAACCCATTCAAATCTAGGTCCACCTCATCAAGTATCTGAATGTCCCAGACATATTCACTGATGAGCTAACACAGTGGGCTGATCATCCACCTATAAAGCATAGTCTGAACCAGTGGTTCTCAAACTATACATTTTTTAAAATTACAGTATTGAGAATCTCTCAAAGAAATGTTGTTCTATGTGGATCATATCTATTGATATTTACCATATTCAAAATTAAATAAATCAGTATCATAAATTAATTAGTATTGGTTAATAAGTAATGGGTATTAATAAATCAATAGTACTAGTTAAAATAAATAGTTAAATATTATATAATCAAAGATTAAATAAAATTAATAAATAAATGTTAATTTAAATAAATTAGTAATTAAATATCATGAAATATTAGTATTAATAATGAAATATTATATGGTATATAGTAACAAACATTAAATGAAAATTAAACCTCAATAATGAACTAGTAATATTACTTTAAAATTAAATAATTAGTATTATAATATAAACAATTTTTATATCAAGGACTCCCTAAAATGATCTTGGGGACCATTGAAGACCCCTGGTCTTCCCAGACCCCACTTTAAAAACTGCCAGTCTGAACAATACATGCTCTTCACCATCTCAGCTTTTCCTGTGGTATTAGTTGATCAATCAAATCAATGGAACTTTGGTTCCTTGAACAAGAAATCCAGTTTCTTTCATAGACCACAATGCAAAAATGAAGGAATTTGATGTTCAAGGTCACTGTGAGATCAGAAACAATAGAGGTCACTCTGTCATGGCTACTTTCTTATAGAAATTCACAGTTGGAAATGACTTTCTAGACCATGGATCAATCACTCATATAATGCTCAATTTAGAAAGAGAATCTTAGAGAGGATCTTAGAGGTCATCTAGATCAACTCCCTCATTTTTCAGATAAAGAAACTTGCTCAACATTCACATTTGTCCCTTTGTTCATCCTCCTTTGATAGAGAAATATTGTGATACCCTCAGAAAGGCAGGCTCCCTTAAATAGAGTTTTGGTGAAATAGTTAGGGAAGCTGGTTTATGGTAGCCCCACCCAGCAGTTCAGGTTCTATATCACTTTTAGTTCTGACTTATTTGATCTCTTAGGGTTACTGAAGATACCCTTTCTGCTTTTGACATATATCAGAACCCCAGAATTGTTGACTATGGTTGGGTAAGACTCAAGAGAGATCAGGAGACCTGAGCACTAATTTTGATTCTGATTCTGATTCTGAAATATATAGACTAAAACAAATATTATTTTTCTTGGGTCTCAGTTGTCTAATCTATAAAATGAAGGGACTGGAGTAGTTCAGACATTTTTAATCTGTTGTTGTTGTTGTTGTTGTTGTTTTAATATAGATCCTTTAATCATGTGAAGCCTATGGATCTTTCTTTAGAATATTTTAAATCCATCGAGTAAAAAAAAAAGAGAATTGCAAAGAAAACCAAAAGTTAGAAAAATAATTTGTATTTTTTCCCATTAAAGTACATGGAATACACTTGAAATCCATTTTCAGGTTCAGAACCCTTGAACTATATGATCTGTAAGTTTCCTAAGGCTCTCCATGATTCTCTAATTTCAGGTTCTAAAAACATTTTTAAAAACTAGGCTTTCAAATATTTGTGGGACCTTGGGCAAATGACTATCTCTTAGAACCTCCTTATCCATAAAAGGAAGATAATAATTTTATACTTACTTGCATGGTTATTATAAACAAAGTACCATATAAACCTATAGTTCTTACAGGGCTCTGAAAAATGACTGACTAAGAACTGAAAAGAAATTCAGAGATTATGTAATCCAGTTCTTTTCACAAATGAAAAGAACAAATCCCATAGAAATGAAATTATCTCAGAGGTCATGTATGTGGAGTCTAGATTCAAGCCAAAATCTTCTGATTCGGAATAAAATGTTCTTTGTATTGTCTCACTTTAAGTTTGTACTGTCTTGACCATCCCCTCACATTCAGACAAGGCTATATCTATACTTTTTCCTGAATATGCACCCTTAGGGGAAAAAAACCCTATCAATCCCTTTTTCCCTAGAGAAACAAAATTTATAATTCATGTTTTCTTCCTTGTCCCTTGTCCAATTCAACTGATTTTGTAAATTTTATTACCAGCTTGAGAATTTTTCCTCCTAACTTAGGAATCTTCCCAAGAGGGTTAACATGCTCTTACTAAGCAATGTAGATATTTCCTAAGAATTCATATATTCCTTGCAAGATCCATATGCGTCAACAGAGATATGGCAGCTACAAAACTTATTGTCATCTTAGGTTTCATTCAGTAGGGAAGGATAGAGCCCAGCACAAGAGAGGTAAAAGCATCATTGTACCTATCTGACTATATCCATTTTGTTCTTAGTTCTCGCCACTACATTTAGGAAGGATGGGGACAAAGTGAAGTGTATCCAGAGGAAGGCAATAAAGATAATGGAGACAGAGAAAGAGAGAGAGAGAGGAACAGAGTATATTTATTTTGTTGTTCAGGCATTTTTCAGTCATGTCTGACTTCCCATGATTCTATCTGAAATTTTCTTAGCAAAGATACTAAACTGATTTGCCATTTCCTCCCCAAGCTCATTTTACAGATGAGGAAACTGAGACAAATGGGGTTAAATGACTTGCCCAGGGTTACACATCTATTAAATGTCTGAAATTGGATTTGAACTCAGAAAGGTATTTGTGGATCAGGACTCTATGCACTGTTACCACCTATCATTCAGAATATTTATTAAATGTTTATTATATGCCAGCTACTATACTAAGCATCAGAGATACAAATACAGGCGAATAAGACAGTCCCTACTCTTAAGAAAAGTATATTCTAATATCAGACAATAAGTATTTATTAATTCCTACTTTGTGTGATGCTAAACACTGAAGATGCAAAGAAAGTAAAAAAAAAAAAGTCCCTTCTCTCAAGGAGTTCACATTCTAATGCAAACAATTATATGATGTTAATAAGGTAAAACAGGATAAATTGGAATTAATCAACAAGGAAAGATTCTAGCATTAAGAAGGATCAAGGAAAGCTTCTTATAGAAACAAAGATTTAGCAAAATTTGAAGGAAGTCAGGAAGTCTAGGAGGCAGAGGACAGAGAGAATTCCATGCCTGGTGGATAGACAATGAAAATGCCCTTTTGGGTGATGGAGTTAATTGTTCAAGCATTTTTAAGGAAGGCAATACAGATAGGGGACCTGGAAGTGGGGTTCCTATGAGAGATAAGGTAGCTGGCAAGGAGAAGTTGGAGGAATGAGTGAGGTGACACTCGACTGGAGTTTTTCCTCAATGGATGGTCCCAACAAAAGAGTCACCAGTCAGGAAATTTTAGGTTTCTATAATGTTAGAGAGCAATTGGTAAGGAGGAAGACAGCTTGGGAGAATAAGCTGTTATAAGTGAATTGAAGCATATCTGTAGTCTATCCTGAAATAGAGGTGCAGTGAGAGAATTATCAATTAAGAGAATGGGCTTCAAGGTAGAAATAATTCCATTTATTATTGCTCTGTAAGAAATGACCAGTAGAATGATTTCAGAGAGGCCTGGAGAAACTTACATGAACTGATGCTAAGTGAAATGAGCCGAATCAGGAGATCATGATACATGATAACAAGAAGATTATATGATAATTAATTCTGATGGACATGGCTGTCTTCAACAATGCGATGATTCAAACCAGTTATTCAGTGATAAAGAGAGCCATCTGTGTCCGAGAGAGAACCATGGGAACTGAGTGTGGATCACAACATAGCATTTTCACTCTTTTTGTTGTTGTTTACTTACATTTATTTTGCTTCTCTTTTTTTTCTTGTGTGGCACAATAATTGTATAAATGTGTATGCATATGTTGGATTTAACCTATTTCTATCATGTTTAATATATATTGGACTATTTGCCATCTAGGGGAGAGAGTGGGGGAAAGGGGAAAAATTGGAATGCAAGGTTTTGCAAGGGTTAATATTGAAGCATTGTCCACACATATTTTTTTGAGGCAATGGGGTCAAGTGACTTGCCCAGGATCACACACCTAGGAAGTGTTAAATGTCTGAGACCCGGTTTGAACTCAGGTCCTCCTGACTTCAGGGCTCTTTTCACTGTGCCACCTCGATGCCCCCCACACATATGTTTTGAAAAATAAAAGGCTTTAATTTAAAAAAATTTTCCACTTGAAAGTCAATTGGAGAAATGAGATTTTCAGCCTAGATAGAGATTTAAGGATAATATGATATTTAGAAGGCTCTCTTAGGAGGTAGTTGGTTTCCCTCACTAGAGATTTTCAAGCAAAGGATGGATGACTATTTTTCAGATTTTCAACTGAACTACTAAATTGATCTTCCTAAAACACAATCTGACCATACCACACCCCTGAACAAAGAATTTTCCATGGCTCGCTATTGCCTTTAGGATAAAATTCAAAATCCTATTTAACATTATTTTTTGTTTTCTAGTAAATTTATTTATTTTTAATAGACATTGTTTTATGAATCACGTTGGGAGAGAGAAATCAGACCAAAAAGGGAAAACCATGAAAGAGATTTTTAAAAAAAGGAAAAAGAAGTAAACATAGTATATGTTGATTTACAATCTCCTTAGTTCCTTTTCTGGTTGCAGATGGCATTTTCTGTCCAAAGTCTATTGGGATTGCTTTGGATCACTGAAACACTGAGAAGAGCCAAGTTTTTCATAGCTGATTCTTGCCATTATTTTGTACAATGTATTCCTGATTCTGCTTGTTTCGCATCAGTTCATGCAAATCTTTCCAGTCCTTTCTAAAAATCAGCTTATTCATCATTTTTTATAAAACAATAATATTCCATTATTTTCATATACCACAACTTGTTCAGCCATCTCCCAAGTGATGGACATCTACTCATTTTCAAATTCTTTGCTACCATAAAAAGAACTGCTACAAGCATTTTTGCACATGTGGGTCCTTTTCTCTCCTTTCTGATTTCCTTGGGATACAGACTCAATAATGGCACTGCTGAGTCAAAGGGTATGGACAGTTTTATAGCCCTTTGGGCATAGTTCCAGATTGTTCTCCAGAATGCTTGGCTACTTATTTAACATTTAAAGACATTCACAATCTGCTTCTAATCTGTTTTCCTAGGCTAAATTCTATTCAGTTTTATGTACTTTACATTCCAACCAAACCAGCCTACTAATGTTCCCTATGCACAAAATGCATCTTTCTACTTTGTGCCTTTGTGTAAGCTATTTGTCACCCATGCCTTCTTCTTCATCACTATATCTTGGAATACCTAAGTCACTTAAGAGAGTGAAAAAAAAGGCTACTCCATAGTAAGACCCTTTTCCTAATTCTATCAATAATAAATGTTTCCCTCCTCCACAATTATTTTGCATTTATTTGAATTGTTTTTCCATTTTTTGCTTTTTTAATTAATAAAAGCATATTTTTTTCTCTTCCTCCACTTTGCGATCTTCACATTAAAAACACAACAAAGAACAAAAAAACCCTTGTAACCAATATACATAGTCAAGCAAAATAAAAAAGGCCATGTCAAAAGATATATATCATGTACTACATCTTGAGTTCATGAGTTCTGTCAATAGGTATATAGAATACTTCATCACTGGTCTTCTAGAAATATGGGTAGTCATCGTCCAGAATAGAGTTCTTGAGTCTCTTAAAGTTTTATTTGTCTTTATAATATTGTTATTGATCAAATGAATACTATTTCTTCCCAGTAAGATGTAAGCTACTCAAGGGGAAAGGCTGTTCAGTTTTCTTTTCCTTTGAATCCCTGAGTGCTGAGCACAATGCAAGCACTTAATAAATGAGTGATGAATTGTGAACCAAGACAAAACCAAAAACACTTCCTACCTCAAGGAGCTTCTATTTAGCTGACTGTCATAAGGGGTTCTAATTCAGACACATATTGAGACAGATACTTTGTGTGGTCCTTTGCAACTCTGGGTTTCAGCAACTGTGTGACCCTGCAAATCCAGTCTGTAAATATAGGCTGTGTTTAAGGAAAAGAAGAGAATATCTCATCAGCAAAGGGCAAGGCATTTTGTTCACATCTCTAAGTATCCAGTTGTGGGTTGTTATTTTTTTCTTCATCCTGAGCCTGACTGTCTCCGTTCTTTATGACTCCAGGCATGATTTAGCACACACACTTAAAAAATGAAAGAACAACTTCTTAAATTTGCAGTGAATGTATTGTTCAATAGATTTGATTTACTAGTTATGAGCCATCGAAAGGGCCGCCATAGCAATTTATCGCAATGTTGACTCAGGCGACGGAGACCGCTGCCTCACTCCTGCTCTGACCGCCATAAAAATAATCCAATGACGCTAAGACTCACCATCCATCTTGGGGCCTGTTTGGGATTTTAATTGCCCTCACCCCTCCCCTAGCCCATCTATCAACTTTCCCTCTTGAATGATAAAATGATGAGTGATGTCATGTTCCTCAGCGTTGGTGGGATTTGTTCAACGTGGTGGGTGGAAGTTTGGATAGCAGAGACTTTCTGGGTGGGAAGTCTTGTGGGAGATTTACAGGGCCTCCATTTGCCTTCTGGGTGATTTCATACTGAGGCACAGAAATGTTGGAATGGTAGCAGGGGGATTCTTCTGAAGGATCAGAGCTCATGGAAGGCAAAAATGTCCATACCAAATAAACACTGCCTTTGATTCGTTTAGATACAAAAAAAGGACATTCTTCTCTTTAGAATTGGATTGGCTCTCATGCCTATGTTTGGGATAGATTCTTCTCATGCCCACATAGGACCCTCTCTTAACACCCTAGAAATAAAAAATAATGACTCTCTAGAAGCTCATATTTACAGAAAAAGAGAAAATGTCCTGGGCAAAAAATCAAGTTACCATGGATATAAGAACATTTCTGTTGACCTAAATCCCAGATTTGGTCATTGTCTTCCCTGATTAACCTTACTCATCTTGAATCATCGTGTTCTCAGGGTCACTCACATTTTATGTTTGTTGTTCAATTTTTTCTGCCTCTTTGTGACCTCATGGACCATAGCATGCCAGATCCTTCTATCTTCCACTATTTCTTGATGTGTGTCCAAGTTCATGTTATATTACTTTGTACTTGTGATCTGTTACCTTATATTTCATTCACAGAAGGGGATCCTATTATCCCTCGGCTGGGACAAGTAGGTCCCTAGAACCATTGTTATAAATACATAGGTTGGAATATGTTCTGCTTCAGGGAAAATTCATATGGTTGAAATCGTAGATCCACTAAAGTATGGAAAATGGAAATATTTCTATGTGCTGAGCATAGCCGCAGTATATGGAAAACATAGTAAACAACTATTCAACTTAATTCCACAAGCGTTTATCAAGTGCCTACGATCTACTTTGCAGGAATAAACACTGCTAGTCATTGAAGATATGTGTTTTCTAAATCTGTCATTTTATTAGTTTGGGAAAATCTTAAATAACAAAATTCCTTCTATCAATGACATTTGCCAAGTTTTTGTAATTCAAAGTCTTAGAAAGTTACCTAGAAGAGAGTGGACCCAAGATGATGGATTAGAGGCAACAATTCAGCTGCAATCTCTCACCATTCCTCTCCAAACAATCTTAAAAGAAGGCCACAGATAAAATTCTGGAGTGGCAGACAACAAAAAGTCAGATTGAGACATTTTTCTAGTCTAAGAAAATTTAGGCAGTCTGCTTACGAGATTGGTGATAGTGGGGTACAGATGTGTCCAGAGGAATTTGGAGGTAGCTGCTACAGCAATGGCAGCAGCAGCAAAGTTCAAGAGCTCTCAGCATTATTTTACAACAGAGTCAGATTAAGTTTTCAGAAAGAAATTACAGGGGACCCATTGCTGGCACTGGTGCAAGTTATGCTGATTGAGAATTATTGCCTATTTGTAGTTGTGAGCCACTGTTCCATGTCAGAGAGGAGTGCTAGTTTTTGTAACTGCAACCACAAGGCACCCTTCCTGAGTAAAGGTCAGAATATAGACTAGGACAGCAGTGACCACACTTCTCTCCATATCTCATCACCTTGGAAGCACCAAAAAACTTGCAGATTCTCAGAACTAACTCTGAAAACAGCATTATGAAAAAGCCTGAAACTTAGGAAACTGCCTCTCCACTCCCAAGTGGACAAAGTCCAACTTTATATAAAGCTCAAAATCAAGAAACAGGCTGGAAAAATGAGCAGACAACAAAAACCCTTCAAAAAGAAAAATGGATATTTAACAAAATAGAGGACTTCCAAGCATTCCTGATGAAAAGACCAAAGATGAATTAAAAAATTTGACATTCAAATCCAAAACTCAAGAAAAGTATAAAAAAGATAAAGAGAAATGATAAGGAATTCAATAAGGCTAAACTGTTTATATTACATTACTATATGGGAAGACGATTTATATAACTCCCCAGGATTTACTCATTATGAGGACAGTTTTTTACAAGTTTGCATAGAAGGCATAGAAAGGGGTGAGCTGATTATGTTGGAATGATCTCCAAAAAAGAAAAAATGAAGGGGTAAGAAAGAGAGATTTACTGGGAAACAAGAAAAGGAGAAATCAAATGGGAAATTTTTTCTCATCTAAATAGGTGTGAAAGGAAGAGATATTATAGTAGAGGGGAAAATGGGGGAGTGGTAGGAATGTTTGAATCTTACTCTAATCATAACTGGTGCAAAGAGGGAAGACTATGTGGAAACACACACATACACACGCACACTCAACTGTGTATAGAAATCTATTTTACCCAATAGAGAAATAGGAAGATAAGGAAATAAGAAAAAGAGAGAGGGATGATAAAAGAATGGACAGATTAAGAGAGACAGTGGTCAGACGCAAAATAAATTTTTGAGAAAGAGATTAAAAAGGAAAAGAGAAGAATAAACAGAAGAAAATGTGATGGAAGGAAATATATACTGATTTAGCTGAAATAAAAAAGGAAGGAGTAGCAATCATGATCTCAGACAAAGCAAAAGCAAAACTAGACCTAATTAAAAGAGATAATCAGGATAAAAGAGTATGTTTTGTTAAAAGACAAAGGGAAATAATATGAAAAATTTATATAGCAAGTTTCTATAATAAAGGCCTCATTTCACAAATATAGAAAATTGAGTCAAACTCAATAAATAATTGCCATTCCCCAATTAATAAATGGCAAAAGCATAAGAAAAGGTAGTTTTCAGAAGAAGAAATCAAAACATTTTGTAGTAATATGCAAATATGCTCTAAATTACTATTGATCACAGAAATGAAAATTCAGAAAATTATTTTTTTATGTTTTATTGATGCAGTCTATTTTTTTGTTTTGATTTGTTTTTTTTTTGTTTTGTTTTGCTGAGGCAATTGGGGTTAAATGACTTGCTCAAGATCATACAGCTAGAAAGTGTTAAGTTACTGAGGCCAGATTTGAACTTAAGTCCTCCTGACTTCAGGGCTGGTACTCTATCCACTAAGCCACCTAGCTGCCCCTAAGATAACTCTTAAAATACTATTTTGCACCTATCAGAAATGAAAAATGCTGGAGGGGATGAGGGAAAATACATAGACTAATAAATTGTTGGTAGAGTAGTGAACTAGTCCAACATTTCTGGAGAATAATTTGAAACTATGGCCAAAGATCTATAAAACTATGCAAGCCAGCAAAACTACTGTATCTCAGAGAGATCAAAATAGAAGAACATATATATATATATATATAGATAGATAGATAGATAGATATAGATATAGATAGATAGATAGATAATAGATAGATAGCCGTTTTTATGGTGGTAAAGAATTAGAAATTGAGGGGATGCTCATCAATTAGGGAATGACTGAACAAGTGGATATATATGATTGTAATTGAATACTATTGTACTATAAGAAATAATGAGGGAGGTGTTTTTGAAAACATGGCAAGATCTATATGAAATGATGCCAAGTAAAGTGTGGAGAATCAGGAAATTATTGTGCATGGTTACAGCAATATTGTAATGATGATCAAGTCTGAAAGACTTGCCTGCTCTTAGAGTACAATAATCTAAGACAATTCCAAAAGATTCATGATGAAAAGATGCTATCTCTAGAGAGAACTGATGAACTCCATGTGCAAATTGAAGGATAATTTTCTCACTTTTTTTGGTAATACAGTTAATATGGAAATGTGTTTTGCATGATTTCACATGCATAATTGATATATTGCTTGCATTCTTAGTGGATTTTAGAGAGTTGGAGGGAAAGAGAGAATTTTGACTTAAAATTTAAGAAGAAAATATTATTTAAAAATCATTTTTAAAATAAAGTTACCTAGAGTACTGAAAGTGTAAGTAACTTACCTAGGCTAATGTACCCAGTATATGTTAAAACTAGGACTTAAATCCAGATCTCCCTGGTTCTGAAGTCAACTCTTTATCCAATATAACAAGTTTCTTCTCATATACATTAGGAATACAATAACAAAATGAAAACAGTCTTGGCATTCAATGAGCTTGCATTCTATTTTGGAGAATAAATCATTTGCACAAAGAAGTAAATCCATATCCAATATGAAGCTTAGTATGAATGGGGTGATGGACAGGAGATACAAATAGAAAATCTGGTCCATATTCTGAAGAAGCTTCTTTCTATGTCTATAAAAAACAGCAGATATAGAGAGATTTCAGAATAATTACAGAGCAATCCATAAGTATAAATAAACATATGCAAGAATATACAAATGCAAAGAAACAGTTAAATGCAATGAGCAATGGGAGCCAAGAAGAATTAACCCAAGAAGGCTTCCTAGAGCAGTAGTGTTTGTGCAGGATTTAATCAGTGATGGATATAGTTTGGCAGAGAGGTAAGGAAGGAAGATATCTCAGGTGAGGAAATTGGCAACTGCTGAGAAAGGTAAGGAATAATGTCAACTCAACATGAAAGTTTCTCAAAGGAGGATTCCAAAGATGTCACTTTTCAAAAAATCATAAAAATCAGTTGACTTATAGAAGTTAGACAGAGGCCAGAAAATCTTATTAGAAGGTCTGTTTGAAAAGGTATCATGATGGAGTGTGAAAGGCATTAGACTAAGTTAAAAAAACAAACAAACAAGAAAATGATGCTTTGAATCCTATTTCTATTATTTACTGGCTGTGAATTTGAATAAGTCATTTGACTTTTCTAAACCTCAATTTCCTTGGTGTTAAAGTGGGGAATATGTTTTAGAAAATCACATATTAAAGCTGGAAGGACATAGTCAAATCCCCTCATTTTACAGGTGAAGACACTGAGTCCCAGAGAAATAAAATGAAACCTTGGTTCTTATGCTGGCCCTGACACTTAGTATTTATACAAACTTGGGCAATCACAGGTCTTAAAAGCTTTCAAATGGGTCTCAAAGTAAAAAACCAGCACAGAGGACAGAAGTGTCTTAGCCAGCTCTAATATGGTTGACATTTACATAGTGCCTTAAAGTTTGTTTGCTTAGGGAAATTTTTTTATTCTAAATTTAACAAACACCAAATAAAATTAACATTTCTATATCCCCAGGAGAAAGGAAGGATTGTTCAAGAACCATTTGTGAAGTTCTATAATAATAGCTAACATTTATATAGTACTTAACTATGTGCCAGGCACTGTGCTAAGCCTTTTACAAATATTATCTCATTTGATCCTCACAACAACTTGGGTGATACATGTTATTACTATCCCCGATAAGCAGATGAAGAAACTGAGGCACATAAAGGTTGAGAAATTTGCTTAGGGTCACACATAAGTGTCTCAGTTCTTCTTGACTCCAGATATAGCACTGTATCCACCTTACCACTTGCTTTTCAAGAAGATTATGTATGTGTGTATAAAAATATATACATAGAAAGGCATATATGTATTAGATATAAATATATAATACATTCAACATGTAGCTTTCAATATTATCCTGATTGAGTTTTCTTCTGTGCCTTAAAGTATAAAAAGTATTTTATGTTATCTTATTCAACAATGTACATAAAATATGTTGTCTTATATGTGGGCTTGAAAAAATAATTCAGAAGTATAGACTGGGGAGGCAAGGTGAAATAGCAAAAAGACCCAATAGTTTTTAAGAGTTACAAGCTCATTATGAGTCAGAAATATAACGTGACCACTCAAAGAACTGAAGTTCTCTTGGCCTGTATTTAAAAACAGAATTTCAAGGGCCAAAGAAGTGAGGTTTCTGCTATTCCTTGGTCAGACCACTTTTAGGAACCAATTAGGAAGGCAAAACATCTTGAGTCCATACCATGTGAGGATCAGATGAAAAAATTAAGGGATGGTTAACAGGAAGAAGAGATGATTTAGGTGGGGTTGGGGCACAGAGATTGGATTTATTCAATTTGACTCCCTCTGACAGAACTACAAACAGTAAGTAGAAAATGCAAAGGGGCAGAAACTAGGTGTCTCAGTGCAAAATTTTGAAGACCTGGAGTCAGGAAACTTCATTTTCCTGAGTTCAAATCTGGCCTCAGATACTTATCAGCCATAGGACCCTTTGCAAGTCACTTAATCCTATTTGCCTCAGTTTCCTCATCTGGAAAATCAAATGGAGAAACCAAACATATAAAATTAAACAATTTGTTGAAAGCTAATTGATGGCACTAGATTTTAGAGTTGAAATGGAACCTAGATCCCATGGAATCCAACCACTCCATTTTATAGATGAGGAAATTGAGACCCAGGGAGGCAAATTATAGTAGCACAGCTAATTTTCAGACCCAGATCTCTAACTTCAAATCTAGCATTCTTTATATTACATCATTTTAACAACAACATTAAAAGTTACCTGGAAATGTAACTTCCATTTCCACTTAAATGAGTAATCCTATTATGGGCTTACTAAAGCTCATTTAGAGCAGAGCAATAGCTCAGAGCAGCTTCCCCATTAGCAGAAGAGCTCTTTGTCACCTGCCCAACGGCCCTAGACCCAAGTGTCACCACTACTTTGGAAAGCAGGGTTTTGGAGCTCCTGGGTAAGGAAAAATTCAGCTGTGATTCTGGGTATTTTGGAAGGAGTCTAGTTATTATCAACTGAACAGCAATAGCTTTTGGCAAGCAGGAGGTACCAGCTTCCTGTTTAGGCCAAGAGAGTAATTAGATGTCACAGTTCCTGGCAAGGGGAAACTCAGAACACCCCCTCCAGACTCCTCACCAAGGGTCAGCACAATGGATAGTTCTCTGAATGCAAAGGGACTTACTTTGTCTAAAATCTGGACTTGAGTAACTGTCCAAAGAGTCCCATAGTGAATAGGGTTAGGGAGATCTGTATATTTGACAATTGACAAAGGGGCTAAAGGTCCTGGATGATATTTTTAGCTTAAAAATCAGAATGTTATGAAGCAAATTAACTCAGAGATGAAGTCTAACTCTAAAAATTGATATAGATATATGAGAAAGATCATGGAATCTTGGGGTTGGAAGGGACCTGGGCATGGCCCTCATCCCCATTCATTTCTATAGTTTCTACTTGAAGATGTTCTGGGAGAAAGAAGTGCTCTTCTTCAAGGCACTCCTTCCACTTTCTAGTAACTTGGATTGTCAGGAAAGTTTTCCTTTCATTGGCTACTGCCAATGCTCCTAGTTCTGGCCTTTGAGACCAAGCAAAGCATGCACAGAAGTTAAATCCCTTCTTTTGGAGAAGTGACTATGTAACTATTTGCATTTTTTAATTTGAATGCTTTTATGCTGGTGACAATATGTTAGTGACTTTATTTCAACAACAACAACAAAGTTTTTTTATTAAATCCCAGCATCAGTTTACCTGGCAATGAGAAAACAAAGATAAAAAGGGACATATCCCTTGCTCTCAAGGTGCTCACCTTCTACTGATGATGTTAGTGGAAATGAGCAAGCATTTATTAAGTGTGTTTTATCAGCCAAGCACTGTGCTAAGTGCTTTTACAATTAGTATCCCATGGAAAGTGAAATGGGCAGAACCAGGAAAACATTGTACTCGGTATCAGCAATATTGTGTGATAATCAACTGTGACTGACTTGGTTTTTCTCAACAGCACAATGACCCAAAGTAAGTACAAAAGACTCACTTTAGGACTCTAAACCATGAGAGATTTAAAAAAACAGGAAAAAGAAGTGAACATAGCCTGTGTTGATTTACAGTCTCCTTAGTTCTTTTTCTGTCCAAAGTCTATTGGGATTGCTTTGGATCACTGAACCACTGAGAAGAGTCAAGTTTTTCATAGTTGATTATTGCATATTCTTGCTGTTATTTTGTACAATGTATTCCTGATTCTGCTTGTTTCGCTCAGCATCAGTTCATGTAAATCTTTCCAGGCCTTTCTAAGATCAGCTTGTTCATCATTTTTTATAAAACAATAATATTCCGTTATTTTCATATACCACAACGTAGCCATTCCCCAACTGATGGGCATCCACTTTTTTCCCAATTCTTTGCTACAACAAAAAGGGCTGCTACAAGCATTTTTGCGCATGTGGGTCCTTTTCCCTCCTTTAAAATTTCCTTGGGATACAGACCCAGTAATGGCACTGGCTGGGTCAAAGGTATGCACA
The DNA here is from genome assembly GCF_016432865.1 of Antechinus flavipes. Lineage (NCBI taxonomy): Eukaryota > Metazoa > Chordata > Mammalia > Dasyuromorphia > Dasyuridae > Antechinus > Antechinus flavipes. The sequence continues at coordinate 51,765,533 of NC_067401.1, forward strand.
GTTTGAAAGCCCTTTGGGCATAGTTCCAAATTGTTCTCCAGAATAGTTGCATTATTTCACAACTCCATCAATAATGCATTAGTGTCCCAGTTTTTCCATAGAGGGGAGGTTATCAATATGAAGTAGGATCATAAGGACTTGGCAACAGTTTAAATATGGAGGACAAAATTGGGAAAAAGTAAGAATTGGAAAGAAGCCCACACCAAAAAGTCAGAAGAAATCTCTTTAAGTCCCAGTTCTGTTTTTGTTGTGGTACTTTATAAAAATCATTTTTTTCTGTAAACCTCAGCTTCCCCATTTGAAAAAGAGGGATAATAAGAATAACATAATTCAATGACATAGCACTCTATAGTTAAAATTGTATCTAACAAAACCACTTTTCTCACAACCTTATGAAATAAGTACAAATATTGTTGCTCTTTTCTTCTTTTAAAATCTGTCTTTTAAGACAAATCCAAAATAGAAAAAGAAAAAATAATATAAAAAAGAAGATCGTTACATGCACAATAGAACTTAAGAAAGTATTCAAAATGAGACAATGAATTCCATTTTGAGAAAGTCTATATAATAAATACTACAAATTTGTTCAGAGCTGTTTATCTTTTCTTTGCTTCCTTGTAGGTTTTCTTTTATTCTCTGCTGTGTACTTTTTATTTTATCTTTTTCTACTTTCCTCCCCTCCTCCACTCCCAAGAAGGATACAATTAAAAGCAGATAGACACACACACACACACACACACACACACACACACACATATGCATACAGAAACATGTACCTGCATATACATAGATATCTACAACCATATATTTATATTTATCTATGATACTTATTTTCTTCCTCTTTCCCTGAAAATGAGTAACATCATCTTTCATAAGTTCAAGTCTTTCCATATTTTTTATAAATCTACCAACTCATCATTTCTTACACCACAGTATTATTCTAGCCTAGGTGAATTCTGTTATGCAGAATGTGCTCTTTAACAATTAGCCAAGAGATGCAACTTACTCTTAGTGAAAAGTACTGCTCTTTTTATATATTAACAGTTTGGTTACTGAGAGGGGCAAAAACAAATAAAAACAAACAAAAGAACCATTTGTGTAAGGAAAACTAATAAAATATACTTGTGAATAACTATAGCTCTAGTAGTTATTTTAAATAGTTTAAAGCAACATTGATTAATATGACTAACATAGAGTGTAGTTTCCCTATTTTCTCTTTTGATTAAATCTATTTTAGTTTTAAATTTGAGATCAATGATCTTATATTCAATCATTATTATTAAATTATATTAAAATCCTTATATTTTTTTCTACTAAATTCTATTCCTGATCATTATTATTATGTTTGTGAGTATCTCTTATTTCCTATCCCTGTTGATTCCTCTGCTCTAGCTTTATTTGCTACCTTGCTTGCTATTATTTAATCTATCCCACCTCCAAGGATCCTTCCTGTATTCCATATTATTTTTGTTCAATTGTTTTTCAATCATGCCCCTAATCTAGAATAAATCTGAAATTCAACCTAGATTGAGCACTAAAAGAATATTCTATTTTGCCTTCTGGAGAGTAGAGATCTGGATAAGGGGAAGAGGTTGCTCTTTAATCTTAGCAATCTCTTTCTAGAATTTTTGTTATTCACTCATTTCACTTGTGACCAACTCTTGATGATCTCATTTGAGATTATCTTAGCAAAGATGATGGAGACTTCTCCAGCTCATTTCACAGATGAGGAAACTGAGGCAAAGTTAAGTGACTTGCCCAAGGTCATATCTAAAAAGTATCTGAGTCTGGATTTGAACTCAAGAAGACAAGTCTTCTTGACTCCAGACTTAGTGCTCTAATCATAGTGATGGAGAACTCACAAAGGGCAAGCATTCACAAAATGTGATAAAAAGGACATTCTCAAGGTATCTTTAAAGAACTTTAGAACTAATTATATTACATGGAAGACACTGGCACAAGACCAGCCAGCATGGCATGCCCTCATCAGAGAAGGTGCTATGCTCTATTAGCAAAGCAAAATTGAATTAGCTCAGAAGAAACATAAGTTATACAGTCAGAGAAGAATCACCCTCCCACTGCAAATGTTCCTAGGGACTATTTGTGTCTGACCTGTGGCAGAGCATTCCAAGTTTGTATTGGTCTAATCAGATACAATTGGACACACTATAACTCAACTCTAACATAGTGATGCCATTTTGGTCCTCTTCAGGAACAAAGGATAACAACTAATTACTTGGCCATATTTTCCATGAACATTTTACAGATAAAGAAATTGAGGCTAAGAGAATTTAAATAACTTGTCTGAGGTGACATGCCTAATAAATAACAGAGCTAGAGCTAAAACCCAAGTCTTAAGACTCCAAATTGTGGTAGGGTGAATTCTGTTATGCAGAATGTGCTCTTTAACAATTAGCCAAGAGATGCAACTTACTCTTAGTGAAAAGTACTGCTCTTTTTATATATTAACAGTTTGGTTACTGAGAGGGGCAAAAACAAATAAAAACAAACAAAAGAACCATTTGTGTAAGGAAAACTAATAAAATATACTTGTGAATAAACACAGCCTTTCAGAGAAAATGTTAAAAAAAAAAAGATATTTATTATCTAGAAGAGTGTTGTCAAACTCCAAGAAAAATAGGGATCAATAAATTTGACATATGAGCAGCTAAGTGGCATAGTGGATAGCGTCATATCTGGCATCAAAAAGATTCATCTTTTGGAGTTCAAATCCAGCTTCAGTGACCCTGGATAAGTCACTTAGCACTGCCTCAGTTTCCTTACCTGTTCAAAAGAAAGCTGAAAAAGGAAATTACAAACCACTCCAACATCTTTGCCAAGAAAACCACAAATAAAATCCCAAAGAGTTGGACACAATTGAAATGACTCAAAACCAACAAGTTGTACATAAGGATCCCTGCATGCCACATATTAACTTAGAAAACCATATGGTTATATTATTTAGGTTTTCTGCTATTTTTTATATTTTGTGAATTGTAAATATTTTCTGAAATATTCAGGTTGGACTAGGGAGTGCTGTGAACAATATGCTATCTTCTGATGTACTAGACACCTCTGGTCCAGAGGAATAGCTCAAATAAATGTCCTGAGAAAACTTATTTAAAGGCATAACAATGCCGATTATGATGATAGCACAGTATTCTGGATCCCTCAGCTAATTTACTCTCTTCATAGTTTTAAAGGTTACAACTGACAAAACTATAACCCAATTAACTCTTTGGGAAGACTTTTGTGTTTATACCTGGACTTAATGAGTTTTACTTTATAAGATAAAGATGAATCACTGACCATATTTCTGTGGTATAATTTAAAGCATTATAAGCAATAGAGGAAAATAAATACTTGTTGACTTCTGGGGATAGTGCCAAGAGTAAAGAAAGCAGCCAAATGCTCTCAACATTCCCTTCTAAGCAACTCTAAAAGAATATCTCAAAATCAAATTTTAGAATGGCAAAGCCAACAAAAGATCAAGATCAAAGATTTTTTTCAGTACAAGACTACCTAGGAGATTTAAAGGAGGTCTTTGAAATTGAGGTGGAGGTTGGTCTAGAGTTCACATGGCAGCAGAACTCTGAAACCAGCAACAGCAAGTTGATAGAAATATTAGTTTAAAAGACACTAGAGGAGAACCCTATGCTAGCACCAGGCACAATTTAGGATGCTGTTTGACTGCTCCATTTCTTGTACCTACTTCCAGGTTACAATTCCAGGGAAGAGAGAATTATTAGCAAGGACATTAAAGAACGCTATTACCTGTAGCAAGGAAGGACTGACAGCAACCTTTTTTCAAATCACACTACTTTGGAAGCACTAAAAACTTTAAAAAAACTTAAAAACTTAAAACTTAAAAAACTTTTAAAAAACTTAAACTTAAAACTTAAAAAAAAGGTTAGAACAGTATACCTCTACTCCCTCCCCAGAAAAAGTACCTAAAGATACCTAAGTTCAAAGTCAAGAAATTAACTGGGAAAAAAAAATGAACAAGCAACAACAATAAAAAACGAACAATAAAAAGCTATGTGATAACAGTGAAGATGAAGACACAAACACAAAAGATGACAATGATGTTAAAACACCTACAAGCATAGACTCAAAGAAAAATGTGAATTTGACATGAGTCTAACAAGAATTTGTGGGGAAGTTTTAAAATACTGTTTTTTGCAATTCTTTTTTTTTTTATTAAAGCTTTTTATTGTCAAAACATAAGCATAGACAATTTTCAACATTTACCCTTGCAAAATCTTGTATTAAACTTTTTTCCCTCCCTTCCTCCACCTAGACAACAAGTAATCCAATATATGTTAAAGATGTACAATTCTATACATATTTCCACAATTATCATGCTGCACAAGAAAAAAAAAACTAACATTTCTAATACAATATTGAACAGTAATGGTGACAGTCGGCAGCCTTGTTTCACCCTTGATCTTATTGGGAATGGTACTAGTTTATTTTTTTTTTTTTTATAATAAATTTTATTTTATTTAATAATAACTTCGCATTGACAGAATCCATGCCAGGATAATTTCTACACGACATTATCCCTTGCAATCACTTATGTTTCGTTTTTTCCCCCTCCCTCCCTCCTCCCCCCCCCCCCAGGATGGCAAGCAGTCCTATATATGTTAAACATGTTGCAGTATATCCTAGATACAATACATATTTGCAGAACCAAACAGTTCTCTTGTTGCACAGGGAGAATTGGATTCAGAAGGTAAAAATAACTCGGGAAGAAAATCAAAAATGCAAATAGTTCACATTCATTTCCCAGTATTCCTTCTTTGGGTGTAGCTGTTTCTGTCCATCATTTCTCCAATAAAACTCAGTTAAGTCTCTTTGTCAGAGAAATCCACTTCCATCAGAATACATCCTCATACAATATCGTTGTCGAAGTGTATAATGATCTCCTGGTTCTGCTCATCTCACTTAGCATCAGTCCATGTAGGTCTCTCCAAGCCTCTCTGTATTCATCCTGCTGGTCATTCCTTACAGAGCAATAATATTCCATAACATTCATATACCACAATTTACCCAGCCATTCTCCAATTGATGGGCATCCATTTGGTACTAGTTTATTCCCATTACATATGATGCTTGTTGATGATTTTAAATAGATGCTACTGATCATTTTAAGGAAAACTCCATTTATTCCTATACTCTTTAGTGTTTTTAATAAGAATGGGTATTGGACTTTGTCATATGTTTTTTGTGCATCTATTAAGATAATCATATGATTTTTGTTAGTTTAATTATTGATATAGTCAATTATGCTAATAGTTTTCCTAATATTGAATCAGCCTTGCATTCCTGGTATAAATCCTACTTGGTCATGGTGTGTTATCCTGGGAATAACTTGCTATAATCTCTTTGCTAATATTTTATTTAAGATTTATGCATCAATATTCATTAGGAAAATTGGTCTATGATTTTTTCTGTTTTGACCCTACTTAGTTTAGGTATCAGCGCCATATCTGTGTCATTAAAGGAATTTTATAGAACTCCTTCTTTCCCTATTTTCTCAAATAGTTGCATAGTATTGGAATTAATTGTTCTTTAAATGTTTGGTAGAATTCACATGTAAATCCATCTGGTCATGAAGATTTTTTCTTAGTGAGTTGATTAACTGTTTGTTCAATTTTCCCCCTAAAATGAGACTATATGAGCAATTTATTCCCTCTTCTGTTAATCTGGGCAATCTATATTTTTGTGAGTATTCATTCATTTCACTTAGATTATATTTATTGACATATAGTTAGACAAAATAGCTCCTAATTATTATTCTAATTTCCTCTTCATTAGTAGAAAGTTCTCCCTTTTCATTTTTGATACTAACAATTTGATTTTCTTTTTTCTTTTTTCAAATCAAATTAACTAAACTTAATTTTTTTCATAAAACCAACTTTTAGTTTTGTTTATTAATTCAATAGTTTTCTTCCTTTTATTTTATTAATCTCCCCTTTTATTTTCAGAATTTCAAATCTGGCATTTAATTGGGGGGGGGTTTAATTTGTTGTTTTTCTAGCTTTTTTAGTTGCATGTCCAATTTACTGATCTCTTTCTCTATTTTATGCAAGTAAGCATTTAGAGATATAAAACTTTCCCTAAGAACTGCTTTGACTGCATCCCATAAATTTTGGTATATTGTCTCATTATTGTCATTCTTTTGGTTGAAATTATCAATTGTTTCTATGATTTGTTTTTTCACTCACTCATTCTTTAGGATTATTTAGTTTCCAATTTTTTTGGAAAATTTTGTCTATGATCCTTTATTTTATATGATTTTTATTGTATCATAATCTAGAAAAAATGCATTTACTATTTCTGCCTTTCTGCATTTGATTTTAAAGTTTTTATGCCCTAGTACATAGTCAGTTTTTGTATATGTTCCATGTACTGACAAGAAAAAAAATATTCCTTTCTGTCTCCATTTAATTTTTTCCAAGGGTCTATCATACCTAGATTTTCTAGTCTATTTACTTCCTTAACTTCTTTCTTATTTATTTTGTGGTTCAATTTATCTATTTCTGGGAGAGTAAGGTTGAGATCACCTACTAGTATAGTTTTGCTATCTAATTCTTCTTGCAGCTCTCAATTTCTCTAGGAATTTGGATGCTATATTACTTGATGCATATATATTTAATACTGATATTGCTTCATTATCTTTGGGACCCTTTAGCAAGATGTAGTTAACTTCCTTATCTTTTAATTATATCTATTTTTGCTTTTGCTTGATCTGAAATCAGAAAGTGTTTTTTTTTACTTCAGCTGAAGCATAACACATTCTACTCTAGCCTCTTACCTTTACTCTCCATGTATCACTCTGCTTTAAATGTGTTTTTTGTAAACAACATATTTTAGAATTCTAGCTTTTAATCCAGTCAGCTGTTCACTTTTTTTTGGGGGGAGAGTTCATCCCATTCACAATCATAGTTAAAATGACTAATTCTGTTTTTCCCACAATCTTCTTTTCCCCAAGTTATACTTTTCTCTTTTCTTTCCCCTTTTCCCTACTCCCCAGTATTTTGCTTCTAATCATCATCTCTCTCAAACAAACTTCCCCTTTTATAGCCTCTCCCTTTTTCTTATATCTTTGCCCCTCTACTTCTGCCTTCCCTTTTACTAGCCTCTTCTCTTCCTTTCCCTTTTTCTCTACTACTTCCCTAAAGGGTGAGACAAGTTTCTCCGTGAAGCTAAATATGTCTGATATTCTTATATTCTCTCTTGAGCCAAATCTGATGAGATTAAAATTCACACAATGCTCATCCCCCTTCTTTCCCTCAATTGTAATAGGTTTTCATGAGATGTAATTTACCTCATTTTAATTCTATTTTCTTCTTCTTCCAGTAGAATTCCCTTTACACTTCTAGTTTCTTTTTTATATCATCAAAATAAAGTTAAATTTTACCTGCACCCTCTAAGTATACTCATAACAGAGATATAGATCTCAAGAGTTAAACATATTATCTTCAATCAAGCCATTCTCCAATTGATAAATGGTCAAAGGATATGAACAGACAATTCTCAGACAAAGAAATTAAAACTATTTATAGCCATATTAAAATATGCTCCAAATCATTATTAATCAGAAAAATGCAAATTAAGACAACTCTGAGATACCAACACACACCTGTCAGATTGGCTAGAATGACAGGGAAAAATAATACGGAATGTTGGAGGGGATGTGGGAAAACAGGGACACTGATACATTGTTGGTGGAGTTGTGAACACATCCAGCCATTCTGGAGAGCAATTTGGAACTACGCTCAAAAAGTTACCAAATTGTGTATACTCTTTGATCCAGCAGTGTTTCTACTGGGCTTATATCCCAAAGAGATACTAAAGAAGGGAAAGGGACCTGTATTGCCAAAATGTTTGTGGCAGCCCTGTTTGTAGTGGCTAGAAGCTGGAAAATGAATGGATGCCCATCAATTGGAGAATGGTTGAGTAAATTGTGGTATATGAATGTTATGGAATATTATTGTTCTGTAAGAAATGACAGAATACAGAGAGGACTGGCGAGACTTACATGAACTGATGCTAAGTGAAATGAACAGAACCAGGAGATCATTATATACCTCAACAACGATACTATATGAGGATGTATTCCGATGGAAGTGGATTTCTTCAACAAAGAGATCTAACTCAGTTTCAATTGATCAAGGACGGACAGAAGCAGCTACACCCAAAGAAAGAACACTGGGAAATGAATATAAACTGCTTGCATTTTTGTTTTTCTTCCTGGGTTATTTCTGCCTTCTGAATCCAATTCTCCCTGTGCAACAAGAGAACTGTTCGGCTCTGCACACATATATTGTATCTAGGATATACTGTAACCTATTTAACATGTATAGGACTGCTTGCCATCTGGGGGAGGGGGTGGAGGGAGGGAAGTGAAAAATCAGAACAAAAGTGAGTGCAATGTTGTAAAAAATTACCCTGGCATGGGTTCTGTCAATAAAAAGTTATTTAAAAAATAAAAATAAAATAAACATATTATCTTCCCATATAGTGGTGTAAACTTTTTAATTTTTAAAATAAATTTATTTTTTCTTTTCTTTTTACATTTTAATGCTTTTCTTGAATTCTGTATTTGAAGATCAAATTTTTTGTTCAGCTCTGGTCTTTTCATCAGAAATAAATTAAATTCACCTGTTTCATTGAATGTCCATCTTTTCCCCTGAAAGATAATGCTTAATTTTGCTGGATAGTTGATTCTTGGTTCAAATCCAAATGCCTTTACCTTTTGGAATATCAGATTCCAGGTACTTTGAGCTTTCAAAGTGGAAGCTGCTAGGGCCTGAGTAATCCTGATTATGACTCCTTGATATTTGAATTGTTTCTTTCTGGCTGCTGCAATATTTTCTCCTTGATCTGATAATTTCAAAATTTAGCTAAAACATTCCTTGGAGTTTTTATTGTGGACTCTTTCAGGAGATGACTGATGAATTCTTTCAATGGTGATTTTACCCTCTGGTTCTAGGACATCAAGGCATTTTTCTTTGATGATTTCTTGAAAGATGAAAGACTCTTTTTTTCATGATGGTTTTCAGTTACACCAATATTTCTTAGATTGTCTCTCCTGCATCTGTTTTGCAGATCAGTTTTTTTCTAATGAGGCATTTTACTTTTTTCTATTTTGGGGGGGAGGGGGCATTATTTGACTGATTCTTGAAGTCTCATCAAGTCATTCAGTTCCATATGTTTAATTCTAACTTTTAGGAAGATGTCTGAAGGAGATCTCAAAATTAAAACTCCCAGCAATATTACAGCCAAATTCCAGAGCCTCCAAGTCAAAAGGAAAATATTTTCAGTCAGAAAGATTCAATTACTATAAAGCCATAGTTAGCATCAACTCAGCTCTGGCAGTCTCTACATTAAAAGCTAGAAATATGCTATTTTGGAAGGCAGAAGAATTAGAATTACAACAAGGAATAAGCTACCCAACAAAATTGAATATAGTCCTTCAAGGGAAAAATGGATATTCAGTAAAATAGATGACTTTTAAAACATTCTGGAGGAAAAGCTCAGAGATGAATAGAAATTTTGACTTTTAAGTATGAGACAATAAAAAGCATAACAAGGTAAACATGAAAGATAAATCATAAGAGACTTAATAAGGCTAAAAATGTTTAGATTTCTATATGGAAAGATGATGTATGTAACTTCCAAGAACTTAATTATTATTAGACTAGTTAAAAGAAATATACATAGACAAAGGTGATGGGAATAATTTGATTAGGATGACCTAAAAAAACGAAGGGGTGAGAAATAGGGATATACTGAGAAGAAGAAAAGAGAAAAAATATCACATAAAAAAGGTTCACAAGGAAGAACTTTTGAAAGTAGAGGATGGAGTGAGGTTGAACAACACTTTAACCTTACTTTCATTAGAATTGGTTCAAAAGGGGAAAAGAGAGAGAGAGAGTGTGTGTGTGTGTGTATTCAATTGGATATAGAAATCTATCTTGAAGATGAAGCCATGATCATGGAAAAAAGCCAGGAAGTTGCCTGAACTTTCCTCAGTTTCCCTCAGAAACAATGTTAACTCACACCTCTACATGGATTCTGGATTGACATAACTTTAAAAAATGGAATAAAACAATATTCTAGCTTAAAATAATGTAGAAAAATTTCAGAAAAGGTCTATCACACTTGAGTAAAAAGGGTATTCAACCTAGTACAAATAGTGTCTGGGCAAGTCAGTAGGAGGCTCTTAATCAAAGCATAGAACATCAACTGAGACCCCTCAGTTCTGGCTCAGCAGGCTAGTGGTACAGCAGACAATCTCTGAGACTTTCAGTTCCAGTGCAGAAGAAGGCAAACTGCCATTCTGGAAACCCATGACACAACAAGCACTAGTAAGCAAGACTACTTCAGCTCACTGAGCAAGCCACCAGCACCCAAGGCCCTGGCACGGAAAATCAATTAACAAGTCCCTAGATCCCAGCACAAGAAGATTGGAACAGTGCCTCATACTTCAGGAGCAGAACCAAACTTTGAAAGTCACAAAACAGGCTAAACAATGAGTAAAAGAAACAGAAAAACAGGAGAAAGGAGAAACAAAAGGGAGGAGAGCCTGATAGAAGAAAGAGCAGACAGAAAAGCAGTTATCAGAAACAAAACATTGTTGAGGAAGGTCAGGGTGAAAGGAGAGACAAGAGTATAAATGGAAAGCAGGGAATAGAATGGAGAAAAACACATGGTTAATAAACATAAGTATGAGTGGGAATGGAATGAACTCTCCCATAAAATGGAAGAAGATTACAGAGTACATTAAAAACCAGAATCCTATGATACGTTGTTTTCCAAAAACATATCTGAAGCACAGAAAAACACAGAGGTAAAATAAAAGACTGAAGCAGAATATATTATGCTTTAGCTGAAAAAGAAAAAAAAGGCAGAAGTAGTGATCCTGATTTCAGACAAAGCAAGAGCAAAAATCAATCTAATTAAAAGAGATGAGGAAAAAAGTACATATTACTAAAAGGTACTACAGACAATGAAATAATATAAATATTATAAATACTAAACATATATGCATCAAGCATCCAAATTTGAAAAATTAAGTGAGTTACAGGAACAAATAGACAGCAAAATTCTACAAATGTGGGACCTTAGTCTCCTCCTCTCAGAACTAGATAAATTTAAGCATAAAATAAAACAAGAAAAAAAAGTTAAGGAGGTAAATGGAATTTTAGAAAAATTAGATTTGATAGACTTCTGTAGAAAACTGATTAGGGCTAGAAAAATTTATGCATTTTTCTCAGCTATATATGGCACCCATACAAAAACTGACCATGTATTAAAGCAAAAAAGCCCACCTCACCATCAAATGAAGAAAGGCAGAAATATTTAATATATCCTTTTCAGATCATGATGAAATAAAAAGTATATGTTATAAAGCATCATGGAAAAATAGATTAAAAATTAATTGGAAATGAAATCCTAAATAATGAATTGGTCAAACCACAAATAATAGAAATAATCAATAATTTCATCAAAATGAATGACAATGATAAGACACAAAAATTTATGAGATGTGGCCAAGCTGGGAAATTTTATATCTCAAAATGAATAAAATATGAATAAACATGAATAAAAATCTTAAAAATGAATAAAATAGAGAAAGAATAGATCGATGACTTGAGCATATAACTAAAAAAGCTGAAAAAAGAACAAATTAAATTGTTCCCAGTTAAATATCAAAATAGAAATTCTGGAGATTAAAGAAGAGATTAATAAAATTGAAAATAATTTTTTAAAAACTATTGAACAAATAAATAAAATTAAGAGTTTATTTTATGGGAAAAACAATAAATTGAACTTTTGGTTGATTTGATTTTTAAAAAGAAGAAAACTAAATTCCCAGTATCAAAAATGAAAAGGTGATGAATTCATCACCAATGAAGAGAAATTTAAAGCAATAAATATGAGCTATTTTGTTCAACTGTTAAGTCTGACAATCTACGTAAAATGGATGAATATTTACAAAAATATAAATTGTCCAGGTTAATAAGACAGAAAATAAAATGCTCAAATAACCTCATTTTAGGAAAATAGGAAAATGAACAAGCCATCAATTAACTCCCTAAGAAAAAATCTACAGGGCCAGCTGTTTTTACAAGTAAATTCTATAAAACATTTAAAGAATAATCAATTCCAATATTATATAAACTATTTGGAAAAACAGAAAAAAAGGAATCCTACCAAAATCCTTTTATGACACAAATATGGTGTTAATGTGTAAACCACGAAAGACCCAAACAGAGAAAGAAAATTATAGACCCATTTCCCTAAAGAATATTAATGCAATTGTTGGTGGAGTTGTGAATGAATCCAACCATTCTGGAGAGCAATCTGGAATTATGCCCCAAAAGTTATCAAACTGTGCATATCCTTTGATCCAGCAGTGCTACTATTAGGCTTATATCCCAAAGAAATACTAAAGAAGGGAAAGGAACCTGTATGTGCCAAAATGTTTGTGGCAGCCCTGTTTGTAGTGGCTAGAAACTGGAAAATGAATGGATGCCCATCTATTAGAGAATGGGTGAGTAAATTGTGGTATATGAATGTCATAGAATATTATTGTTCTATAAGAAATGACCAGCAGGATGAATACAAGAGAGGCTTCGAGAGACTTAAATGAACTGATGCTGAGTGAAATGAGCAGAACCAGGAGATCATTATACTCTTCAGCAACAATATTGTATGAGGATGTATTCTGATGGAAGTGGATATCTTCGACAAAGAGAAGATCTAATTCAGTTCCAACTGATCAATGATGGACAGAATAACTATACCCAGAGAAGGAACACTAGGAAATGAGTGTAAACTGTTTGCATTTTTGTTTTTCTTCCCAGGTTATTTTTACCTTCTGAATCCAATTCTTTCTGTGCAACAAGAGAACTGTTTGGTTCTGCACACATATTTTGTATCTAGGATATACTATAACATGTTTAACATGTATAAGACTGCCTGCCATCTAGGGGAGGAGGTGAAGGGAATGAAGGGAAAAATCAGAACAGAAGTGTTGTAAAAAATTACCCATGCATATATACTGTCAATAAAATGTTATAATTATTAAAAAAAAGAATATTGATGCAAAAAATTTAAATAAAATATTAGCTAAAAGATTATTGTAATTTGTCATGAGGGTAATCTACTATGACCAAGTAGGATTTATACTAGCAATGCAGATCTGGTTTATATCAAGAAAACTATTAGCATAATTGATCATATCAATGACAAAACTAACAGAAGTCATATAATTATCTCAATGTATGCAGAAAAAAACTTTTGACAAAATACAGTGCCCATTCCTATAAAAAATACCAAACAGCAGTATCTCTCTAAAACCATCAGCAAATATTATATGTAATTGGGAGAAGCTAGAAACTTTCCCAATAAGAGTAGGAGTGAAACAAGGATTCTCCTTATTACTATTACTTAATATTGTACTAGAAATGTTAGCTTTAGCAATAAAAAAAGAATAGGCAATCTTTGCAGTTGCTATGATGTTATATGTAACGAATCCTAGAGAATCAACTAAAAAACTGCTTGAAATAATTAACAACTTTAGAAAAGTTGCAGAACATAACATAAATCCACATAAATCAACAGCATTTCTACATAATACCAATGAATCCAGGAGCAAAATATAAAAAGAGAAGTTCCATTTAAAATAAAAATTGTAGATAATATAAAACTGCAGGCAATTAAAAAACTATAAGCAAATATTAAATATTTGAGAATCTACCTACTAGGACAAATTTAGGAACCATATAAACACAATTAGAAAACACATTTCATACAGATAAAAATTTTAAAACTGGAGAAATATGCCCTGCTCTGGAAAGACCAAGCCAATATAATAAAAATTACAATTTTATTAATTAAGTTATTACAATCGAAATCCCAAAGAATTGTCTTGTAGAGCTATGGGAAAAAAACAGCAAAATTCAACAAAAAAAATGAAAGGTCAAGAATATCAATGGAATTAATAAAAAGAATATGAAGGAAGATGGCCTAACAGTACCAAGTTTCAAACTATATAACAAAGCAGTAATCATGAAAGCATACTGACCAAGAAGTAGAATGATGGATCAGTGGAATAAATTAGGTACATGATACACAGTAATAAATAACCACAATAATCTAGTGTTTGATACACTCAAAGATCTTAACTTTGGTAAGGGGAGGGAGGAACTCACTATTTGATAAAAATTGGAAAAAATGGATAGCAGTTCAGATAAACTAGGCATAGACCAACATCACATATCATATATCAAGCTTAAGAGAAAATTGCTCCATGCTTTAATTATAATACCTAATATCATAAGAAAATTGGAGAAGCATGGGAAAATTTGCTGGTCAGATCTAAGGATAAAAAAAAAACTTTATGAATGAACAAGAAACAGAAAGTGTCATAGGAAGTAAAATGGATAATTTTGAATATACTACATTTAAAAGGTTTTACATAAAAAATCCCAAAGCAGCCAAAGTTGGAAGGAAATCAGGAAATTTGGGGAATTTTCTGGAAATTTCTCTGATAAAAGTATTATTTTCCAAATATGTAGAGAAACAAGTCAAAATTATTTTAAAAAGCTACTTTCTTGCAAATTAAGACAACTCTGAGATACCACTACACACCTGTCAGATTGGCTAAGATGACAGGAAAAAATAATGATGAATGTTGGAGGGGATGCGGGAAAACTGGGACACTAATGCATTGTTGGTGGAGTTGTGAACGAATCCAACCATTCTGGAGAGCAATCTGGAATTATGCCCAAAAAATTATCAAACTGTGCATACCCTTTGATCCAGCAGTGTTTCTATTGGGCTTATATCCCAAAGAAATACTAAAGAAGGGAAAGGGACCTGTATGTGCCAAAATGTTTGTAGCAGCCCTGTTTGTAGTGGCCAGAAACTGGAAAATGAATGGATGCCCATCAATTGGAGAATGGCTGGGTAAATTGTGGTATATGAATGTTATGGAATATTATTGTTCTGTAAGAAATGACCAGCAGGATGAATACAGAGAGGACTGGCGAGACTTACATGAACTGATGCTAAGTGAAATGAGCAGAACCAGGAGATCATTATACACTTCAACAACGATATTGTATTGTATTGGACATATTTTGTCCGATATTGTATGAGGACATATTTTGATGGAAGTGGATTTCTTTGACAAAGAGACCTGAGTTTCAATTGATAAATGACGGACAAAAGCAGCTACACCCAAAGAAAGAACACTGGGAAACGAATGTGAACTATTTTTGTTTTTCTTCCCGGGTTATTTATACCTTCTGAATCCAATTCTCCCTATGCAACAAGAGAACTGTTCGGTTCTGCAAACATATATTGTATCTAGGATATACTGCAACATATCCAACATATAAAGGACTGCTTGCCATCTAGGGGAGGGGAAAAAAATCGGAACAGAAACGAGTGTCAATATAAAGTAATTATTAAATAAAAAATTTAAAAAAAAAGAAAAAAAAGCTACTTTCTAATTGATAAATGGTCAAAGGATACAAGCAGTTTTTAAAAGAAATCAAAATGCTCAATAGTCATATGTGCTCTAAATCACTACTGATTATAGAAATATGAACTAAAACAGTTCTGAGATATGACATAGTCTGTTTTTTCTTTTCAAAAATTTTCAATAGTATTTTATTTTCCAAATTCATGTAAAGATAGTTTTCCACATTTATTTTTGTGAGACTTTGTGTTTCAAATTTTTTCTCCCTCCCTTATTTCCTCCATCCCCTAGACAGCAAGTAATTTGATATAATGAAATATGTACAATTCAGAACAAAAGGGAAAAACCCCAAAACACAGGTTTTTAATTGATACATACAACCCAGTTAGTTTGCTGGGAACTTACTGATTTATTGTGGAAAGACTGAAGCAGCTTCTAGAAGCTTATTGAAAAAGAGCTGAATCCTGCTGCTTTATGAAGAACTAACAGGAATAATCACTTTCTGTTTCATCTGTAACTCAAAAGAGATAAAACCTCTCAAGAGTGCCCCCCTTTTCTCTGGTTTGAGAGAGAGAGAAGAAAAAGAGGCTCTGTATTTATTTTTCTGTGACTTCTGTTTTGCTGTGAAAAGATGCTTGCAATTGATTGACAAATCAACATCCCTTGCTATTTGCACTTCTAAGGGAAAAAATGGCTTGTCACTGAAAGAGTATAACACTTTTTCTCAGAGCCCTATTATAGGTGGCTGTTAAAAAAAAGTGCTTGTCACTGCTTCATCAGCTCTAGATCAGAAGAGGAATAACTTTGGTGAGCAGGAAAGCAGTAGGCTACAAAAGCAACATCATTTCCCAAGATAGCATAGAAAGAAGAGTAGCTACAAAACATTTTTCTGCATAAACCTGGTGCTCTTATCTCACTAATATATGGGGGAAATGGCCACAGAGTGCAGTGGTTGTGAGGCACAACTGAATACATATGGAATATAGAGGAATACATGTGGCCAAAGAGACTCGATATTTTACAAGTTCTCCTATAAAGAATTTGCTAGTAGAATCCTTATAAAATCCCCTCCTCAATCATCCTTGCATACAGTTCTACTGGCCTGGCAGTATAGCTCACATAAAAGGATTCTCCTCTCTACTCTTGATTGCTATCGTTTGCTTTTTTTTGAATCCACAGCTGACTACTTTCACAACTGCCAGAGGTCCCATTCCTTAGAACTACTTCTTTCCTTAAAGATTCTTTCCCCTTCTCTTATCCATATTTGTTGGAAGCTAGTCTGCTCTGTTAAACACAGTGCCTCATACTGGTTCATTAGGTTCATAACAGAACTATGGAGGGGGTGGAGAAAGACAAGGAGAAAGAAATCTCCTTTGCCTTCCCCCAATAATTTGTTCTTGAGCTGGATTCCTCTTCTGTTTCAGAATCTAGACATAGATGGACTAAAGAGCTAACTCAGCTTTCAATAATCCTCAGAGACATGCATAATTTTCTATCCCTCCAATGGCCAGACTCACTTTAATTTAACTAGAGAAAAGTGTTCTAAAGAAATCATTGAATAGTAGCATCTTGTTAACTCACTAACACTTCATTACTTCTATCTTCTTTTGTTTTCTTTAACAACATCATCTCCTAAGGGGAGGGATAGCACCACATCTTCCCCTTTATATTTGAAGAACTTCATTATTTCCAAGCTTCACATTTATGAAATTGCCTCTTCACATAAAATGGGACCCATTTTAATGTAGACATGATCAGATGTACAACCACATACCACCAATTTAAGAGCCCATGAAGACATCCCTGCTCCTCAAATATAATTCCTGGTCTACTGGATAATATCTGAAATATCTCCTTTAGAGTCATTCCTTTGTCATGAAATTTTATTCTCAAGACCAATGATTTAGAGTTGGTAGGGATTCCAAAGGTCAACCTTTTTTTTTTCCTCAGAGGAGAACATAGACTCCGATAGATTAAATAATTTTCCCAGGGTCCCAGATTTGAAGCCAAGTCCTCTGAATACCAACCTACTATCTTACCATACTAAACAATGTGCCTCAAATGTTCCCTATTAAATTGTAAATGCCTTTGGGGAAGGAAACACATTAAATTTTGTCAGTTATTTACATTATGGTAGAAATGAGCTTGCTAGTTCATCTAAATTGTCCTCTATGACACCCTCCCTGATTCTCTCAGGTAGAATTGACACTTTTCAAGAATTTCTCAAACTCATTTTGACTTCTACCTGTTTTTCTCTCATAATTTATATTACAAATTATCTGCCTACATGTTTCACTGAAGAGAAGCTACTGTGGGGCTCCTTTCTATTCATTACTCAGACCCCTCCAGGTGCTGGATGGAGAACAGAATGCATTCTGTCAATATCACCTTCTCATTCTTCAATAATTCTCCATTTTCATTCTTCATCTCTCTGATAGCTCCTTTTCTACTCCAGTGATCAGGCCTACTTTTGCCTTCCCAATGATTATAAAAAGAGGTTAATCTAGCTCCATTCTTCCTGTACCCTACTTGGGTGAGCAAGAAGTCACTAACTACAATCCTTCTACCAAGATGGAGGCTCCCTGGTCCTTATAACTGCCAAATAGCTTCATACCTTCAGATTTCCAAGCATTTCCATTCATCTTGCCAATGTAGTCAAGGGCTCTTTAGGATTTGCCATTTGTTTTGATACTAGACCCTAAACATGAGTGAGCTTTTTCATTCATCTTACAGCACAATCTTCTTTAATGTACTATCTTCTCCAATTAGAGCACAGATGTTTGAATTTATGTATGTATCCTTAAAACAGTATGGTATATGGTATTCAGTGTACCATAGATGCTTTGACATTCATTCATTAATTCATTCATTCATCCCTTTATGAGACTGTAATAACTATGAAGGCAAGAACTATGTTATTTTTTTTCTTGGTATTCCAAGAACACTAACTGTAAGTTCTTTTCAGGGAAGGATTTTTGCCATTTTTCATCTTTCTCTTACCATCTAATGTGCATGGATCCTAGCTCTGCCACTGTGAACTGTGTACTTCAGTGCAACCTTGGGCAAATTGCTTACTTTCTCTATGCTTCAGTTTTTCTCATGTGTAAAACGAAGGGACTGAATTAGGTTACCTCCTAGATCCATTTCTGTTGTAGATTCATGAACTCAAATGTTGGACTTAAATTAATTTACTCTTTCCCTGAGATCAGGTTTGGAGAAGGGGGCCCAAGAATAAAAAGGAGAAATTGGGAAACAAGGGGCTATGATGGCAAATGGGAAATCCTAGACAAAAATTTCTCATACTTCATTTCCCACCAGGTGCACTCCAAACCTTCTTCCCCACCATTCTGTAAGGAATCCTAGTAAGAAATCTTAAGTCTCAGCAATATCTCTTGTATAACTCTTTTTTTGCTGAGAACATACTTGCAGTTATCTGATAGAATACCAGGAAAGCACAAGGAAGAAAGGAAAGCCATCTTTTCTTGTACATTAATCAATGATTATCCTTTATTGCAGGCCTGTGTTTACTCCAGAAATCCAGCCAGTTCCTAGAGTAAATACAATCTTCCTAAAGGAATGAACAAATATTCTCCTTGGTGTGTCTCTTGTGATGGAGTATCCTGTACCTGGGAGGCTGCTACATCTCAAGAGGCATGTATCAGATGAGACTACTGAGTATAGTGCCTTCTTTGTTCTCGGTCTATAAAAACCCCTTAATGGAAAGGGGCTTTGAGAATTTGGGCTAGGAAGTCTTGTACAAACTTGCCTATCAATGTCTCCCACTTAAGACTCTCAATAACTGTGACTATGAGTTCTTCCAGTCAAGGAATTCAGACGTTGGTGCTTCCTCAAAGTTATGATGATGTATGTTGTATGTTGTTTGTTTGTTATAGTGGCCAGTGTTTATTAATTACATATCACTTTTGTGCTATGAGTTTCCTCTTTCCTTATGTCTTATTTAAATCAATGTTCTGAGCAGTAATAAACTTGTACTCACCCTCTCTAAGACTATGCCTATTGAAATGAGAATTCCAAATCTAGGTTAATCTTACACACCCCCATTAGATTTGTTTATTTATTGCCTTCTCTATTAGAATGTAAGCTCCATGAGGATAGACTATCTTTCATTTTCCTTCTATTAGTGTTCCTAGAACTTAGTACAGTGCCTGGAAACTAGTAAGACCTTAATTAATGCTTATTGACTGACTAACTACTTTACAATTTTGCTACAGATTTAAACAAGATTTAAACATATATCCAAGTATAGATAGTAAAAACATGAGTAGAAGTTGTGTGGCTTATTTACTTATCAGAATTTTTTATTTCATATAGAATGTAAAGCACTTAATAGCTAGCTAGGAGGTATAGAGGATAGAGCTTTGGGGCTAGAATTAGGAAGACCTGAGTTCAAATCTAGCCTCAAACACTTACTAGCTAAATCATTTAATCTTTCTATACTTCAGAATCCTCATAAATAAAATGGAAATTCTATCTCCAAGAGATGTTGTTAGTGTCAAATGAGATAATATTTATAAAATACTTAATAAAGTGCTGGCACATAATATGCCCTACATGAATGTTAACTATTATTATTATTATTATTATTATTATTATTAAAGAGAAGCTAGTTGGCACAGTAGATAGACCATTGGGCCTGAAATCAGAAAGATTCATCTTCATGAGGTCACATCCAATTTCAGATACTTACTAGCTGTATGACCTTGGGCAAGTCACTTAATCCTATTTGCCTCAGTTTCTTCATCTGTAAAATTAGCTGGAAAAGGAAATGGCAAACCACTCTCCTATTTTTGGCAAGGAAAACCCTGAATGGGGTTATGAAGAGTTGAACAGTACTGAAATGACTGAACAATAAAATTATGATCGCTGATGGAAGAGATTGTTGTGTTTGTTTCTGTATGCCTTACATGTTGTAGGCATTAATAAATGTGTGAATTCAATTCCTCAACATATCCTTCCATCTTTCCCTCAATTAAGCAATAATATCATTAATGGTTACCTATTTGCTTCAAGTTTCAGTTGCCATACAATGATTACTGATTTGCATTTCATCTAAATGGAATTATTTTCTCTCTTGAATATTTGTATTCTATCAGCAAAATCATGAAATAAATCATTATTGATTATTATCACAAGTTCCATAAGATTCCATTTATAATACAACATCTGGTAGAGATAGCTTTCCTAACAATGAAGAGCTCAGCAAAACCCATCCTTGGCTTTCATACAAATCTATATTTAAAACAAAGGAACCTTTGTCTTGGTGTTTCCTTGGGCTTGAGCTACTAGCTTTTATAGTTTTCTGGGGATTTTTTTTTGGCTAATGGGTTTTTAATAATCCCCTATTAGGATTGTTGCATCCAACACAGCTGATGCTAGCTCTCACAAGGCTTGTGACTGGGCACTGGATAGGCAACAGTAGCTCTGACAGTTCTGACTGACTTTGGTGCAGCTATTCCCAATGAGGTGGTTCTCTGGGGATATAACACACACTTAGCCAAAAAAGAAAGAAGGCCCAACAAACTGATTTGCACCAAAACAGAAAATTGGACTTTTCTCCTTCTCTGGGAACATGAACCTTAAATCTCCCATTGAGATGTAATTTATTTCACTTATAGAGACTCCTCCTTTTTTCCTATTAGAGGATTTTGGGGATCCTTCCTTTTCAGTTGACCAACAACATTTCCCTTGTCAAGATAAGAGCAGTAAATTTAAAGTCAGGGGACCTACTTCCAATCTTTGTCATGTTAGGTAATTGACTTCACTTCTTGGGACCTCAGTTTTCCTATCTATGACAATGAGGGATTTGGACTACATAAGTTCTAAGGTCCCTTCCAGTTTTTCATTTTATTGCCATGAATAAAATTGTACACTCCTTGAGCAAAGTGTCTCCAGGGTATCTACTACAATGTCTTGCAGAAAAAATAGATGTTTAATGTTTAGTGAAGTGAATTTAATCAATCCTTTGATTTGTGATTACTGCACATAGTAGGTGCCCTTTAAGTTTTCTTGATGAATAAAAAGGATCCAGATTTACATAGATGCTCCAAACTAAGCTGTAGGTCCTTTATAGTCCAAGAATCACTCTCATCCAATCCAAAAGTATACTGATTATTGGTGGATTTTGGTCAGTTGTGGTTGGCTCACAGAAGCAACTGCTTTTTGGGTAAGAGAGATAGAAAGTCCTCAAAAAACTTAATATTATCATTATTTCCTTCCTGCACCTTCCCAAGTAATAATTCAATCTGACACCTAGTTCATTCGCCAAATCCCTTTCATTATGCTTCCTCTCTCTGGCACTTAAGAAGACAAGACCCTTCCCTATCAGACAGGACTTAAAAGGCAGAGATTAAATGCTAAACTCATTAATATTTTCAAATACCCTCAATGGTTAGAAGCCATTGTACTAAAGAATTAAAATCCATCACAGATTTGAAACATTCCTTTTCTCCAATAGCTTTCCCCTTTACATTCAGCACACCCCAGCCCTCTTCCCAACAAAAATCAGGACCTTTTGGCAGCTTTACCTATGATTTAGTGAACTCCCCTGAGTGTCAGAAAACCTGGATTATAATCCAAGACCTACCACTGAATTATTATGGACAACTCATCCACACCTCTCTGGGTTTCATTTTCCAAAATGGAAAAGATTTTCAAGCATAACGTGTATGTATGTATGTATTATATGTATATACATACACATCCATATATATATACACATCTGTATATATATATATATATACACACAAATATGCATATGTATTATGAATGTATATATTGTATATTCTGAATATATGCATGTTTCCTATACACATATATGAACATGTATATATACATACAGTCCAAATATGTGTATATATTTATTTGCAGGTTCTAAATATATACATATATGTGTGTGTGCATACATACATTCTAAATATGTATATGTATAAATATAAATTCTGAACTTGCCAAATCTGAAATAAAATGAACATTTCCAAATATTAAGTAGAAGAGAAAGGATTTTATATGAAACCATGAGTCTCTACTACATATAGCTTGCTTTTCAAATATATCATAAATTCAACATGTAACTTTCAAGGCTATCCAACTTGTATGTATTTCCTTCTGGCTTTTCTTCTGTTCTCTTCTGTGCATGTAAAACATGCTTCAGTGACTTTTTTATTTCTTTTTTTTCCTTTCAATGACTCTATAACTAATACTCCTCCCTTTCCCTCACCCTTCCAATTGGAAAAGAAAAAGAAAACTTTTAAACAAATATGTATAATTATGCAAAAAATCAAGGAAAAAAATTCACATAGTAGATGTGTCTGGGAAAAAAATATATATATATGTATGTATGTATGTATTCCGTTTTCATTATGCCATGTAGATGATCTTAGTAGGTAGTTTCTAAGGACTGAGTTCCTGCTATTCCCTCCTCACTTTAATGAAAAGTATTAGATCACAGAGCAAATCTTCTTGTCTTGCAGAACTAGCTTTATACACAAAAGGCGCAAGCACTAAGCTAGCCTTCCAGACTGACAAAGCCACAGAAGCAAAATTTGGAACAGAAGAAGAAGATCAGTCTCAGAGAGCCTCCAATCACTTTTTTGTCAGGGTATGGTTCTTAGCTTACCCTAAGGAAAGGCCACTCCATGCTCAGCAACATAAATCAACAGTTATTCTATAAAGTTGTGAAGGTAAAAGAAATGGAAAGGGTCAGTCCCTGGGGAACAAGAGCATGGCAGTCTTATTGAACTTAGTCTTGAGAACATCTGTGTCCTGCCAGATGTCTTCAATTTCATTTTCTTCTTCTCTTTGACACTAACAGACTAGAGTAGAAAGACCTCTCTACACAACAGACGGGGCAAATATCCAACATACTAGGTTAATGGTCAGAGTATCCAAGGGCTCAAACCATTTGCATCTCCCACCCTGTTCCCCCAAAATTGCAAAAACTTGAAATTTGCCTCATAGATCACCAAGGAAATGACTGATTGGCCTTTTTATAGAAGTCATTTGCTGGCAGCAACTGCTCCCCATACGTCCCTTTCCCACCATTGCTTAAATGTTTTCTCTTTATGCACCATGACATAGTAAAGCAATTTTCAAAATGATCTAGGGATCCCTGGATGAGTCCTCAGGTACCCCCAGACTATTCAGGGGATCTGTGAGGCCAAAACTATTTTTGTAATACTAGGATGTTTTCATTTCTTAATGTAGTAAATAGAAATTCATATAACTCATAAAAACAAAAGCTCTCTGGGACAGGGGAAGTTCCCTAATAATTTTTATGAGTGTAAAAGTATCCTAAGACTATAAAGTTTGCAGATCACTGGAGCAGTAGAAAGATCCTCAGAATCAGGAAGATCTGGGGTTCAAATCCCAGGTCTGACATACTGTTTGAGTATGCTGTTTGTTTGAGAAAGCTGTTTGAGCCTAGGGAAATCCCTCAATCTTTCTGTAGTCCAGTTCAGTGTAGTTCTGAAGATAGAACTTGTAGAGTAGGTGTGGACCTGAGTCAGTTATTTCATATGGAAGTTCACAGTATCAGTTAAATCATAGACTCAATTCTCATTCTTTATAATTCAACAAACATTTATTATGTGCATATGCTGATACAAAGATAAAAAATGGGAGTCCCCATCCTCAAGTTGCCCATGATCTACTGAGGGACAATACATGCTCAGCAATAAACTTAATAAACAGTAGAATGTGATGGGGACAAAAGTGAAAGCCAAAGTGCTTATAGCATTCAAATTTTCTTATCCCACAATTTGAAATTCACTCACTATGAATTTCAAGGATTTTGAGATCTTTTCTTTATTAAAACAATAAATGTAAATATTCATTTTCTTCTCATGGCAAGTCAGGGCAAATTTCCTAGCACCTTCTCCTCACTAGTCCCAGCAAGAAGCTTTAAAGTCCAATAATAAATCCAGAGTCTCGGCTCTAGTGAAATTATGCCCAAACTGCTGCTCAGCTTCTGGGCATTTTATTTTGTCTGTCACTAAACATCCGGTTTTCCTCCTTCCACATTTGAGTAAGGGCAAAGCAGCTGCTGTCAGGAGGGCTAATGTAGGATGATCACAAGCAGGGAGGGCAGAGGAGACACTTTAAAGATGCTCTGAAACCCTGCTGCCAACAACAGGATAGAAGTTAGGACTGCTGAGAAGTACACTAGTCTGGTGTGTAGCTATTAAGGACCAGGTGGTTCGAGCTTGACCACAAGGCTACAGAGCAGAAGCACCAACAGCGAAAAGCTCTACAAATAGTAGTCAGAGATAGTCGTGGGTGCTCAGGTCAGAAAGGACACACAAATCTTTGTTAAAAGCAGCCCAGAAAGGAGTGGCGGGGCTCCTGAATGCCACAGCCATGCTGGTGGCAAACAGAAAAAAAGCCAGGGCTTCAGCAGCTTCTGGAGAAAGACACTCTCTGACTTTCATTTCCCATTTACAATGCCTGAATTGGGAGCATCGACCAAGCTCCCAAATTAGCTTTTTAAATAGAAGCTGAGAGTTAAAGGAAAGGCGGTCGAGTCATGGGGGAAAAGCAACTGAAAATCCCGGCCAGGCCAGAGACAGAGGAGAGAAAAGGTGAGAACAGTCAGCCAAAGGGAGATGGGGACAATAGAGAAATGAAGAAGAGGGAGAAATAAGGAAGCTCTACAAACTTAAGAGGCAGCCAGGTAGTATCAAAGGAGCTATGGCCTTGGGTGAAGGGACCTAAGGATCCATAACCTAACTCTGCCCTGATCAGCTGTACATGCCTTAGGCATATCATCCAACCTTTCCAGCCATCAGTAAAATAAGACAGTGGGACTGGATGATCTCTATGAATTTTAAAGCTGAAGAGAGCCTATGATCACCTCACATTTGGTCTTTTCCCTTCCCCCTTTGTCTCATGTTTTCTAGACCACTTGATTATAAGAAAAAAATAGAAGTGTTTGTTAGTTGTAGCAGGGGTGATTGTTCCTTCAATACCTTTTGCAGAAAGGAAAAGATGAAAAGTTATTTTTTTTTTTGGTTTGGGTTTTTTTCTTGAATCTGGAGCTCTAAGATATGTGAAGGGATTCTGATCCCTTCCCCTAAATTATCTCTGAGAAAGGCAACTTAAGGTTGTTGGTAGAAAGCCAGAAAGACCTGAAGTTTTGCCTCACATGTTGCACATAATGTGAGACCTTACGCAAGTGGCTTAGCAGGTACCTCTCCTAGATTAATAGTTGTGGAATAATCACAAAAGCTATATTTGTAGAGGAAATTCTCACATCAATGAAATCACAGTGAAATTATCTCTAAAATTATTCCTGAGATAGCAACCAATGACTTATAGTTTCTTTTTTTAAGGAACTTTTCCCCCAATTCTTCTTCCCATTCCCCCATTTTAGTGAGGATACCCACCTCAAGAACAATCCCTTAATAGGTATGTTTGTATACACACATATGGGGGCATACATTATGTACATTTATACAGATGGATAGATAATAGGGAGAAAATAGATAAATGAATGGATAATGAACTCCAGTTCAAGGTATAACAGCCTATAGATGAAAATAATATAAAATCTTTCATGATTTAGATGGAGGGTGGAGTGAGGCATGATAAAGTGGAAAGGATACAGATATTGGAGTTAGGAGGCCTGCATTTGATTTTCACTTAATTCCAGCTATGTGATCCTGAGTCAGGCAGCCTTTCTGATCTCTCTCTGGTCTCATTTGGAATACTTATATAATCTACCTTTACATAGTTGATGTCAAATGGGCTTTGTAAGCCTTAAAGTATTATGGAAAGGTGAATTATTCTTAATAGCAATAATAAAAAAGAGTAAGAAAGGTCAGGGATCATACGGCCAACTCTTGTAAATGTACTTGGAGAGTGTACTGGAAAATGTTCTGTGAGCTCTGGGCCTTTTATAAGGGTCAAGGAGCACCTTCTCCCCAGGGGACAATGTCCCTAGTTCAGACCAGATGCTAGAAAATTAGTTGTGCCCAGGAGGGGAGGAGGGGAGGGATGGAGAAGAGGAAGGAAGGGAAAGGAAGAAGAAAACTGCAAAAGATGTCTCTGAATTCTTCCTCTATCTACCAGGGAGTGGCACTGTTGTTAATCATTATTACTATATGCAAATCATTATGCTAATGAAACACAGCACTGGGACTCCTGGCAACCTCACCCTCCGGTCCACACCCACCTGCTATATGGTGCGGATTGTCTCCCATTCTCACCCATGTCCCTCTGTCTGGTTGGTGTCTCTATAATAATATAAAAAAGTGGCAGTATAGGGAGCAAGGGGAATTCCGGGAAAGGGCACTCATAAAATCTCTTGGGCAGATTTCCAAGCTGCCTGGCTGCCACACAAAAGTTCCCAGGAACGCAGGTCATTGTTACACATTCTATTCCATTTCCAAAGGGGGGGGGGGGGGAGTTGATAATACAAGTTCTCCATGTATCATCGGGTCAAATGCCCAGTTATCCCGAACTGTCATTTCTAAAGGGAACAAATGAAAATTCTGGTTTCCCCTCAAGTCAGACTCCGGGTTCATGATCCTTTCTCTGGGTTCTTTTTTTCCAAACCTGGGGTTCACACCGAACTTCTGAGATATTCCTCTCCATCCCTAAGACACACCCGCTCTCACACATTCGACCTAGAGGAGCCATTACTCTTTTTTATCTTCTTAGGGAGAACCACCAAAGTGCACGGCTCACCAAAACGCCGGGCTCTGGATTTCTCCGGGATTGTGAGCTGGGGGGCACCCCAGCGCTGTACCAGATCTTCCGAACCCCAGAGACCTGCGAGTGGCTGGAGAACCTCTTCTAGGACGCTCCATCCTCTCCGGTCCGGAGTTGGGCCGTCTAGTACTGCCTGTCCACATCCTCACTTGCGTCTCAATATCAGGGCGTAGGCTCGGGAGCCCAAAGGGGTTAGAGGAGCTGCAACTAAGGGTCTGCTTTGGGGGATGGGAGGGGATTGGTGCAAGCAATGGGAACAGTGTAGATGTTTAGTCTCTAAAGCCCGGACTTTGGACTCTCGAGTCTGGGACATGCAAAGGGGGATTCGAAACTGGCTTATACGGACCGTGTTGTGCCCTCTCACAACGGACCATTAGCGGAGCAGCTGTGCCCTTTGAGAAAGGAGATCGTTCCTTCTCTCCGAAGGAGTAAAGGTGTAAGCGTTGGATAATAGGGCATAGTGTCAAGGTTTTAGTCTCCGATTCTGGGGCTTCTCCCATGGCTGCTGGGCGCGGTGCTTTGGTGTGATGAACAAGTCCAGGAGGTCTGAGAAGTGTACCCGAAGAAGCTCGAAGGTGATACCTCCCCAGGTAGCTGGGGCCAAAAGGCAGGCAGGTGATCGTGGGGGCGCTCCCGTGTGGACACAGTCAGCTCGATACACAGTCTCACCACCATCCACATGCCCACACAGTCTCAACCATGAGAGCACACGGACACCGGTGCTCTCTGACATACAGCACACTCCCGAGCTTCTCGGCTTCACACACCCATGCTGGCACTCTGGCTAGGCCCCTCCCCCCACCGGTGCCCACACTGACACACGCACTCACACCCGCGGCTGCACACTCCGCTCGCTACAGTCACTCACATTCGGATTCCTCCACTCACCCAGGGAGACGCACAAGGAAAGAAAGCTTAAGGGCTAAGGCTCAGTCTCGCTTCTAGCTCTCGCTCTCGATCTCTCCCCCACACTCGCTCGTGCGCGCACCACACCCGCCCATACACAGACACACACACTCGCACACGCACACCGAGTCACTCCCCCTCGCACACCCTCGCCCCCGGGCCTCCTCCCGGCCGCTAGGCTAGCGATCCTCCGCCTCTCTCCATTTGCCAGCGGCTACGGCAGCGCCCAGCTCTCCGGCCTGTGGCCGGGGCAGCTCGCCCTGCCCGGACCCGCCGGGCACCAAGAAGCCCGCCTGCGGTCTTCTTCTCCAGATCATCCCCCCACCCACCCACGGCTCCGGCTCCCCGCTTTGCCTCCTCCTCCTGGCCCCGCCCCGCGCCCCCGCCGCCTCCCCCCCAGGGAGAGGGACCTATCCATCCAGCCGGTGGCCCGCTGGTCTCGGCTTCCCGCGACGCTGGGATTGGCGGGGGCAGCGAGCGAAGGAGCAAGCGAGGCGGGCAGCCGAGGAGGGAGGGAGGGAAGGAAGGAAGGAAGGAAAGAAGGAGGAAGGGGGGCGCGCTGCCGAGCCCCGGGCGGAGAGGCGGCGGGGGAGGAGGAGGGACGGAGTGCCTGGCGGACGCAAGGAGAGAGCGAGCGAGCTAGCGAGCGGACTTCACCTCACCGAGGAGCACCGCGAACCTCTTCCACGCTCCCGGCGCCGAGCTGCTGGGGCTCCCTCCGCCTCGGCCAAACCCCGGCTCTGGGCTCCGGGCTGCAGCTTCCCCGGGAGCCCTGGGCGCGGGAGGGGCCGGGGGCTTTCTGCGCCCAAGGTAAGAGGAACCAACGAGGAATTAGGGTTGGGGGTGGGGTAAAAGGGACGAGGAGGGGGAGGGAAGGGGTCCGCAGGTGTTGCTCCCACGCCTGTTGCTCCGGCTGCCCACTCGAGTCCCTCCCCCACGCCCTGGGGGCTGGGCACCAGGACTGGGGAGCGCTGGGGGCGGGGCGGGGGGCGCTGTGCTCCGCGCTCAGCTCGCGGTCCCCTGGTTCGGGAGGAGGGGTAGGGAGCCGGCTCTGGGGCGCCCTTCCCTTGCCGATAGTCTGGAGTCCAGTGTTCTCTTTTGATGTTCACTTGCTGCTTATCCCTCCCAGCTGTACTCTCGTTTGGGGCCGGGAACCTCTATCTTGCCCCGGGTCCCTTAGAATCCCGGAGGCACTGATTACTCGGAGATATCAGAAGAGAGAGAGAGGTGTCAGAGGGGAGAGATTCTGTACTCCTGCTCTTTCCTAAGGCAGGGGAGCCGGGGAGGAAAGGGAGAGCGCTTGGTAAAGTTCTCCAACCCCGCGTGAGCCTAGCACTCTGTGCTCCTAGAAGTCAGATGGAGCCGAAACAGCTGCTTTTGTCCCAGTCCCGCTCCATCCTTCCACTCCCGAAGGTGTCCTATTAAAATCAAAGGCTGATTCTGCGAGACCTGGGCAGATGGAGCCAAAGGGTATGTTTTCTGAGCTATTCAGAGAGGAGTAGGTGAGAGTATAAGCGAAGTCATCCGGGCAAGCTGAATTTATTTGCTTTTCCTGATGTTGGAACTTAAGCCCAGCATAAAATGCTTCCTGCTGTTATTGGGGTCGGGACAGAAATACAAGCAACAGGCTGAGGTGCTAGGACCCGAAATTCACTGGTAAAGGAAAATCTCCATTTTATTGCTTTAGAGAACGGGTGGTTTCTCTTCACCTCTTCGCATGGTTAGAAAACGTAGAAATGTTCTGAGGAAGCAAATATGTGTTAGATAGCAAACAATATATATTTTGCACGAATGTGTGTACACATCTTTTGTACCCCTTCACCTCGTTTCCATGTGCATGATTTTTTGGAATCATAAATGCTTCTGCATGTATATGCAAATAGGGTGATCCTACCTTCCCCGGGGTATATTTATATATTGTGGATATGTTGACACAAATATATTTCTTGCTGTGTTTATCTCTGGTTGTAAGCTATTTGTGGGATAAAATGCATGTATATAAGGAACCCACAAAAGAGGGAAAGAGATCTTTTCCCCCACTTTTGCTTTGGAAGAGGAAGGAAAAACAGTTAGGAAAGTGCTCTGGGTGGCCTAGGAGCGGCACTGTAGGAAAAACAAGTCTCTGTGGATCAGATGGTCTGAGCTTTTTGGGGTCAGGGGAATGGTTCACCTAGTCAAGTTCAAGGATAGCTTTCCGGGCTCAGCTAAAGCATTTATCAAACCATCATCTTTGCCCTTCTCTCCTTGCCTTAAATTCAACTCAATAGGGTTGTTTGGAAGGAAGGGGGGAAGGGATTTTGGTGCCTACTATGTGTTGGGCAGAGGGTAAGACCTTTGCAAATATTATCTCTTGGGCTAGGAGGGAACAGATTTGAGGAATCTGAAAACAGAAACTGACTTCTTTGTCCCTTACTTTCTTTTGGATTCAGCATTCTTTGCTGGACTCTCACGCAGGTGACTGTGGCATTTTAGGCTTTAACCCAGTTTGGAAGTTATAGCCTTAAGTAAATCTAAAGCCCGAGGGCTAAACTCTCCCACCCCAAAGAGAAGCTAAGGGAATTATGCTGCCAACTCTATTTAGAGCAGGGAGAAATCCATTCATTCCCCTTCTCCTATGTTTTTTGTCTTTATCATTTCAGGGGGTATCTCTCTTCTCCAACCCCCATTCCCCCCCCCCTTACTGCCAAACTCTGCTGTCAAAAACAAAAATAGCTTCAGGTTTTCCATTTAGGAAGAGTACACGTCCTAGTAAAACCCTGACATTCAAG
This sequence comes from Antechinus flavipes, assembly GCF_016432865.1. Taxonomy (NCBI): domain Eukaryota; kingdom Metazoa; phylum Chordata; class Mammalia; order Dasyuromorphia; family Dasyuridae; genus Antechinus; species Antechinus flavipes. Next base: position 51,796,439 of record NC_067401.1, read on the forward strand.
GCATATGCTGTGCCATTGGCTGGAAACGGGGCCGGGATGCTCTGCCTGTTGTAGGAATGCATACTAGGGCTGACTGTGGGTGAGCTGTTGTGCCTGGCAGGGGGTGAGACACTAGAATGGTGAAAGAATTAATTGGGGTCTTGCTTGTGGGGTTGTTCTGAAGGTATGGCTCAAACACAGGCTAAATGCAGAGTAGGAGAAGACACATATCCTTCCCCAGTAAGACATGTAATCAATGAAATAAACTGCCCCTTTTTGCATTTTTCTGAGGACAGGAAGGAAGAGATGCTAGAATTAAGGAGAGAGAGAAGCAATTGTCTGACCCCCTGGAAAGTGTTGAATTGGTTATTTGACCTCTTTGAGAAGGTAGCCCTGGCTCAATGAATAGGGAAAGTTAGCCTTAAGGATTTAAAGACATAAAAGTGGCTTGTTCAGATTGTCCTCCCTCCATGACCTCTCACTTTCTACAATGAGAAAGCAGTTTGTAAAATGCCTTGAGCCTAGATAAAGTCAAAAATGGGTATGTGATTTACACATGAAGAAAAGTGATACCATAGGCAAATTAAGAGAGCATGGAATAGTTAATCTGTCAGATTTATGGATAAGGGAAGAATTTAGGACCAAGGAAGATGTAGGGAGCTTTACAAAATTAAAAATAAGTAATTTTGACAATGGAAAAATTTGCACAATCAAAACCAATGCAGCCAAAATTATAAGGAAAGCAAAAAACTGGGGGGAAATTTTGCAGTATCTCCGATAAAGGGCTTATTTCTTAAATATGTAGAAAGCTGAGTCAAATTTATGAAAATACAAGTCATTCCCCAATTGATAAGTGGTCAAAGGATATGAACAAACAGTTTTCAGACAAAGAAATAAAAGCTATCTATACTCATATGGAAAAAAAATGCTCTAGATGATTACTGATTAGAGAAATACAAAGTTAAAATAACTCTGAGGTACCCTATACTTCAGACAAAAAAAAATGAAAATGTTGGATATTGGAAGCAATGTAAGAAAACTAGCATACTAATGGATTGTTGGTGGAGTTGTGAACTGATTCAAAAAATTTGGAACTATGCCCATAGGGCTATAAAACTAAATACTCTTTGATCCAGCAATACTACTGCTAGGTCTATATCCCCAAAACATCTAAAAGGGAAGAAAATGACCTTTTTGTGCAAAAATAATTATGGAAGCTCTTTTTGTGGTGGCTAAGAATCGGAAATCAAAGGGATGCCCATCAATTGGGGAATGGCTAAACAAGCTGTTGTATTAGGATTATAATGCAATATTATTGTGCTGTAAGAAATGACAAGCAGAATGACTTTAGAAAAACCTGGAAAGACTTATATGAACTGATATGTCATGAAGTGGACAGAACCAGGAGAACCTTGTATACAATAATAACAATTTTGTTCAATGAAGAAATGGAAATGATTTATTCTTAGCAATACAATGATCAAAGACAATCCCAAAGTTCTAATGATGAAATTTACTAAATACTTCTGGAGAAAGAACTGCTATTATTTGAAAACAGACTGAAGTATGCTATTTTTCACTCTATTGTTTCTTTTATTCGACTCTTGTTGTACAAAATGACTAATATGGAAATGTTTTATGTAATAGCACATGTATAACCTATATCTGATTGCTTACTATCTCAGGGAGTAGGAAGGGAAGGGTTAGAATTTGGAATTCAAAACTTAAAATAAAAACATTATTAAAATTAAAAGAAAAAAATAAAAACCTTCAAAACATAATTTCTACATTGAAATCATTTTGAGGGATTCAAATTGGCTTTTATTGTGAGGCTGATAAATGTCTGTTTTCTTTTTTTAAAAAAATATCTTGAATGATTAAGATAAGAGGCAGAATCAAGGAGTTGGGAGCAGCAAAGTTTGGCAGCAGTCAGCATTGAGTACTAGATAATCAGAGAAAATGGATCTCAAGAAAGATAGGATGACTTAATGGATAGTGTACTGAACTCAGTCAGGAAAGCCTTTGATCTTGCTTCAGACAAGCAATGAGACTGTGGGCAAGTCATTTCATGTCTATCACCCTGTTTCCTCACCTAAAAAACAGAGATAATAATAGCATCTATTTCACAGGGTTATTTTGAGGATTAAAGAAGATTCTGGGGAAGAACTGAATTAATATACAGAAAGCACTTTGCAAAACATAAAATGCTATATAAATGTTAGAAAAATGAGAAGATAATATTTGACTTTGTCTAGATTTTTAAAGTTGTAAAGCACTTTAGAAACTTTAACTCATTTTAAACTCCCCAAAATCCAAGAAGATAGTTACTACAGATATTACTGTTCCAATTTTATAGATGAGAATATAGTTTTAGTAAGGAATAGGGAGATGAGCATCAATGGCCTGAGACACAAAACTTGGAATTTTGTCCATGGAAGATTCTACTGAGTGTAACTTGTCATGGTATAGTTACTTAAGCAAATGACTAGGTCTGGGTCTCTATGGTGAGAAGAAATGCAATACAGCGTAGAAGGCACAGTTCTTAAAATTTGATCCAGAGTCACAGGGGCTAGCCAGTGCTGCTCACTAGACAGCTTGCTGAGAAAAGGTATGATGGTTTTTCCATTGATGGGTTAGGGCCATGTAAGACATGAGCTGTAAAGATTCTGTGCCCTAGTTCCCTAAGCTATACCCAAGACTGACTCTGTAATATTCAAAAGAAACTCTCTTCCCAATGAAGAGACTCAAGGGATCTTGAGCCTCACAGTAAAAACTATTGCTGTCTGTCTTGCTTTGTAGAGAGGAAAATTGCTCTTAGAGAATCTTGGGGACTCCTCATGTGAGGGGATAAGCCACAGGTATTCCCCCCCCCCTCCACTTAGGATTCTTGGCTCTTACAGAATGATATAATTTTAGAGAAGCACCTTAAAGATCATTTAAGTCTCATTTTTATTCAAATGTATATAGCACTGAGGTTTACAAAACACTTTATATATCTCATTTGATCCTCAACAATCCACTGAGGTTGCTGATAATGAGTGTTATGTTCTGTTTTGTTTTTACAGATAAGGAAGCTGAAGGCCCAAGGTCACAGAGTTACTAAATGTTGGAATCATATTACAAAATTAGGTCTTCATCTCCAAGGTCAATCTTCTTTCTCATATACCATACTGCCGTATTTTATAGATGAAGAAGCTAAGACCCAGAAAAATGAAATCACCTGCCAAATGTTACAGAACTAGGAGGCGCAGGAGTACAGGGGAAAGCACCCTGCCCTAGTTGTGTGTGGAGCAGGGCTAACATCCCAAGACTTCTCTGATTTTTATCTTCCAAGTGTGTAAAAAGAAGGAATTGGATTTGGCCTCTCAGTGCCTTTTTAACTCTAAAGCTTTTGATCTTTTAAGTAAGGTTCTTGTTTTCTGATTGCCATATTTTTAATTACAGTCTTCTTACTACATCATCCATACTCTTAGTTTTTCTCCTCTGACCTAAGCCATAGCATGGTACAGTTAAAAGGAGCATTGGATTTGGAGCTAGTGGGTCTATTTACTAACCTGGGTGACCTTGAGTTAGATTCTTACTGTTAATGCTCATATTTATTATGTATTCAATAAAAAACCTGATTTAAATTATCTTTGAGGTCCCATAAATGACTGAGTTGCTATCCTTTGATCCTAAATATGTCTTAGGAGAGAGATAGAGACAGAGACAGAGAGACAGAGATGAGAGACAGACAGGCAGACAAAGACAGAGAGAAACAGAGAGAGGGAGGGAGGGAGAAAGAAAAGAGACAGAGAGAGAGAAAGAGTCTGATTCTGTGTGTGTACACTAATGAATGTAGAGATCTTACATAGATAGCCTTTCATTCTCTGGGATGCTAGGCCACACCCATTTGAACCCAGGGAGATATTTATCATAGACACTATAGATATCAGAGAATCAGAGGGTATAATATTTTAAATACTCATATCTCTGACCTCTTCATCGGGCATATTCTCTCTGCAGACTTTTTTAGACCAATCTGGCTTCCCCCCAAGCCACTTAGCATCTTTGTGTAAGTCATCGTGTGCTCAAAGAATACTGATAGATTCTTCTGTCATTCCAATAATGATAGCAGTTCATATTTACAGAGTTTGTGGTTTGCAGAATGCTTTTCCCACAACAACCCTATGAGATAGGTAATGCAAATATTATTCCATTTTTACAAATGAAGAAACTATGTTTTGCAGATGTAAGTTACTTATCTATCGTCACACAGGTGTTGTCAGAGCCTAAATTAAAACTCATCTCATCTGATTTTAAGCTTAGTGATCTCTTCTCTATACATACCCCCTTTCTTCCAAGCAGAGGAAAAACAGTTCTGTAATGCATTCCAAAATCCAAGGGATTGACTCAGTCACAGTTTTCTTCTGTTAGGGACCACAATCAGGAACTGATTGTACCCTAACCAGTTATTCTGTTTTCTTGGTGTGACTGTATGTGGGGGATGTCTTATGCACTGCTTTTCCCCATATGGCATCTGAATCCCCCTTTCTTTACCTTCAGAAATAGAGAGGGGCGAAACTCTTAATTATTTTCTGCATCAGATAGAAGGAGAAATAGAGGCACAGAAAGATCTTAGTTTGCCTGAGGATTCACAGAGAGTTGTGGACAATACCAGCCTTTGAATTTAGTTCACTCAACCCATTCCTTATCCTCAGGGACGTTGTAATCTGATTGGAGAAACAGAACCTCCACACATGAAAACAATTTCATAGTGTTACCAAGGAACAAATAAAGTTGTGCAAATCTGATGCAAGGCAGCATGGTATGGTGGGAAGAAACCTGGCCTTGCAGGCAGAAGTCTTGGATTCATATCCAACATCTTAACTGTGCATAATACCTCTCCCTGAACCTCACTTTTCTGTAAGAGGGAGATAACACTCGTACCATCTATCTCATAGGTTTGTTTGTTGCGAACAGAGGGTTTTGTAAATGTTAAGGTCCAACAGAAATGTGGGTACTCTTAAGTCCTGAGGGGATACCAGATAAAGTAAACTTTGGTGAGATGCTGATCAACTGGATGCAATGTTGAGAGGCACGTGAGAGAAGAAAAGGGAGCTGATGCACAAGGAAACAGTAAAAAGACTATAATCCCGAACAAATCTCTGTAACAAAAAGATTTCTAAGTCCTTAGCAATGTCCCACTTATAGTAATAGCTGACATTTATAGAAAGCTTTGCTGTTTACAAAGCAATTTTCTCACAATAACCCTGAAGGGTAGTTAGTGCAAGTCTTATTAGCCTCATTTTATAGATAGGAAACAGACCCAGAGGCTTATGTGACTTCCAATGAGCACACAGCTAGTGAGCATTGAGTCTGGGACTTGAACGAGGTCCTTCTGACTCCAAGCCAGGATTCCTTCTAACATAGCGATACTATGTCTTTAGAGGGATATTTAATACAACAAAACAGTAGAGAGAAAAATATAGTTACATTGTCCCTTTAAATGGATATTTAATGCAACAAAAGAAAATGTAGACATCCCTTGGAATTTGTTGCGATGGGATTTGGCCTCTTCAGTTATTTGAGGATTATCGGAAGTCATTGCTTCAAATAAAGATACCCTAAATCCTCCAAATTGCAGAATTTTAGTGTGGGAAGGTGCCTTAGCAGCCATCTACTCCAAATTGTACCTGACAGCAGAATTCCTTTGATCACATACGTTATCATCCAACTTTTGCTCAAAGGCAATCCATTCTACTTTTGGATGCTTTTAACTGGGAGGAAATTTAAATTGAACTTTTTTGCCTATCTTCAACTCTTACACATTTATTGTAGAGTTATCCCCTGGGACCAAACAAAGCAAATCTATTCATTCTTTCACATGAAAGCCCTTCAGCTATTTGAAGACAGCTGTCGTATTCCTCTCAACCTTTCCCCATCCCATACTCTATTTTCTTTAGACAAAATACCCTTTATCCATCCAACCCATTTTCATGGGCCATGAACTCAAGACTTTCACCATCCTCATTACTTTTCATGTTACCAACATCCTTCCTAAAGTGAGACATCCAGAATTGAACTCGATATTCCATATGCGGGCACAGTACAGTGAAACCATCACCATTCTGTTCCTGGAAAGCTTTTCCTAAGATGACATTAGCTTGCTTGGCCACCATAATACACCATGAACATATATTGAGTTTTATATTTAGGTCAGGAATTCTTAAGTTGAGAGCATGAACATTTTAAAAAATAGTTTGGTAACTATATTTCCGTGTAACTGGTTTTCTTTGTGGTTCTGTGTATTTTTGTTTTATTCCTTTGAAAACATTTTTCTAAGAAGGGATTCTTGGACTTCCCTGGAGAGCTAGAGAGATCCATGACATGAAGAAAATGAAGAATCCTGGAGAAGAGGTTGGCCATAATAAAAATGTAATTTCTCCCATCCCTAGATATTTTTTCACATTTTCTCAAAGAATTCAGAATTATTTGAATATCAAAAGTTAAAATGATGTCAAAATCACTAGTCTTAGAAGTTATTTCTTAAACTCAGGAGAAAACCTGAGTTCAAATTATCTGTGTCACTTGTATGATCCTAAGCGAGTTCACTTAGATGATCTTGGCCAGACCAGTCACAGATTTTGAATATGATCTTTTATGGGATTTAGAGTTGGAAAGGACCTTCAAAATAACTAAATTTATCCCTTTCATTTTATGGAGGAGAAAATTAATCTTAATGAAAATAAATAATCTATCCAAGACCACATAGCTAATAAGAGAGTCTACAAATCTAGGGCTATATATTTTTGGAACAACATCAGCTACCTGGGGAAGAATCAGAATGAGTGATGGGTTAGGGATTGAGCCACGGATTAGTTGTAGGAGATGAATATGTTTAATCTGAAAAAAAGAAGATTTAAGGAAAGCATTCTAGAAGCTAGTTGGCTTCTAGAAGGTGAAAAGCCATGTTGGGAAATGAAGGATTGTTGTTGTTTGTCCTTCATTTTTGAAGAGGACCAGTGACATCCCAGGTCATGTCTTGATTTGTACATAAATTGGATTTAAGTAAACTGCACAAAGTCTTCAGCCTCACTCTCTCTTCCAGGATCATTGAAGTTTAGTAACAGGACAAAAATCAAGACAACTGAAAATGGACTGGGAAGAAGTAGATGATGTCTTCAATGCTTGCCTAAAACCCTAAGCACTATAGCTTTTTGCCTTAGCCATCTTCATGGTCATTGGAACCAATTGTTTTCATTTGCCCATTCTGCCAAGGGGTGTCTTCACATATTTGGGGTAGACATTGCTCAATTCACTATCTGTCAGTTACCTTTCAACCTGGTTTAGTTCTCTACCAAGATGATTTGGGGAGGAAAAGGGAACAGATATATTTGCAAATGATGTGACATAAAAACAAAAGACAGCAATAAAAATTTCTTTTTTTGTCTTAAAAGAATTTATTTTATTAAAACAAGGGATTAGATTTGCTCTCTTTGGTCATAAATAATAACAGTGGTTATAAATTGTACAAAAATAATGGATTTTGGTCAAGGAAGTCCAGCTAGGTGTAGTGATGGATAGAATGCCAGGTCCGGAGTCAGGAAGACCTGAGTTCAAATGTGAACTCAGATACTTATTTGCTATGTGATCCTCAGCAAGTCACTTAACCCTGCTTGCCTCAGTTTCCTCATCTGTAAAATGAGGCAGAAAAGGAAATGACAAACTCCTCCAATATCTTTTCCAAGAAAACTTCAAATGAGGTCATGGGGAGCCAGACATGTCTGAAATGACTGAACAACAACACTTGGAAAGGATATGGTAGAGAGAATTCTTACAGCTATGTGTCACAGTGGATAACAGAAGGAAGATCTGAATTCAAATCTTGCCTGATTTACTTACTACCTATTTAACCCTGGGAATATCTTTGAAACTCTCTCAGCTTCAGTTTCCCAATGTGTAAAATGGGAATAATCATCTCACAAGAAGATTGCATGGATGAAAATGATAAAATCCTTTGCAAACCTTTAAAGTACTTTAACAAGATTATTATTGTTCTGGAGCAGCTAGGTAGTGCAGTGGATAAAGCATCAGCCCTGAAGTCAGGATGACCTGAGTTCAAATCTGGTCTCAGACACAATACTTTCTAGCTATGTGACCCTGGGCAAGTCACTTAATCCCAATTGTCTTGGCAAAATATAATATGTATATAAAGTTGTTCTTACCTCTAGTTCCTTCCATCAAGATTCTGCAATTCTGGAATAATCATATTTACTTTTAGTATTCACAGAGATTATTTTTGTTTGTTTGTTTGTTTTGGAGGAAAATATTTTGTTAACCTTAAAGTCCTGTGTTAATATGAATAGTTGGTTATTATCAACATCACCTAAATAATTAAGAAAGTAAATAAGCTTTTTTTACTTAAGTTTGAATTCCTAGTACTCCATAGTTATGTGATCTGTGCAATGTACTTAGATTTTGGGAATGAAAGGATACAGTTGAGATGATAACGCATTCCAAAGTCAAATAGTTTTATTTGGGGATTGTCTGAGTTCCTGCATCCACACATTATCACAAATAATGGAAAGTTGACTTTTCTCTCCCCATACAACAATGGCATTTTATATTGACATAAGTTTTAGGCAGAGCATGCATGTTTGTATGTGTGTATACACACACATACACACATACACACACACACACAAACATACTCTGCCTATTTCTGGTCCACCTTAGAACCCATATTGCAAAATTAGATAGCAATGTAGTAACGGTAATAGTATTCATTTCTCCCATTAATCCTGAGCTCACTTTCTCACAAATTCCCATCTAGTGGGAAGAATGGACCTGCATATGTGTCACGTATGGGGCATACAAATATGGGAGGTGTGTGCGGCCAGGGCATCCACATGTAGGTCTGCATTTAGAATGAACCTGTGTGTGAGCAGGACATATGTGTAGAAGGTCAAAGAATTGATGCCTGAACATGATAGCTGAAGGACCAGTGAGCCAGTGGAGGGAGTACTTGACATTTTTTATATCCATAAGGGATTTTCATACTCAAAAAGTTTGAAAGTCAGTACCTCAGATTTCTGAATTAATAACCATTTACAATTATGTTATTAATATTATAAATGTTATATTATATTTGTCACAGTTGTTGGATTAAGCCCTAAAGGGGGAGGAAGGGGAGTCATTCATTCCTTGACCTGTAAACTGGAGGTGAAGGATTAGTTGGGTCAAAAGGGGACTTAGCTCCTGGACCTTTTGCACAATGAACTGGTATCCTAGGATTTATTTGATCTAATATGGGCATCTCATCTTATTGGCTAGGGAAATAAGTGAAAGGAATATGTTTATTGCTGCTCCTTCTCTGCTTCTTGCCCCCCAACTTTCTAATTGCCTTGGTTGGTGAAGAAATAAAAATTAGCATGTTTATCCCGCTTTTAAATTCTTTTAATGAGAAATCATTTACCCATTTCCCAGTTTGAATTTGTAATCGGGCCATAACCTTTCAGAGCTGATTATAGTCTTGTCTTCCCAGATCTTTGTTGAGCATGCTTCCCTTCCAAATGCTTCCAAGCTCTCTTGGAACTTGACAATTTGTCAGTGAGTCACTAGCATCTGTCAGGTACGCACCTATGTTAGCTGCCCTGGATATGGCTGAGGAATGGAAAGGGCAAGAGCAATATAGTCCACTGCATTTGTGTGTGTGTGTGTGTGTGTGTGTGTGTGTGTGTGTGTGTGTGTGTGTATGAGAAAGAGACAGACAGACAGACAGAGAGAAGAGAAAGAGACAGAGACACTAGTGGCTTAGCCCTGTCCTCCGAATGTTATCTTTTTTACTTCTCTCCATTCTGACCCACCCTCTTTTTCTTCTCTCACCCTCAGGGGTTGCTGAGCTAACTCCAGCTGGTGTGTGACTCTTCCAAGACACAGTAACTTGTCCTGAGAGCTGGCGTCACCATGGCTGCTGGAGTCGCAGCTTGGCTGCCCTTTGCCAGGGCAGCAGCCATTGGCTGGATGCCCGTGGCCAACTGCCCCATGCCCCTGGCCCCAGCTGACAAAAATAAGAGGCAAGATGAACTGATCATCCTCAATGTGAGTGGGCGCAGATTCCAGACATGGCGGACCACCCTGGAGCGCTATCCTGACACCTTACTTGGCAGCACAGAGAAAGAATTCTTTTTCAACGAGGACACCAAGGAGTATTTCTTTGACCGAGACCCAGAGGTATTCCGCTGCGTCCTCAACTTCTACCGCACAGGGAAGCTGCATTACCCCCGGTACGAGTGCATCTCTGCTTATGATGACGAGCTGGCTTTCTATGGCATCCTTCCAGAGATCATTGGGGACTGTTGTTATGAAGAGTACAAGGATCGCAAGCGGGAGAATGCAGAACGGCTGATGGATGACAATGACTCTGAGAACAACCAGGAATCCCTGCCGTCGCTCAGTTTCCGTCAGACCATGTGGAGGGCCTTTGAGAATCCGCACACGAGCACGCTGGCCCTGGTCTTCTACTATGTCACGGGTTTCTTCATTGCCGTTTCTGTCATCACTAATGTGGTGGAGACAGTGCCCTGTGGCACGGTGCCTGGGAACAAGGAGCTGCCATGTGGGGAGCGTTACGCGGTGGCCTTCTTCTGCCTGGACACGGCCTGTGTCATGATCTTTACTGTTGAGTACCTGCTACGGCTGTTTGCGGCACCGAGCCGCTACCGCTTTATCCGGAGTGTGATGAGCATCATTGATGTGGTGGCCATCATGCCATACTACATTGGCCTGGTGATGACCAACAATGAGGATGTATCCGGCGCCTTTGTCACGCTCCGGGTGTTCCGAGTCTTCAGAATTTTCAAGTTCTCCCGGCACTCCCAGGGCTTACGAATCCTGGGTTACACGCTTAAAAGTTGCGCGTCAGAGCTGGGCTTCCTTCTCTTTTCTCTCACCATGGCTATCATTATCTTTGCCACTGTGATGTTTTACGCCGAGAAGGGCTCTTCTGCCAGCAAATTCACAAGCATCCCGGCTTCCTTTTGGTATACCATTGTCACCATGACAACATTGGGGTAAGTGATGCTCACAACTTGTGCAGGTGAAAGTTGGTCCATGCAGACTCGGAGTGGGGGAATGGAGGATATGTTTCCCAGGAGTTAGGAGGAAACTCCAGACCAAGCATAAGGGAACCATGGCTTCTGAGGGAATGGAATAAAGGAAAGAGGTGATGTGGAGTTGGTGTCTGGAGCCTGAAATGTATTTTCTAATGTTTATAAGTAAAATTGACCATCTTATTTTTAGATGAGTAGCCTGTGTCAGGTCCTTGAAGGCTTGATCCTCTGGCAGGAAGTGAGGAGCTTCAGTAATTTGCTATGGGGAGGGTGTCCTTTGGTATTGCGCTAGTTAACATAAGTCACAATCCATGGATTCCTCTTGTGTAGAATTCTTTCCCCAGCATATTCAAAGGTTGTTTGTTTTGCTTGTATTTCTCTTCAGTGGACTCTCAGAAACTGAATGGCTCTGGGCAGACTTTCTCTCTGTAATTCTGAACTTGGGCTCCTAGAAAGCGCTACGCCCCATCCCCCTTCCAAGGGAAGAGCAATCCTGTTTTCTCTGTTCATGTGTGGCTAAACTGTATAGGACATCCGAGCGAGTGGGACATGATCTGAACAGATCACGTGGTCAGACACAAAGGGAGCGCCAGCCTTGGAGGGGAGAGGCAGACTTGGGAGTGGGGGAGAGATAGTACACATGGAACTCCTCATCCATCCAGTCTGGGTTCTTTTTTTCTCAGCTTCAAATGAAACAGAAATGTATTTATGACTCGTGAATGAGAAGCCTTCCACTAGAGGAAAGGGGCTTACAGAGAAAGAGATTACAGCCTTCACCCTAACAGGATTATAACCAATAAAGGCAGCTTTATAGAAACATGTATTTCTTAGAGGTTTCTGCTCCAGCTGTTGGAAGTTGTTGAGGCTAATGCAATCCTATCACAATTCACATACCGGATCTATATTTGCTTAGGCCAGGAAGCGTTATATTGCTGATGGAGAATTCATGAAGCTTTTTATTTGGTCTTTGACAATTTTGTTGGTTGCATCCTGGTGATTTGATTTTTTTTTCTGGCTGAGGCCCCACGACTCGGGTGTCAGTCTTTCCATAGTGCTGTGTGAGCTTATTGGGAATGACTGAGCAGGTGATGGGACCTTTTAAAATGATTACATTTGTCATTCTGCTGGGTCCGGGAAGCCACAAGTCAGAAGGGGGAGGAGAAAGAGGAGAAAGGAGAGGGAGGAAGGAAGGATGCCATTGGCCATTTCTGGTATCTAAGAGCCTGTTGAAAGCCAAGGCAGCAGAATCTGGCAGGCTCTTTTACAGAAGTTTGCCCTTTGGCTCCCTGACTGGATCTTTTCAGGTGAAGGCCCTATTGACTGTAAATAGCAACTAGGATAAATAAGAATTTCTGCCCTTCTTGGAATAGGTGACCAACCAGCCAAACTATCCTGACTCCTGAATCCAGCATTTGATCTAGGATACCATGTTGCCTCCTATTTTCCACCCTTTATTAAGAGACTTGTAGAAGGGAAGAACTCTGAGACCAGCAAATGGGTTCTATAAGTGGTCTGTAATTTTCTAGAGTAGGACTTCTTAACTTTTTTGCTAACAACTTACTTTTATTCAAGAAATTTTTATATTACTCTGGTTACACAAATATATACAAAGGTCTACCAATTAAGTATTTACTGATAATAAATCGTAATTTCATGCCCCCCATTCAGTTATGAGATTCCATATGGGATAACAACCCACTGGGTTCTAGAAGGCTTGGGTAAATTCTTCCAAGAAGCTGCGTTCTAGAGGTCTTGTAACTTCTTCCCAGACTAGTGATTGCAAAACTTTGTATAAATTCCAAGGAGTACAGGATGTACAATTATCCAGATGTTGGTAGTTTTTGAGATTCTTCGGCTTCCAGCTCTCCGGATGGAGCATTCATAATATAGGAATGCAGTAGGAGATGATGCCTGAATTAGGCAAGAAAGAAGGAGAAGAAAACAGAGAAGAGGAAAGGGGAGCCATCTGAGTGTAACCAGTGGCCCAGACAGAGGCAGGAAACACCCACCCAACAGCCTTTGTACTGTGTTCTTCAGGGTTTTATAAATAGTACACAGTCTCAGAGGTGGAAGAGACTTCAGAGACCATCTAGGCCGACCCAAATCTGAATAACCAATCCATACCTCCTCAGTGGTCCAGATCATTCATCCTCTGCTTGACAACTATTTAAAGGGAGTCCCTTGCTTTCCAAGGAAGCCCTCTTAGGAGCAGAATCTGTCCTTTCTACTGTTCTGGCTTTGCTTTTTATTTATTGCATCTTGCATTGTTTGTTTTGGAGGGGAGATGGGGGAAAGGTTGGTCAGCCAACATTAGTCTTTCACAGTTCTCCTTTCCTTCCATTATTTATTGTATACCCAAAGTAAACTTTGGGTCTGACTTTCTCATGTGTTCTTCCTAGGTGTTTAGGGGTTACTGATTTGTTGTCCAAGAGGATCCTCCTCTTCTTCTCTGCCCTACCCTCACATTTCCAGGAGGGTAATCATTTCAGCAGAATAGGTTCTGAATAGTACAATTTTTACTTTACCCATGAAATAATGATGAGCAACTAACTACTTAAAATTATTGGTAAGGTTAAGGACAATCTCTATTCTAACGTAATAAAAACAGTAATAATCCCTAGCATTTATTTAATTAAGTGCTCTAAAATGCTTTACAAATAAAGCATTAAATCCTCACATCAACCCTGGAAGACAAGTGTTGTTATTATACCCATTTTCCAGAAGCAAAAACTGAAATTGAGAACGATTAATTGACTTGCCCACAGTCACACTGATCTGTCTCTGAATTGGAATTGGTCCTTCTCATTCCAAGGTCAGCCCTCAATCCATCATATCACGCAACTGTTTATCCAGTTAAACATTTCACAGAAAAGTCAGCAGAGTAAATAGCAGGCTGGCCTTCATGGCAAGAAGAATTGGACTGAAGTCCTACGTCTGGCACACAAATGCAATTTAACTATGGACAAGAAGAGTGAAAGACTTTCTACCCTAAAGAAACTGACATTTTATTTTAATAAAAATAAAAATTTGTTCCTATCCTTTCCCTTTAATCATATTTACCTGTGTATGTGCTATATTCCCTTTCTTTCCTCCCCACCCCACATTAAGACTGTAAACTCTTTGAGGGAAAGGACTGCCTGTTTTTGTTTTTATCCCTTAATAGCTAGCATCTTGATAATGCTTTAAGATTTCTTGACAAATTAACAAATGTTCAGTGAACTGAATTGAATTATAATTTACAGTGGATTGGCAGCTTTTTCATTTTCCATATAATTTCCATCTAATTTTCATCTTTCTTGACCATTACAATAAGCACTTAAAAAAAAAAAACAGGTCTTGATTCCTCTGGTCAAAGGAATCTCATTAAGGAAATTCCCTCTAACCTGCCCTTCAATTTATAAAAAATGTTGATAAGTACTACTACCTTGACTTGATAGAAGGATAAACAGACTAAGAGTAGGTCAGTGCCATGGCTAAAGGTCACATAACTGGCAAATAAAACCAAAACTCCAAGGCCTTTTGATTCGTACTTCAGTACCATTTTGACTACACAGACTATCTAATCCTAGGAGATCCCAGGGGTTGAGCTTATAAGGATCAATAACCAAGAACTAACACAAGTTTTGAAGAATTTTTCAGACAGGCATCTGAAGGAGTTTTCCAACCATAAAAAACTGCATCAAAGAGACTTTTTAGTTAATCTTCCAGTTGGATATTCTGGCTTATTCCCTGTGGATGACAATTCACCTACAGGAAACTATAATGGAAATAGGACTGGTCTAGTAGTCAGAAAATCTGGGCTCCAATCCCAGGGCTGCCCTTTTCTAGCTATGGAATTCTCTTGGCAGATCTCTTTAACTGCTTTGAGACTTGTTTTCCCCATCTGTAAAATAAAGTGATTTATTTCCCAGGGTTGTTGAGAAGATTAATTGAAATATTGCACATTATACATCCCGTAACCATAAAGCACTATAGAGTTGTGAGCTCCTATTAGTCCTCACCTCTCTAGGTGTCTTACAGCTTGGCAGGGAGCACCATACAGCCCAGATTGTCCCTGGAACCTTGCCCCGTAGAATCTGATCATAATGCATCCTCCGGGTTTCAGACAGCCAAGGGCTCTTTCCCTTAAGGAAATTAACAACAAGCAGACAGTTCTCAAGGGCTGAAGTTTCTGTGGGTGGGGACAGACTCACATCACAGCAAGGAATCACAATGTTCCAGGCTAACTCGAGGTACAGGCAAAATGAGAGGAATACAGACCATCTCCGATGCCAAGAATGATCGTCCTCCAGCTCTGGGAATCCTAAGTTCTATTCAAGGCTTACTTAGATCAAGTGTTACCTCTTGCTTGAGGCTTTTTCTGGCTCTTCTATTCCTCCCTCTTCCCTCTCCTCTTTTTATTTTCTGCATATCTTATATTTCTCCTTCTTATAGGCATGTTACTTTTGGAGTTAAAGGGCCTGAATTCTAACCCCAGAACTGTATGATTGTAGGCAAGCCACTAGACCTCTTTAGAAACTTTTCAGTTTCTTCATCTGTGGTTGGACTAGATATCAATCCAATGTTTCCACCTCCCCCTGTTTCTAAATCTGTGATCCTATGTTATACTTAATTTTTTTCCCAGTTAACAAAAAATCTTTTCACTTTCCCTACCTCCCCACCCCTTCCTTAAGAAAAGCTTTTTTTAAAGATTTTTTAAAAACTCGTATCAAGTAAGCATAGCTAAGCCAAACAAATTCTTGCATGAGTCATGTCTTTATACATACATAACATAGACATACAGATATAGATATATGTGTGTATCTACATGTACATTTTCCTGAATCTCTGTCATAAAGTGGGTTCATTAATAGACCTCTGAAATTTGGATCATCCATTACTCTGATCAGAATTCTTAAATCCTAAATTTTGTTGGTTGGTTTGTTTTAACATTGGTGATGTTATAGTATAAATTGTTTTCTTGATTTTCTTCACTTCACTCTGCATTCTCTAATTTGTTTATAACGTCACCCTTAATGTCTACGTCACATATTCATTTAGAACTTATCTTGGTACATAGTGTGAAATGTTGGTCTATGTCTAATTTCTGCCATCTGCTTTCTAGTGTCCCTAAGCAGTTTTAATCAAATAGTAAACTCTTTTCATAGTTTTGGATTCATTTGCTTCAATTATATCGTGTAAATAATCTGCTCTACTGGTTTCCTTTTTTTTCTTTGTATCTTCTATCCCTAGCAACAAAACCTGGTACAGAGTGGGTACTTGATGAATGCTTATTGAATTGAATTGAATTCTCTATCAAATAACAATCTCAAGTAGTATAGTATTTGTGGGAGATAAGTCAGTTTGGTCAAGAACATTCTACAGTACAATATTTAGGCTCTGCTGGATTGGTGTCAGTTTGCTTGGGTCAGTGCACTGTCCAGTTCTTGACCTTTTCTGTCTTTGGATACTTAAATAGTCCAAAATTATATTACTCCTTAGAGACCCTAGGCTATTCTGAGAGAAATATAAGGAGATATATACATATATATATATTATATGTACATATGTAATATAATATATATATAATATGTATATACATACATATATATAAACTGAGAGGTAAGGATCGCAAAGTACTCTGCCCTGTTTAGACCATACTTGGAGCATTATGAACTAAAGTTATATATATGATATCAATATAGATAGATAGATAGATAGATAATCTAAAGAGTATCCAAAGACAAAAGACCGAGATGTTAACAGACCTCAACTTTATAGCATAAGAGAATTTGTCAAAGGAACTAAGAATGTTTAATCTGGGAAAGAAATGGCTTGCAGGGATGTGTTGGAGCAAGCTTTTTACCATGAGGGCTAATTGTTAAATTGGCAGTGTGTTATTTACAATTCAGAAATGGGCAAATGTTACAAATAAGGGCTTGATTTGTGTCATTGAATGCCTAGACCAGAGGTATTAAACAAACCTCCTACTGGCCTCATGCAACCTCCAACACTCCCACGGTGCATCTGAACCAGAATAAAATGTTATTAGGAAATATTTGACAAAATAAATAAAAACACAATAAAACATAGAAAATGTTAATGTGTGATTTTCTAGCTCAATATGTGACCAGTAGGGATCCTTATATACAACATAATAGCTCCATTTCCATTTCCTATCTTCACTGGTCTAGACTTAAGAAAGTGATTGAGAAAATGCTAATAGTACAAACTGAATTTAAAAATGTGCCCTGAAAACATTTTTTCAGTGAGCCACTTGTTAAATATTTACCAGCACACCTCTGCTTTTGGGATATATGTTAGCTTTAAACATTTAAAGGGTTGGAATGTTTCCACATGACATTACATTTGTAATATTAGATTTTTTTCCTTTTCCCCTTTACTTATTGTTTATTTTAACTTATAATCAAACAAGAATTTTCATAACACAAAATAATAAAAAATTGGATATTCAATTTTTCTATCTTAGAGGGAAGAGCTCTGAGTGTGTTTTCATTTGTTTTGTGTGTGTGTGTGTGTGTTTTAATTTGAAGCTATAAGATATTAATACCGTTTATAGAGGTAGATCTAGGTTTCATAGAAGGAAAAGCTTCCAAGTCATTAGAGCTTTCCAGCAGTAAAATGGGATGGTTCATAACAGTAGTAGGATAGATAGCAAAAATATTATTTCCCCATATTATACATGGAGAAACTGAAACTATATGATATGATTTATCCAAGCTCAGGAGGCTAGCAAATGTTTGCCTTGTGTGCAGTGCACCTTGTTGGACACTTTCAATAAAAAATTTTATAAGGTGACATTTCTTACCCTCAGGGAATTTTCAAGTCTGATGGGGTAGATGAAACTCCTAAATACACAGATGAGGAATAATGACAAGAATCACAGCTAACATTTATGTAGTATTTTAAACTTTGGGAAGCACTTTACATATCATCTTATTTGATCCTCACAACAACCTTGGGAAATAGCATTATTCTCATCTTCATTTTACAGATGAGAAAATTTCATCAGGCCGAGATAAAGGGACTTGTCCAGGGTCATACAGATAGTAAGTTTCTGAGTCCACATTTGAACTCTGGTCTTCCTGACTACAGACTCAACACTCAATGCACTGTGTTATCTTTGTATGAGTATCCCCTTCATTTATTTGAGGGACTCTCATTTGGGAAAAAAGAAGGGGTAGGGTGGGCTTTTACTTACTTTGGTTGACTCTAGAGGACAGAACTATAATTATAATCTACAGAAAACCAGATTTAGTCTTGGTATAAGTTAAAAAAAACTTCCTAACAATTAATATTGTCCAAAACTGGAATGGGCTGACTCAGGCCACAGCAGTTTCTCTCCCTGCTGGCAGATATTGGATGATTGGATGATCATATTAGAAAGACTGCAGAAGGGATTCTCTCTGTTTCTCACTCTGGATGTGTCTTTCTTTCTCTCTGTGGCTGTCTATCTCTGTCTCTCTGTCTTTCTCTGTTTCTCTCTCTCTTTATTAATATGCTTTTTTGCATTACAAACATTTATAGATTATCCATCCTCATCTTATAGCAAAGAAAAGACAGTGAGATCATCTGAAATTGTGTGCAGTATCCCATATCTGTGGCACCCTCTTTTAAAACAATTGTTTTTTTAATAAAAGCTTTCTCATTCTCACTCCTTACCCCATTGGGAGAAAACAGAGAAAAAAAGAAAAAAAACAAATTCTTCATAACAATTATGGATGGTCAAGCAAAACAAATTCCTTCATTGGCCATAAAATTCTGATTCTGAACCCTAGATGTCTGTCAAGAGATGGACAGTATGTTTTATTGTTGCTTTTGTAGAATCACAGATGATCATTATATTTCTCATAGTTCTATGAGCTTTCCAAGTTGTCTTTTGCAGTTATATAAGTTGTTCTGGTTCTTCTCACTTTATTCTTCATCAAGTTCTAAAAGTCCTTAAAAGTGCTTTTATAATATTGATGTTATAATTTGTTTTTGATGTTGTAAATTGACCTTGGTTCTGTCCACTTTACTCTGCATCAATTCATCCAAGTCTCTCCGAAATCATCTGTTTCTTCATTTCTTACAGCACAATTGTATTCTATAACATTTGTATACCACAATTTATTCATTTTCCCAAAGCTTAGGCATCCCGTCAGTTTCCAGTTTTTTTGTCATTATCAAAAGAGCTTCTGTCAATTTTTTTTAACATATAGAACCTTTTCATTTTTCTTTGGTTTCTCTTCAGTAGAAGTCTAAAAGATATAAACATATAGATATAGACATATTATTATCAATCTGGGCACAAGGCAAGCAGTGTTTAGTAACTTATGCATAGCTCCAAGTTGCTTTCTAGATTAGCTGGATCAGTTCATAACTCTACTAGAATACATCATGTGCCTATTTTTCCACAGCCCCTCCAACATTTATCATTTTCTTTTTTGGTCATCTTTGGTAGTCTTATGGGTATTTTCAGATACTGTTATTGGTTTTGATTCTTCATGACCACATTTGGGATTTTCTTTGGCAAAGATGCAGGAGTGGTTTTGCCATTACTTTTCTCCAGCTTATTTTACATCTGAGGAAATTGAGGTAATTGGAGTTAAGTGACTTGCCCAGAGGCACACAGGTAGCATTTAAATTCAGGTCTTCTTTACTTTGACTATGTAGATCACCTCAAAATGTGGTAAGTCCTCAAAGAGATGAGAGGGTCAAATCATCTTACTTGACTCTTGTATGTAGGTCAAGATGCAACAGATAGAACTGAACATGGAACAACTAACTGATTGACTTAAGATTGGAAAAGGAGTACAACAAGGCTATATTTTGTTACCTTTTTTATTTAACTTATATGCAGAAAGTATTATGTGAATGCCAGGGTGAACTAATCAAAAGCCAGAATGAAGGTTGCCAGGAGAAATAGCAACAATCTCAGATATGCAGAAGATATCTCTTTGATGGCAGAAAGTGAAAAGGAATTAAGAAAACTCTTGATGAAGGTGAAAGAGGTGAGTATAAAGCTGACTAAGTTTAACATCAAAAAAGCTGAGATCTTGGCAACTGGTCCCATCACTTCCTGGTTATCAGAGGGAGAAAAAATGAAAATAGTGTCAGATTTTATATTCTTGGGCTCAAAGATCATTACAGATGGTGACTACAGCCATAAAATTAAAAGACATTTACTCCTTGGAAGGAAAACTGTGGCAAATCTGGATAGCATATTAAAAAGCAGACATATCACTTTGTTGACTGAGGTCCCTATATAGTATGATTTTTCTCATAGCAATGCATGACTGTGAGATTTGAACTGTAAAGAAAGATGAAGAATCAACACTTTCAATTTGTGGTGCTGAAGAAGACTTTTGAGAGTCCCTTAGACACTAAGAGGATCAAATCAGTCAATACTTAAAGAAATTAATTCAGACTATTCTTTGGAATGTCAAGACTGAAACTGAAGCTTAAAGACTTTGGCCCTATAGTGAGAGATTGGGACAAAAGATTGAAAGCAAAAGGAGAAGGGGATGGCAGAGGATGAGATGGATTGTGTCATGGAAACTGAATATGAACTTAGATTTCAAGAGATAGTGGAAAATAGAAGGGTATCCTATGGTCCATGGGCACAAAAAATCAGACATGACTGAAAGACAAACTTCGTAATTCCAGGTCTGGCTTTTTTATCCATTGCCAGATTTAGAGATCTCTTCTAACTCTGAGATTCTGTGGTTCTAAGGGATAGAACTAGGACTCAAAACTGATTTTAGACTCCAGATTTCATTTTTTTTTATCTGCCATATTCCACTGCCCTTCATTTTCCCCAGAATTCCAGGCAGGATTCCCAGGGGCTGCTTGAGTGCCTTGATAATATCTCCCTCCAGCAGTACCAGAATCAGAATTCATTGGCTGTTATTTGGCTCAAGCCTTGGAGGCTTAAAAATGGTTAGCCCTGGGAGGGAGGGAAAAACACAGCTCCCCCATTGGGCCATAGCCCACAAGGTAGGAGCAGGAGATGAGGAGTAAGTTTTCTAGCTCTGAACTATCCCCAGAACCAGGCAGTCTACAGATTTATGCTGATTCTTTTGGGCAATATCATTTCTACCTTGAAGAGAGGAAGCACAGAGCAGCCCCATTATTGGGGTCATGACAGACATACATTGTGAGTCTAGGTAAACAGAGACATGCGCAAGCAGGAATAACTGCCATTTCTTTGATCTTGGGTACATTGTCCCTTGGCCCATTTGAAATTATTATGGGTGTTTAAAGTTGTGAACCTTACCTTTTAAACTTAATTTCAGCTCTGATGGTACCCATTTTATAACTCCCTTCCAGAATCTCAAGGAATAGTCAAACACTCATTCACTCTCCCCTTCTTTTCTTCCTCTCTCCTTCTTCTTTTTCCCTCTTTCCTTCTTCCCTCTATTCTTCCTTTCTCCCTTCTTCCCTTTCACCCTCTTTCTATTATTCTCTCCTTTCATCCCATTTTTCTCTCCCTTTTCATCTCTCCCACATCTTTTCCTCTCTTGCCCCTCTCTTTCTTCTTTTCCCACCCCTTTCTTTCTCTTCCTCTTTTTTCTCTTCCTATCCTCCCCTCCATCTTCCTCCTTTTCTTTCTTCCTCTCTTTCCTTCTTTCTCTTTTTCCCCTCTTTCCCTCTGTTCCCCTTTCTCTCCTTCCCTCCTTCTGTCCCCTTTTCTCTCTTCCTAGATATTTCCCTCTCTACTTTCTTCTCCCTTCCCCTCACCTTCTTCCTTCTCTCTTTTCTTTTTTTCCTCTCTTTCTCTGTCCCTTCTCTTTCTGCCTTCCCTTTCTCCCTTTTTTCTTCTCTCTGTCCCCCCTTTCTTCCTTATTTCCCCCATCCCTTTCCCTCTCCATCTCTCCTCCTGCCCCCTTTTCCTTCTCTCTCTCTGTCCCTCTTACTTTGTCCTTCTCTCTGTGTGTCCTTCTCCCTTTCTCACTCTTTCTATCCCTCTTTTTTCCTCTCTCTCCTCCCTTTCTCCCTCTCCCTTTTTTCTTTTGTGCATCTTGTTTTTATTTTTGCTGCTATGAGACTACTAGTAAACATAAACATGGTTCTTTCCCAGGAGCAGCAATTATTCTGCCTTAAAACTGTGTAAATACAAAGCTGTCTGGCCCTCCCTCTCCCCCAGAGATCCAGAGCCAGTCTGCAGCTTCTTGCCCTACTGATTTTTCTCCCACCTGAGGACTTTTTTGTCCAATCCCAGAATAAGGAGCTTCTCTCTTCCTGTTCAGGCTTCTGTGTTGGGCAGAAGATGGTCACATACAGAATTTTGTGGCCTACATCAAAAGTAGGATCTGTCTCCATTTGGGAAACTGCCCCAGGCACTGGCTTCTTCTCAGCTGTAATCTTCGAAAAGTCAAATCCAAGGCTCAATACAATGAATCCAATGGAATCAGGATTTTGCCCATGCCCAGATCCCTATGCCTCCTGAATCCTGTTTCCTTTGCTGCCACTGTGAGATGTTTATCACATTGAGAATTGTCCCTCCTTTCTCTTTTCCCTCCTCTGGCCCACCTGCTTAGACCAGGTGTGCTGTTTCCAGGGGATCATTTACAAGGAAAAAGAATAATTAAAGAAATGTTACTATGGGGAAATAAAAAGTACATCAAATAAATCTTTCCAGATAAGCCTGGGTATGTTTGGCATTTTACTAAACCTATTTTAGGTTAACTAGGTACGTAGGCTGAGTCCTGGTCTTCTATTTTCAACAGCTTTGTCATAATCCCCTGGGGCCCAACAGCTATCTTGAACAGTTTGGTCTATTGCCCAAACTCAGATTGCCTCCCTTTCTCCCCAGACCCCTTTCTGCTAGCATTGACATCCACATTGGAAAGCATTCAGACTAGAGGTTTTACCAATCTGTAGATCTTCAATTCTACAGGTTCAGGAATAGAGGTTCTGGATTCAAATTCTGATTCTTTCACTTGTAGCATGGGTAACCTTCCTCATTTCTTAACCTGTTTGGAGCTCAGTTTTCTTATCTGCAAAATGGGGGGATTAGACTAGAGGACCTCAAAATCCCATCCCACTATGAATCAATGATTGTAGTTCATTTTGTTTCATCCTTAGAATCTTTACTTCAAAGTGGGGAAAGTGAGGCAGCCATACAGAAATCGTGATGTCTTTGGAGAAAATTCCTCCTGTTAGCCTATAGTGGAAAAGAACCCTTAATGCTCTTTACCACTAATGCTCTTAATCATTAACATTGACGTTTTTTCCTGGTCTTAAATCTATATTCTCCTGATATAATGTCCTTCATATTTATATTATTTTTAAGTTGTTATTAGAGGAAAGAGACCAAGTTCAAACATTTCCCTTGAACGGAATACGATATTGCTCACATTACAGAGTTCTTTAAGTCAAGAAATAAGATTTCACAGTTAGCTTTTGGAGACCCCAAGTATTCTAGGCAGAGGCCTTCATATATAAAAACTATGCCTTCACCATCATGGCCCTCAAACTTGGCATCTGTCTGCTTCCTGACTTTCTTTGAGAAGTTGGGAAGGAATTTGCTTTCTCTGGCTCCACGGCAATAAACAGACAGGTTGGGGAGGAGCATATCAGGAACTGGAGAGGGTGAGAAAGAGATGAGATTACATTTAGCCCATGTAATCATATTCCTGGTGCCAAGATTCCAATGAGTATCATTAAGCTGGATCAGAAAAATCGTTTTAATATAAGTGCCACCTCCCATACCAGCTTGTTGATGGAGAGATGGATGAGACCCGGGACGCCTCCTTTGTAATGCAATGCTATAAAATCCCATCACCTTCATTATTTCCCGTGGAGTCAACGCATCATAAT
Organism: Antechinus flavipes; assembly: GCF_016432865.1. NCBI lineage: Eukaryota > Metazoa > Chordata > Mammalia > Dasyuromorphia > Dasyuridae > Antechinus > Antechinus flavipes. The sequence goes on from NC_067401.1 coordinate 51,820,315, forward strand.
ACCCACGAGCTTGAGAGCAGCTTGAATTTAATATACAGAAAGTCCAATCAAACAATAAATGGATAGAACTATATAAAGAAGCCATTTTCTGGGAGACTGGCTCCATTCGTGGGGATTCAACTCCCTGACACATGAAATGTGCATCAATCTCCCCCAACTAATTCAGCCACCGACATACTGAGTATCTTATTTGTTTGCTTCAGAAACCCAAAAGGAGAAGTTTTCTCCCTGCATTTTTCTGGCTATTAATGCAAAATTGCAAGTCTCATTTTCTCTGATTTGCATCCAGCGCACAGCAAGGTCTCCCCTTGATGCCAGCAAATCTAGCAGCCCAGCCCTTGCTAGATCCTTGAGTCCTCATTATTCTCAGTGGCAATTTAGCATGCAGTTTATTTGTCTCTTTTTAAAAATTATCATCAATTCTGGACAATAGCATTTGATGGTATTTGGGGTGGCTGGCAGATGAAGTGGAAGAATTTCTACTCCTGAAAGAGTTTTGAGCATCAACGATTTATTCATGTTTCTGCCTCGAGACAGGGGTCCTGATTCAATCTCTTGAACTCAGCTCTTAGTATTTTTTCCTTAGTATTTTTACTCTGATTATCTGAGCCCAGATTTTTAATACATGGAAGACAAATTTTTCATCTCTATCCAAATTCTCAGTGATACTCTTCCTTCCCCCACTTCAGCCTCTATCACACTTAGCCTGCTGGTTTTCAAGGAACATGAGCTAATTTAAAATTTGATCTAACCAATCAAAAAGAATTACAATGGTAAATCTACTACTTTAAAATAGAAATCATGCAATATACTACAAAGCCAAATATAGGCATTTGGGTGTAGGGGTGGGAAAAGAGAGTATTCACTGGAGAATTATCTTTGTCTTTCTCCTCTTCCTAGCATGAAAAACTGAGAATTAACTATAGTTCTGAGACAAATTAGGGGTGAGAGTTATGATGAATTTTTCCTTTCTTTTTGGGTTTCCCATGCTTAGATAGAAAATATTTAGATATTAAAATGAAATTATGATATAACCATGGGAATTATGTACCAGAGAGCATCTTCTCTCTTTTGTCTATTGGTGCTTTCCCCTCTTCTGTATTCTCTTCTTGAGAATATTAGTGACCCAACTAACTTTCAGCTTTTTCTATGAATTTTCTTCTTCAGTCTCTGCCAGTTCAGTCTAAACCTTTCATATATTGTTTCCATCAGAGATAAAGGGGTCATTTTTGGTTCTCTGACCAGAACAGAGTTATTTTAAGTCTTCTGGGATGATAATTGAATACATCGTGTTCTCCCAGGAAAGCAAAATTAGCTTATATAGACTCCATTCAACAATAAGAGAACCTACATATCTTGGGTAGATTGGAGACCAAGCCAAAACAGTGACAGACCCCAGATTGAATTTCTAGGGCAATACTGTGCATTCCAGGTTTGAGTTTGCTGGCTCTGAGTCAGTTGCTCAGTACACTATAATTCATTTAGTGAAATTTGTACCTGAGCAGGAATCCCTTCTATAATACGCTTTACACATGGCTATTTAGACCCCTCAGGTATTAAATTCAATATCTATCTCAGTAGCCACTTTCAATTTTGAATAGTTCTAATTGTAAAGAGAAGAACATCTAGATGACACCATAGTGCAGAATGCTGAGTCTGAAGTCAGGAAGATTCATTCTCCTGAGTTCAAATCTGACCTCAGACACTTAGTACCTGTGTGATCCTGGGCAAGTCACTTAACCCCTTTTGCCTCAGTTTTCTGATCTATAAAATGAGCTGGAGAAAGAAATGGCAAACCATTCCATTATTTTGCCAAGAAAACTCCAAACGGGGTCATAAAGAGTCAGATATGACTGAAAAATGACTGAACCACAACATAGTTACAAAAAATGGAACAAGAAAAAATAAGCTTACTTTAAAATAAGAAGGTTTTAAATTCGACACCAGGCTTTTCTGATAGGAAGTGTTTGAACCTAGAAATAAATCCTGCCACAGTGTATCTGCTTAGCAGAAGAGCACAGAGACAAAGGAGAAATAACTTTCAATGATCCATAGGGGAAAGAATTACTTAGTAAAACAAAAAAGAAAGAATAAGCAACCCTGTATACAAAAAAGGATCCACAGAATCTCATTAAAAAGGGAAGATGAAAGAAAAAAAACAGGGCCATAATTTGGGGAATAAAGACACTTCTGGAGTCACAGCAGTAATGAAGGATTGGTTCTTAGAAGGTGGTTAAGACTAGAAATTTATTCAGCAAACTTTATTAAGGATGATTTGGTTAGACAGTAGAGGAAGCTAAAGCATGGAGATGATGTAGCTGGAGTAGAGCAGTGGTTTGGGGGAAATCTCAGCAGCAGAGAATAGATGCTAGTGCAGAGTAGTGGGAAGTTGGTATTGTTGACACCAGCCATTATTTAGGCTGAGTGCTAGGACAAGTGAGTCTGGCGATAGTCAAAGCAGAAATCCAACTGAGGGCATGAGAGGGAACTGGAAGAAGATATTGGAGACCCTGATCTAAATACCAGGCTCTTGTCAACAGAACTGGTAGAGAAAGGTTTAATTCCAAGAGAAATGATCAGGAAACCAAGTAATGTGAGGATATATAAGACACCCAGCACATAGTACCGTGCCTGACACGTAGTAGGTACTTAATAAATGTTGATTGATGGGTTGATTACCAGAGCTGAGCATCAGGGTAGCTCTAGTTACATAATGCTTTGTTTTGTAAGACACTTTACCTATATTACCTCATTGAAAGTTCCAGCAACACTATTAGATAGCTGCTGTCCTTTTTCCTTTTTTTTTTTTGCAGATGGTAAAACAGGTGGAGAAAAATCCATTGGTGTGTCTAGGGTTTCACAGCTCATAAATGTCCAAAGAAGAATTTGAACTCAGGTCCAATATTTCACCCATTACATCCACATTGCCATTCAAGAGAAAAAGCATTTGTCAATTATCCTTAGTTAGTGCGGAAAGGTGCAGTGACACCATCAACATCCTACTCTTAGCTGTGAATTGTAGAGTTAATGATTATTATAGTTGTACTGCATAAAATAGAACTATAGTTTTACTGCACAAATTAATCCCAGAGTCTGAATCAAGGCTGAGACTTTGAGTAAGGCTTAAATGAGGATATAGGTTTGGGTCAATCATTATAATAATATATCAAAATATATGTGTCAAGAAATGGACTGTCCAGCAGAGTCAAGAATATCATGGTAAAGAGAAGCAAAAGAAGCAAGAATGACAATTTGGATTTATTATACAGGAAGGCCATAATTGTAGAGTATAAAAATACTTCTGTCTTGTTTAGTGGGAGGGTATGATTGTAAAGATGTGTCAAAACTTGGGGCAGCTAGATGATGCAGTGGATAGAGCACTAGCCCTGAAGTCAGGAGGACCTGAGTTTAAATCTGGCCTCAGACACTTAACACTTCCTGGTTGTGTGACCCTGGGCAAGTCACTTAACCCCAATTGCCTCAGCAAATATATGTATATATATATATATCAAAACTTGATTCTTTTACAATCTTAGCAACTTATTATAATGAAGGTGGGTTGGAATTGGAGTTGAGAGATTGAGTTTCATCTATGCCACTGAATATATATGTGACCTTAGGGAGGAGAAAACTAAGCAAATATGTATTAAGCCCCTTGTAATATATCAAATACTATGCTAAGTGTTTTACAAATAGTATCTCATCTGATCCTCATAACAACTCCATAAGGTAGTTATTATTATTGTCTTCATTTTACAGTTGAAGCAACTGAAGCAGTCAGAGGTTAAGTGACATGGCTAGGGACACACAGATAGTAAGCGTCTAAGGCTGCATTCTGACTGTGGTCTTCCCGACTTTCAGGCGTAGAATTCTATCCCCTGCACCTCCTAACAAGAAGTACCTTGGTCCAAGCGAAAGAGAATTGGACCTGGAATCAAAGGATGTAAATTTAAATTCTAGCACTGTCTAATACTATCTCTGTGACCTCAGGCAGCTAACTTCATCTCTCCTGGCTTCAATTTCTTCAAAATGAGGAAGATGAAAGATGATTTCTGGAAGAGAGATCCCATGAACTCTCTGAGTTCAATTAGACTAGAAAATTCCTAAAGTTCTTTTGCAGCTCTTAAAAGTTTCAATTAATTTTTTGAGGCTTATTGTTTCTATCTGTAAAATGGAAATAACTTGTATTCTCTACATCTTATCCCACTTATGCTCTCTCATTCCTGCTCAACCTTTGAGCTCCTGATGATAGCCTTGGCCAAACATTTTTCCAGAGTCTGTTTATTTTGAGGGGAAAAATGGAAATGGGTCGTTATCTTTATTTCGATCTTTAGAAATGTAAGCCTGTTTCATCTCCACAAAAATAATTGATACAATTCTATTTCCTATCAACCTTCTTATTGAATCTCATCTAGAATAAGCTAGATAAGATCTTTCCCAGTCAGTCAGTCAACAAGTATTTATTGTTGCTGTTGTTATTTGTCCTTCATTCTGGAAGAGGACCTAGCCATCAGGGAGGTGGCCATGACATGCAAGGGAATTGGATTGAAGTGAGGGAGGAGCTGTGGTACCTGCCTTGCTTTCTCCACCAGAGCCATTTGGGTCCAATGGCCAGATATAGGCTGGAGATGGCCCTGGATGCAGTGGGAGACTGAGGCCACATCCATTCAGTGATTAAGCAATTGAAACCAAGAATCGCCTCTTTCACCTAGTCCAAAAAAAAAAAAGAATAAATAAATAAATCGAGGAGAGGAAAACCCTCAGAGTTTCTGGCCCAAACAAAAATGAATGCTCTCTGCATTCATTCTGAATCAATCAGGACCCCAAAAAATGACCAACTGGGGTTTGGCCTGGGACCTATTGTTAGCCAATCAATGAGAGTCAGAGTAATTTGGGTTTGAGGCATGGTCCTTAAGAAAGAAATCTGGCCATAAAGCCCAAGATATCTTGGGAGGATATGATACCCTATGTGGACAGAGGGGAGAGGAAGGAAGGAAGGAAAGAAAGAAGGAAAGAAAGGAGGGAAGGAGGGAGGGAGGAAAGAAGGAAGGAAGGAAGGAAGGAAGGAAGGAAGGAAGGAAGGAAGGAAGGAAGGAAGGAAGGAAGGAAGGAAGGAAGGAAGGAAGGAAGGAAGGAAGGAAGGAAGGAAGGAAGGAAGGAAGGAAGGAGGGAAGGAAGGAGGAAAGGAAGGAATGGAAAGAAAGAGTTTCCTAATTGACCAGTTCCAATTGGGTCTTCAGTGGGGCTGCTCCTACTCTTACTCGAAGAAGTTATTGTTTATTTGTCCTTTGTTCTCAAAGAGGACCATGACATCAGGGAAGTGATACCGTGACATGTGAGTGAATTGGGTTGAAGAAGGAAGACTATAGGAAGTCCTCTTCCTCATTTTTTCTTCCAGAACCATCTGAATCCAGTGGCCACATATTAAGAGTTTTTTCTATACCAGATATTGTGTTAAATTCTATGGATACAAAAACAGGAAAAAGTCATCCCTGTCCTCAAAGAGCTTCCATTCGAATGAGGGATAGAACATGCAAATGAATAGTTTACTACAAGTTAGGAACAAAGTATCTGGAAGGTAATCATATTGGAAAAGCCTCTGGCAATTGGGATTTAGCCCCAGAAGCAAAAGAAGGATCTGAGATTCTGTGGTCTTTTAGTCAATCCCTTGCCCCTCGTGAGTGCACTGGAACTTGGGGCTTGGCTGTCTGCTCTAGTCAGATTCTGAGGGTCTCTCAGATCCATGGCAGTGAAAAAGGATCAGCTGCTGCCTGATCCTGACTCATTTCAGGAGTTGAAGAAGAAGGTAGCTCCATACAGGGAGCCTGTTGTAAGCCAGTGACAGAAAACAGGCCCCCCTCCCCAGAGGCCCCCCTTCTCTATCGGAGCTTTGGCCCCATCACAGTGATCTATTAGTGCTCTCCCATTCCTGAGTCTGGGAGGCTATGAGGAGGTATAGGTGGGGGGATAGATGACAAGGACAGACGAATGGAGACTTCTGGGGAGTGTCATCCCTGGGGTATCATAAGCGCTGGCTTCTACAGACTTTGAGGAATCACAATACCAGATCCTCATCTTTCTTCATGATTTGTAAGCCTCACTTCTTTCTCGCTGTGTTTTCTGATGCGTAATGACTATTGGAATCATTCCGGTCTCCTTTGTGATGTTTCTGCATGAGAGAAATTGAAAAAACAGTTCACCATATATGACCTTAGATTATTTTCATTTTTTTTTACTTCTCCCAGCCCTGCCCCTCTTTGTGACTGTTCTCCCTCACCATTTTTCTCCACTTGAGAGGTTTGTTGCCCTCCCTTGTAAGCAGTTAGATCCCTCCTCCCCCTCACCTCGACCTCCAGCAGAGACACTTCCCCATGTAAGGGAAACAGACTTATGTCGATTAATAAAACATTTTCCTTCAGCCTAACTGGCATGCTCAGGACTTCAGCAAGGCTTAGGGGAAGATTATGAAGAGGGGTGCCCATTCCTTCCTCCGCCTCCTCCACTACTCTGTTAGATTAGGCTAATATTTCCATTTAAGGTTCCCTTTTTGCTTAATGAAGCAGGAACCTCCTGCTGTATCCTTGATGGACTTGAAGTCAGGAGACCTGGGTTTGTAGACTAGACGAGCTATATCTTGGCTGCTGGATGCCTTAGACTGAGGCTTTTTGATTATGTCCTCTAGTCCTCTCAAAAGAAAATCAGTACACTTCCAGCCCCATTCACTTGCTGGACTTCACCGCTCCACCAATGGTGAGAAGCCTTGGGCCTGAGGACAATTCTCATCATTTCATTCTCTCCCAGAGTTACTCCATCATTGAGCTTTTTTACCATCTTGCCAGCAACTCACCTCAACTGCCACCTTCCTTTCCTTATTTTCTAGCTCCCCTTCACTTGTTCTCCATTAAAATAAGTTCCTAAAGGGTCAGGACTATCTTTTTGACTCAAATTTGTATCCTTAGCACTTTGTGCAGTGCCTGAAACATACTAAGTACTTAATAAATATTTTATTTTTAAAAAGAGAGAGAGGAAATTGTGTATTTATTCATTTCTTCGATATTTATTAATTATCTTACATTCTGAACAATATGTGAGGTGATGAAGTGGGACATAAAATTTAAATAAGACTGTGCCCTTACAGCCTGGTAGGGGAAAAAATGTCAAAACAGATAATGATTCTATGAATCTATTGTAAGCCCTTTGAGGGTATGTACTGTTTTATTCTTTGCATTGATATTTCTAGCACGTAGCATAAAGCATATGCTTAATAAGTGCTCATTGATTGATGAAGAAAAATAACATAATAATATTAGAGATCTACAAAACAAAGTGGTATGTGAGATCCAAGGGGGAAGGCATTTGTCCAGTAGCATTGGGATATGTTTCCAGGCAACAGACCTGGATGATTGATATACTAGAGAAGCAGCCCTTAGTTAGTCAAGAATTGTTTACTCCCCCATCCACAACCCATTTCCATTTTTTCCCCTCAAAATAAACAGACTCTGGAAAAATATTTGGCCAAGGCTATCATCAGGAGCTCAAAGGCTGAGCAGGAATGAGAGAGCCGAAAATGGGATAAGATGATATAGAGTAAGTTCAGTGGGTCTAAACAGCATGGGGCCAGGGCACCCTAACCCTCCAGAGGTAGAGTTTAAACAATTGTTTTTCAGCAAAGCAGAAGGACGCGAGTTATGAAGGTGGGAGTTTAGCTTCGTAGGAATGAACAGATGACTAAGTTAAGGGGAGATGAGAAGAGGCAGAGCTAGGGCTCTATCCCTGGGCGTGTTTGGCTTTTAAATTTGACAACTCCTGGAAAGCATTTGTGAATTGTAGTGTTTTAAGAGTTGTAAAAGAAAATTAGGAATTATCTAATCTAATCCCCCACCCAATGCAGGAATCTCTCTAGCAGCCCCTGCAAATAGCCATCCAGCATCCAAGATGGAGTATAGTTCATTCCATGATGAAGGACATCTGAAATGATTTTTTTTAAAATGAGCTGTAGAATTTACTTCTAAAAATGCCCCTGGTTCTTGTGTCACATAGTCCACTATCTCTTCATGGAAACTGAAGAAATACCCTTTCCTCTTAAATGTTGATAGGAATTCTGCATATGGCCATCTTGGAGGCCATATGGATTTGTGAGGTAATAATAACTTGAATATCATTTCTGGGTTGGGGAAGAAATCAATCTAAATCAGGGGTTAAGAACCTGGGGAAACCCTGCCACCTTGCCAAAGAAGCTATAGATAGATTTCAGAAAGTCCATGAACTTGGATGGGAAAAAAATACATCTCTGTTTTGGAGTAATTGATTTCCTTTGTATTTCTTTGCACTTAAGATCATTATTATAAGAAAAGGTCAGTGGCTTCACAACCAGCTAGAAGGTGAAGTCACAAGTAAAGTCAAGCATCTTTTGTCCAAATGAAGCCTCAAAAATGAGAAAACTAAAAGCAGCCACTGTGATGCCCTTGAAAGTTGGTGGGAGAAGCCACAAGGGTCCCAGTTTTGGATAGGAAGGGGAACCTTGAGTTGGGTTGGAGCTCCATATGGGGCACAGATTCTTAACCTGAGATCTTTTTATTTGTTTTTAAGAGCATTTCAATAACTGTATAGTATTTCAAAATAAATGATTTCTTTTGTAATGATATGCACTTAAAAATGTTAATTTTGGGAGCCCACAAAAGTAAGGGATCCATGATACAAAAAAGGTTAAGAACCTGTGCTCTAAGACAAAGGATGCACTGAAAGGTTTTTCCTGAGGCAACTTGGTGAATGAATAAATTTTAAAGTATTTATTAAGCTCTTACTATTTGCCTCATCTGTGAAAATGGGCTGGAAAAAGAAATGGCAAGCTACTCTAGCATCTTCATCAAGAAAATCCCAAATGGGGTCACAAAAAGTCAAACACATCTAAAAAAATGATTGAACAATAAAAATGTGCCAACTACTGTGCTATGTACTGGAGATATATAAATCCAAAGCAAGGAGAGAATCTGCCCTTAAGAACCTTATATTCTATAAAAACCTTATATTGTCTAAGAACCCTATATTCTGTATTCTATAATCAATAGAGGTAGGGGGGTAGTGGTCTGTGAGGAATGGTGAATAGGACCATAGAGAAGTACACTGATATATCTCTTTGGGCAATGAGAACACAGTTGATTTAATCATAGTGCCAGTGCTGGGGGTAGAAAGAACACGTTTAATGGAAATATTGATAAGGCTATAGAGAAGATAGCCAGAGGGGGAAAAACATATCTGGATCCTTCCTAAAATAGGGTTAGAAGAGGGAATTACCAATGGTGCAGGGTAGGGGAAGTAAAGGAAGACAAACTATTAGCCAGATGAAAAAAGATCCATTTAACTTGAGCTTGAGTTGACCATTAATGGCCAGATTAGGGAAGACTACAAGAGGTTAGATTCAAGTATTGTATCTGTAATTCATCAATTCTGTGCATCACCTGCTATACTGTCAACAGTAGTGCAGTAATGTGTTAATAACTCACCTTCTACTGACTATCATCTCCATTGGGGATAAGGGGAGAGGGTGGCAGAGTCTTATTTAAATTTTTTGTTTCTCCCATCACCTAGTCTAGTGTTTGGAATATCTTGGATGCTTAATAAATGATTAATTGAAAAAAATAAAAAAGAGATCCAGTTTCCCTCCGAAGGAAGGACCTATGACCAGGGAATAGAGCTAACACGTAAAGACAACTCTGTGATAGGTTTTGTGATTATTCTCCCCATTAGTATATAAACTTCTTGAGGGCCAAGAACATTATTATATTTTTGCCTTTCTTTGTATCCCCAGCTCCTTAACACAGTGCCTGGTACGTTGTAAGTATTTAATAAATTCTTGAGAATTGATTGATTTTTTAAATCAAATGCTAGTAAAGGTTTGTTTTCTGTTAAACTAGCATTGTTTTCCTATGGTTTAAGGAAAAGTGTATCCAGAAGAATATAGGGAAGTTGGAATGCTCTAGACTAATCAATCAATCATTATTTTTCAAGCTTTTACTGTGTCCTAAGTGCTGTAAATTCAAAAACAAAAAACAGTCCTTGTTTTTAAGGAGAGCACTTCTATTAAGAGATATAATACATTTCCTAATGTAGATATTTTTACAACATAGAGAAAACAAATATAGGGTAATTTTGGTGGGAAAGCTACCAACAACTAAAGCAGTGGAATGGATCAAGAAATGTTCCTGCCTCACGAAGAACAGAGAGATGGATAATAGAAAAGATTGTACTATTCTAGCCTTGCAGTGCCAGTAAGTAAATGTTGATAAAATCAGAGAGCACAATAAAGTGGGCCAAAATCCTAGGTAGGACTAGGGTGGATTGGAATCTGATTTGGGGTTCTCTTACCCTTCAAATACCTGTGTTCTTAAGTTTTTTATTCTTCAGTCTCAGTTCCTGGAAGAAGGAAATAAATAAATGCCCTGTATGGACCAAGTGAAAAGTTTTATATGTTGTGAGTAGAAGTCTTAATGTTAGGAAATAATCAGGAATGTCTAACTGAAGAATAATATAGTGCGTACAAAATATTATGTGTTATATATTATATATTATATTACATATAACTATAATAACATAAGTTAAATATATTTTACCTTGTATTTATGCATAATTATAATGATATACTATGTTAAATATAATACATTATTATAGGTTGTATTTATATGTAGTTATAATAATATGCTATACATTAAGTGCATTGTTATACATTATGTAATTTATCATGTTAGACATAATATTATAATTATATTTGCATATAGTTATAATGATGTGCTATATGTTAAGTATAACATAATATTCCTTAAGGTTTGAAGAGCATTTTACATTGATTATGTTATTTGATGCTCATGACATCCCTATGAGGTAGGTACTTACTCATATTAATTAGATCTCATCCCCGTTTTAAAATTGAAAATGAGACTTGGAGAAGTTAAAATGACTTGCCCCACACTACTAATAATTAAAGTATTGTCTCTCAAGATCACAAGCCAAATTCTAACCCAGGTTTGTTCTGCCCCATGATCCTAGTGTTCTTTCCACCACATAATGCTGCCTCTCCTTGGGGGAGGGTCTGCTCTGACTATGGACACAGAGCAACCATGTGAGTGCTCAGATGAGCTCATCTTTGATGAATAAAACCTGCCTCTGCTTGCTTGCTCTTTAATCCCCAGAATTGAGCATAGTTCCTGGCACTTGGTAAGTGATTAACCAATGCTTCATCTATTTATGTATCTGTCTTGCTATCTCTGCTGAGGGAGGCTTACTGAGGTTAACCATTCTCATAATCATCAGGCAAAATTGGCAAAGCCTTTGCACCTACCCCACTTCTGCAAGGATACCGCTCTCCTTCTGCATAGCCCAGTTTGCCTGTTGTCCTATAAATGGTCCATTCTTCACTGCTCTATCACCATTATCTTATTAAGCTGCTTTTCTATAAGATTGCCGGGCAATCTGTATATTGCTATTAACATCAGTGTGGGCAGCATGGTTCACATTACCCAGACTCACTTGAATTAAGTCAACCATTAAATGATCACACAGAGCCTGAGAGAGAGAGGGTGGGAGCGGTTTAACTTCTCTGAATCTGTGAACATCTCAAATGCTTTTTTTTTAATGAACAGATGATGAGAACTGGAGGGAGGGATGGGGGATGAAACAGGGGAGAAAATATACATTGTTAATGCATCATTTGCAGGAAGGCTTTGTTCCTCCCAGTTATCCCCCAGAGTCATAAAGAAGCACCTGAGTACATAGGATGCTGTGGGTTTGGGACTTAAGAGATGCCCCTCACCTTGAGAAATTTGTGCTCTCGGTTAAACTAAGACTTTCACAAATAAAGGACTCTTATCATCTCACGCTTAGACTATTGAAATAGCCTGCTGGTGAGTCTGCCAGCTGCAAAATTTCAGTACCTCTATCACCTCCAGGATCAAATACAAAATCCTGTTTGCATTCAAAGACTTTCATAGCCTAGTTCCCTCCTACATTGATGGTCTTTTTTATGCTTTACTCCCTACCATTCTTGGATCCAGAGACATTGACCTCCTTGAGATTCCACGAAGAAGATACTCAGTCTCTCTTACTTTTTCCCCATGCTTGGAGCATTATCCCTCCTCATCCCTGCCTCCTGGTTTCTCTGCTGTTGTTCAATTATGTCCCCATTCTTGATGATCCCATGGAACATAGTGTGCCAATATTGTCCATGGAGTCTTCAAGTAGTTTGTCTTTCTTTCCCAGTAGATTAAGACAAAGGGAGGTTAATTGACTTACCCAGAGTCCAACAGTTAGTGAATGTCTGAGACTGAGGTTGACTACAGGTCTTTCTGACTCCACTGAACCTCCCTCCAAGGCAAACTGAGCATAAGTGACTTGCCCAGGATCAAAGAGTTCATAAGTACCTGAAGCCTCATTTGAACTCAGATCTTCCTGATTCCAAGATAGATAGATAGATAGATCTATATTGTATTATTTGATCCTTGCACTAGCTCTGTGAATTATCCCCATTTTTCAAAGGAAGAAACAGGCTGAAAGTCATGGATAATAGGAGAGATACCCCAAGATTGTAGAAGGGTCAATGTTTCAATTTTCAAAAAAAGGCAAAAAAAAAAAAAAAAAAGGCGGGGTAGAAAGTCTGCAAACTGTAGGACACTGATTTTTATTTGGATTTCTGGGAAGATTCTAGATAGTTAACTAGTTGCCTCCTGACTTCCCAAAATTCATGTCATAACTAAAAACCCATCTTTTGCAGAATTCCTTTTTCAATTGCTCTTAATTCTAGTGCTTTTCATCTGTAACTTACTTCCCATTTTTCCTTTAAAACTTTTTTGTAGATATTTGTTTGCTGGTTGTCTCCCTTATAAATTTTAAGTTCTTTGAGGACAGGGACTGTTTTTTGCCTCTTTTTTTATCCCAAGAGCTTAACACAGTCCCTGGCATACAATAGGCACTTGATAAATGCTTACTGACTGACTGACTGAAATATTGGAAATCTGAGCAACAGAATAAAAATAATACAAAACCTGAAAGAGCTGTAAGGCTGGGTCATAGTGCATTTTAATATAAATAATATTAACTAGCATTTACAAAATGCTTTAAAGTTTGCAAAGCTCTTTTTCCCATATATATATATATATATATATATATATATATATATATATATATATATATATATATATATATATATATATCATTAGATCTTCACAACAACCCGGTAGAATAAGTGCTATTATCATCCTCACTTTTTAAATGTGAAAACTCATCCAGATGAAATTAAGTAACTTACTCAGAATCAGATAGTTAATAATTTTCTGAGGCAGGATTCAAAGTGACTCCAACTCTAATTCTCTATCACTGTGTCACCCAGCCATTTTTTCAAGGGTGAATAAGGGAAGCACAATCTTTGGGATCAAAAGAATACCTAGGGCTGGAGAAAAGAGAGCTGGCCCTGATAACCTCAGTAGGTTAAAAACATATTGCCCTTCTGTCTCAAAAAAGACAAATTACATGTGCTAGTTTGTTACCATCTGTGTATGAGCAGCAACACACTATTGTGGTTAGAGAACAGCCTCAAAGCCAGAAAGGTTTTAATTCAAGATATTCCTCTGACATATATTGATTGTGTGACTCTGCATAAGTCATTTAACTTCTCAGGGGTCTAAATAACTCTTTAAGACTATAAGGTATAAAGCAGGTATTGACCTGCATTAGTACAGGATGCTTTCTTACCTAGAAGTTATTTGATAAAATAACAGATCTAGTCCAGAATGGAAATTTCATGAGAACAGAGGTAATAAATTATTTCAACCTGGTATCTTTCCCCAACAGTTACCATAGTGCTCTGTACACAGGTAGGTTCTCAATAAATGTTTGTTCAATTTAATCATACTTGTTCTGGTAAATTTGGGAAAACTTCATGGAAGAAGAGGAATGTCTCAAATTTGAATCACAGAGAAGTTGGTTTTGATAAGAGGGAAGGACGTTCCAATCCCAGGCTGCAGCTCAGTCACAGGGCTCAGACACAGGCTCTCGCTTCTGGGTCTTATTCATGATTAGGAAAGAGAGGTAGTCCCCGGGTAGTATCTGACATTTGGGAACTCATTTAATATGGATGTTTTTGTCCTTCTCACCCTAAACCATAGTCTTTTCCTCATAAAAGAAGCATCATAGATTTAGAGGTAGAAGATACATTGGAGGCCATGTAACGAACATTACCATCTTCCCCACATACTCACACCTTATTTTATAGATGAGGAAGCAGTCCCAGAGGAACCTAAACTCTTGCCCAATGTCATCTAGTGAGTGACTGTCAGAGGCAAGATGTAAACTGTTATTTTTTTGACTAGAGACCCACTGTACCTCTACCAGACCATATTCCCTAAAGAGTACAAGAGTGAAATGGCTAGAAAGGAATCCTCCCTCTGACTAAGGTGTTGGCTGAATTCTGACCTCCCATGTCCCCATCACCACCACATACACACATATACACATATAACCTCAAATAAATGAAGCTGCTGTGCTCTTGTTATTCCAGTACTTCATGGGTAACTTTTCCATATTATTAAAGGAAGGATGACTCCGACCTTTGTCCAACTAGGTAAAGGAAATACATAGCAGACTTGTGGGAGGAAAATATGTTTAGGATTTCAGTCCTGTTGAAAAAAAATTTAAATATAGCAGTACCAGATTTTGGGGGCTCCAAATATAAATGGAATCTGTTCTTACATTAATGACTATGGGGCAATCACCAACTACTACTATGGAAAAAAATGAATGGAGGAATGTAGGAAATGGAGATGGGCTTCATAGAAATTGTTTAATGTATTTTAACATTTGAGTTCTTGGATTTTCTTTACCTTGCACTCATTTATAATCTCATTGGTGAAAGCCCCTAGGTTATATCTTGTAAGGATTGGCTGAAAGGATTGGAGGTGTTTAACCTAGAGAAGATTTAGAGATTTAGAAATCACTTCAAGTATTTGAAGGGCTGTTGTGGGGCAAAATAATAACAACAACTAGCTTTTATACAGTGCCTTAAAATTTGTAGATCACTTTATCTATATTATCTTATTTGATCCTTGCATTAGCTCTGTGAATTATCCCTATTTTTCAGATGAGGAAACTGAGAGTGAGAATCATGGAAAATAGAAGAGATACCACAACATTGTAGAAGGATCATGTGTTCTTCTGTAGAAGATGGAGAGATGGACTAGACAATAACACAATCAGATTCAAAATTGCTCATCTGGCTCATATGAAAAATTAGTGGTTAATGGTTCAGCATCAATGTAGCAAGAGGTTCTCTTTCAGGGAAGTAGATCTTGCCCCTGAGCTGTTTAACATTTTAACCAATGTCTTGGATAAAGGTATAAATGGAGAAGGAAATAAACATTTAGATAGTACTTACTGTGTTCCAGGCTTTGTGCAAAGCTCTTTAGAAATATTATCTCATTTGATTCTCACAACTCTGGGAGAAAGAGACAGTAATTATCTCCATTTTGTAGTTAAGGAAATTGAGATAAATAGATTAAGTGACCTGTCCAGGATCATACAACTAATAAATGTATGAGGCTGACTCTGAACTCTCTTCCTTACTCCACACCTAGGACTCCATCCTTTGTGCTGCCTAATTACTCATCAATTTCAAAAAGAATACAAAACTGAGAGACCAATAACACAATAGAGGACAAGAGTCAAGGATACAAAAAGATTGTATCCCTACAGGCTGGGGCTTTGGATTGAATCTAATAATATGAAAACAATATGAAATTTTGTTTATATTTGGATATAAAAAAATCAATGATTTGCCTGTCCAGGGTTACACAGCTAGTAAGCATCCAAGTGTAGGTTTTCCTTGCTCCAAGTTTTAACAATTCCAGCTAATTTCTTCTTTCCCTAGATGGCAGAATGAGAAACAGTGGGCAGAATTTGTAGAGTGGCAGAACTAGTCTTAATTTAAGAAAAAACTTTGTTCCAATGAGAATTGTCCCAAAGTTGGATGGCCTGTCTCCTGCAGGAGAACATTTCTTAGCACTAGTTCCCTAACCTCTATCAGAGGTTAGATGATTAACATGTTGGAAGAGATTAGGAGATACCGTAATTCAAATATGGCTTGGGCTAGGTTCCCATTTATTCAAATACTCTACAATATTCTTGAATTAAGTTCTTTTTCCTATACTACACTCCAGTATCCCTGGAAAAGCACGGAGCTTGGAATTAGAAAACAATAGTTCTTCATTCAGGCTTCAATTATACAAACTTGTACAAATAACCACCTCTCTAAACTGAGGCAGAAACTTAGAGATATTCCCATGCAGTTCCCTAACTTCATACTAGAATGGAGTTCAGATCTGTAAAAAGCTTGCACAGTTTTTCCTTTTTCCCAACAGTATACAAAATTCTTGTACCAACTAAGCATTTCTTTTGATTAGTAAAGGATTGTTAACTTGAAAATGCTCTGGAATTTAAATTGTCATTATTGCCCCATAGCAGTTAGGAGTAGGGACAATTGTAATATTTATCTTACAGGATTATTGGGACAATCAAATGAAATAATATTTAAAAAATTTTTTTGCAAATCTTAAATCACTACATAGATGTTAATTATAAGTTATTATTTTATTTATTAATAACTATTATTTTAATTCTCTCCTTCCTTATATCCCCCAATGTTAAGGAAGATACCCTAGAAATTGCTTACTTCAATTCAAGAATCATTTATTAAACACCTATGTGCTATGGAAGGTGCTGGGAATATAAAGTCATAGTGAAGCAATGTCTGTTCTTGGGGACTTACATTCTTCTAGAGATATGGGATAATATAATACAAGATAATTTGAGGAAGGATGGCATATTTAATAACTGGATGGATCTAGAAAGAATTAATATAGGGAGTCACTTCAGGGTTGGGTCTTGAATGAAGACTTAGAGGTAGAGATGAGGATAGAGGGTATTCCAAGTCTTGGAGGGCAACCTGTTCAAAAGCACACATACAGAAGATGGAGATCCAAGTTCAAAGGACAAATGGTAGGCCATTTCAGCTGGACTGTGGAGTATATGATCATGAAGGGGGATGATGGGAAATAAATACAAAAGGAACTATAGGAGAGCTGCTTTGGTTCTCTGAGAGATATCTGCAGTTCTCTTCTTGGTCTCGTCTGGTGGCTTGGCCCAATGTGTGTGCTAGATAAGTGGTAGCTCAAATCTTTGAAGTAAAGATAGTATCGTATCATCACCTGGACAGAGTCCTAAGGTGTCCTAGAAAAGAGACTTCAAGATCCTAGCCCATCACCATCCCTAGTTTTAAAGATAGATCTAGAGATGAGTAAGATTGATTTGTTCAGTTTCTAAAGGGCAGTCTGGACTATAACTTAGCTCTCCAGAACCCCAGTCCTGGATATTTTCCACTGAAAACTAACACCTTCAGTATAATTTCAAGACCATTGGCTGGGAGTGACCACATTGGGAATTTTAACAATGAACTTAAAAAAAATAAGTCTACGCTGAATTTAAGGAACATGAGAAAACAACATTTCCATATACAAACTAGGATGGAAAAGATAATTCTCTGTCAAATCAGGAATCTCAATTATGTACAGCTTGCTTTTTTACAAAGCATATGATAAATTCAACATGTTACTTTCAAAGTTGTCCTACTTCTCTTTGTTTCCGTCTGAACTTCCTTCAACAGAATGTTCCCTTCTGTGCGTTTTTAAGATGCTTCACTGACCCTCTTTTAATTCTTTTCTTTTTTTAGCAGAACTATCATTTTGCTTTGCAAACCTTTGAGCAATATAGAAATGCTTGTTCCCTCTGCCTCCACTGAAATCCCTCCCCTAAAAACAAAAAGGAAAAAAAAAAGTAATCCTTGTAACAAATAAACTTAGTCAAGGACAACCAATCTAAATATCTGCTTTGTCCAAAAATGTATGTCTCGTTCTACACCTTGGGACCATCTTTTCTTTGTCAGGAGATAAGTAGCATGATCCATCATTGATCCCCTAGAGTTGTGATTTCATTGATCAGAGTATTAAGTCTTCCCATAAACACTAGATATTTATTAAGCACTTACTCTATACCATGGAACTATGGAAGGCCCTGGGGATAAATGGCAAAAATAATACATGGCTCTTGTCCAAAAGACTTTTCAGTCTACTGGAGGGATGATTCAGGTACCCATGTAAGTGTAATTCAAATTAGAGAACAAGAAATTGCAGAGTGCAGGTTAAAACAGACTTGTGTGAATCTCAAGGGGTTACCTCCAACTGCATGATAGTAAGATAACAGCAATCAAGACTAAGAGAGAGAGTGTATTAATTGAGGTTTATTAGGAGGAGTCATGTCAAGGATGGAAGGAGAAGATAGAGTAAACAAAGACAGAAGGAAATATGCAAAAAGGTTGGAAAGGTATTAAGGAAGACTTGCTTACAAAGTGCTTTAAAGATGTACTGTTCTGTTTTCAGAACAACCTTCTAAGAGGTAGGTAGCAAAAGTATTATTGTACCCCCTTTCAGATGAAAAAACTGAGTCTTGGAGAAGTAAATTGATTTGTCCAAAGACACAATCCTAATTAAGTATGGGAGCTGGGAACTGAACCTAAGTCTTTCGATTACAGTTTATAGGCTGTTTGTATTTGCATTTGGGAACGTTGCCTTATTTGGGAAGGGTCTCAGGTGAAAGTAGTCCCTTTTACTTCATTGCCCACTCTCCTCACTCTAAAAATGATAATGAAGAGCCTTTTTTGTAAGGTGTCCTGTGTCTTTGGGAACCCATTATTGTGAAATTCCTGCACAGGAACTTGAGAGTCTCCCCACTCCCAAGCCTTACTGTTTGTATGCTTGTCTCCCTTTTGCAAGTACTCAGTCAGCATGCTCCTTACAGCAGAACTATAATGGAATTGTGACAGGAAGGTTCCAAATCAGAGACTCCTACTGGTAGGTAAGTTGTGAGGATTAAGGCTGAGATAAAAGACAGCATTCTCTCTTTCTTTATGTAGAGGATATAACATGACAATGTTTCTGGTAGGAATAGGGGGGAGCTAGCTGCTGTTATAACCAGAAATAGAGAGGCTCCTGGAATCCTTGAAGAAGGGAAAATAATCCAGTCTTGGCCCAGGAGACCTACTTATAGGCAGGAAGGTAGAGAAGATGATCTTAAGAAATCACCTTCTGATTCTGGTTTATTTAATTAGAGGTCTTCCATGACCACCTTGGAGCAGCTAAGGGGTACAGTAGATGAAGGGCTAGACCTGGACTCAGAAGACTTGATTTCAAATCCAGCCTCAGACACTTACTATCTGTGTGACCCTGGGCAAGTCACTTAACCCTGTCTGCCTCAGTTTCCTCATCTGTAAAATGAGCTGAAGAAGGAAATGGCAAAGTACTCCGATCTCTCTGCCATGAAAACCCCAAATGGTATCACAAGGAATAAGACACACCTGAAAACAGCTAAGTAAGGACAACAAATGACTACCTTATCTTCTAATGATCCTCAGGGTCAAGGAGCCTTCTCTTTTGATTTAACATTTGAGGTCATACAATTTGGTCCTAATCTCTATGGAGCCAGAGTATAGTTGGTCAGTTCCCTTCATAACTCTTCCATCTCTGAAGACCCTCGTTTACTTACCTCTTAACCTTCCCTTCTTCAGGACAGCCATTCCAATGTCCATACCTTTTTCTTTAGGTTTCCTTATCTAGACCATTGATCCCTTTGGGGGAATTTTATTCCAGGCCACAATATGGTATGTAGATTTCAGTCCCTCACCTCTAAGGGAAATTTTCTGGGGAGAGAATTATACTACTGCTACTCCAAAACTACCATCCTTCTGTCTCCTTAACAATGTTTAAACCTGGAAAATTCTTCATTATTTCCCTTGGAATATTGACTTTAATGCTGGGGCAGTGACTGTGTAGCCCCTAATTAGTAAGTTGTAGCATGATGAGTGTTTTGGCCATTTGGGGAGGACAGAAATTATAGAGTCGTAGGTTAAGAGCTGGAAAGGACTTTAGAAACCACCCAGTCCAACCACCTCCTTGTAGCTGAGGAAGCGAAGGCCCACAAGGGTAACCTGCCTTGCCAAGGTTACATCTGCAATAACCAAGACACAAGCTGGGACATGAACCTGAGACTACATCTGGGGCTCTTATTTGCTATGCTACTGCAGGAACCATTTGTAAGATGCCTCAGAGGTATGGAGAGTCATTTTGTTTCCATTTTAAAGTTAATTTCTAGACTGACAATATGAAGTATTTGAAAGTATAGCCGATAGAAATAGAAACCTGATTGCTGGTTCCTATTTTGTCACTAATAGAATTCATAATGGCCCAGAACCATTAATTTTTATTTTGTTTTATGTTATTTATGTTATTTTAATTTATTATTTATTTTATGTTTAATATAACCTTGGGGATTTCACACAAGAAATCTTTTTTTGGAGGGGATCCCTGGGAATATCAGAAGTTGGCTCATTTTATTCCCACTCAGGGTTTTTATTGCCAGAGAATCAGAGTGAGAAGGAAACTTTTGAGATCATCTAGTTCAACTACCTCATTCTATACTTGAGGAAACTAATCCCAGGGAAGTCACATGCCCAAAGTCAAACAAGGTAGTAAATGATAGAGTGAGTCATTGAATCTAGGCTCTGTGGGTCTAAGTCCAATATTAATTGCATTGCATCATGGTTTCTCCTCAAATTTACCTCAGCTTGGTTTCTCTAAGAAAATGGGAAATGGGCTCTTAGTTCCCTCGAGCTAATAATGTATCAAGTGAAGGCTAGGCTTTATTTAACTGGACCAAAAAAAAATGCAAAATACAAATGACTCACCATCAATCTCATAAATAGTTAAAATCATTCTCCTTCTCTCACTAGTGAACCTCTGTCTTCCTCAGGATCCATACAGTCTTTCAAATGCCAAACTCTCTCCTAAGGATAACCTCTGCCACTTGTCTCCTCAGAAAGCATTTAGATTGAGAATTGACCCCTTTCTGCTGGTGATCCTTCCCCAAAGACAACAGAGTCCTCCAGACTATTGCTCAATTACTAAAGCTTCCCATGAAAGGAGACAGAACGGAGGGTTTAATTGAAAAGTGGTCCCCTCTCTCCAAACATGTACAGTCTGTATAACTCATAGTACCGAGCTACATTTTCTGTTGCCATCCATCTCATGTAGTTCCCTGGAGGGACTCTACAGTGTTTTGGTGTCCTAAGGAACCAAAGCTAAACCTCTTTGTGAAGCTCCTTTCCTATCTGTGGGTCTCTAAGCTCTGGTACTCTCTAAAATGTTGGGGGGGGGTTGTAAGAGAGACAGAGACAGACAGGGAAATGGAGAGAGAGACAGAAAGAGATAAAGAGAGAGATGAAGAGAGACAGAAAAAGAGAGAGAAGTAGAAAAAGAAAGGAGAGAGAAAGAGAGAGGAGGGAGGGAGGGAAGAAGGGGAGTGGGAAAGGGAGAGGGGAGAGATGGGGGGTAGAGAGAGGGGAAAAAAGAGAGAGAGAAGAGGGGGAAGAGGGAGGGAGAGAGGAGGGGAGAGGGGAAGGAAGAAAGAGAGGGACAGGGGGAGAAAGAGGAGAGGGAGAGAAAGAGGAAGAGAGAGGGGAAGAGGGGAAGGAAAGGGAAGGGAGGGAGGAGAAGGGAGATAGGAAGAGAGGGAAGAAGGGGAGTGGGGAAGGGAGGGGGGAGAGATGGGGGTAGAGAGAGGGGAAGAGAGAGAGAGAGAGAAAGAGAGAGCACATGTGTATGTTTCTTCCCTTTTAAAGGACAAAACCAAAAGGAAAATGACTCAGTTATAGTTAGTCATGACTTAGTCAACCATCCCCCAGTGTACTTTTAATAGACATGCTTTTACATTATATAGGGACATATTTTCACTATCAGACCTTATGAGGTGGCCATAAAGATTCTTACTCTTATAGAAGGAGTATGACTAGATACTTCCAGTGCCCAAACATAGGATCCATCAATGAGTGGCAACGAGTACAATGTCTGACACCTTTTCACGACATTAACTGACTAGTGGCCTTGAGCAAGTCAAATGGCATCACATTTCTTATCTAAAGGGTTCATCTCTGAGGTCATTTTCAGCCCTAACATTTTAAGTCTCTGTTGATCAACTTGGGAGATGTTAGAACTGAGTCTCTCCCTTCCAAATTCTCGCCAATTCTGAGGTTGCCTGAAGTTCTGCTCCAGTCCCCAAGGAAAGAAGCCTGAAAGTCATGACCTTTGGCTGCCTCAGAAATCTGGGCCGATTGGCTTCTCCATTGCCTTTGTGGAAGCTCCGATCTGAACATCCCCAAGAACCGTACACACCCTTTTGCCCTTTTCCATGGACAGATATGCCCACATGAACAGGAGCTGTTAGCCGAGCTAACTCTTGGCTCTCCCTACACTGCCAGATGGTGAGCCAGAAACATGGGCCAGAGATGCTGGGGGCAGAAGCTGCACAGACAAAAGAAAACTATAGCCACTCGAGGAATGCTCCATATCTACAATATAGAAGCTAGAAGAAACCTTAGAATCATCTGCTCATCTATTTTTTCCCCTTCTTCTTTTTCCCTCCATTTTACAGATGGGGAAACTGAGGGCCAGTTAAGTAACTTGCTCAATGTCACAGAGAATCAGAACTAATAATCAGTTCTCATTTCCTATCCTAAGCTCTTCCTTCTGAGTTGTAGCTGCCTCACAACTCTCCCTTTTCTTGTTCCTTATAAGGTAAGGCAGCAATTTTCAGCATCTGAGCAAGGGATGGAGTCTTTCTTCTGGGAGAAACTGCATATTTTTAATCAGCTGAGGCTTCCCTAGTAAGCTAAACTCAGACCTCTCCTCATTCAGAGAGCCTACTACAGTTGTGTTCCATTTTCTCCAGACCTAACATGATGTTCCTTTGCATATAACAATAATAACTAACATTTAAATAGCACTTACTATGTGTCCGGCACCGTGCTATGCAATTTACAATTATTATATAAGTGCAGTGGTCAGCTTCTTTCAGATAGGGAGCCAGATGGATTGCTATCTCTGAGGCAGGCTGAGCAGCTCCTCATGATCCCAGGCCCTGAGAAAAGTCTTTACTTTTGGGGTCCACAAGACTGATGATTCTTCTTTTCTAACAAAATCATGGTGATTCTAGTTATTTAAGCCAAGATTCAGTTATCCTTTGGGTGTCTCAGAATGGACTTGTGTATAATGTCCCCTTACACACACACACACACACACACACACACACACACACACACACACACACAATTTCTATTGGATAAAATCTACAGAACACTTGATTGGTAGGGAGTGTCAGTTTTACAAATGGGGAAACAGAGTCATAAGGTGACTGGCTCAGGGTCACAGAGCCAGTAAGCATTGGAGCAAGAATTCAGATCTGGATCTCCTGATTGAAAACCTACTCCTTTTCCCAAATTATGCTCCCTTATATTCCCTTCTACACATTCTGCTGTTTCCTTCCCCTCTGTCATATTAAGGATAGCATGACAAAGATGGGGAAAGCATGGTAATCAAAGGAAGGGCAGAGGTTTAATAAGTATTGACAGATCACGAGGAAGAGACTAGCCACTGTAAAGTTGTGTGTTGCTCTCCTAAGTAAAGGTCAGCGCCAGTTTTAGACTCCAAGGGGAAAAGGAGAAATGTCTCCAACAGGCTAATCTCTCCACCCGGCGCCCCTTCTCTGAACATTGGCCAGAGTGAAGAGAAGAAACAATTATTTATCAGGACAAGTTGGTCAGAAAATTGAACACATTCAACAAAGATCAGGAAAGCTGTTGCCAGCAATGTCTGACAGTGGTGACTATGCTGTGAACAGTCCAATAGTCCACCCGATGTCAGTTTTCCCATGGAATCAGATTCCCTTCCCCCCCTCCCCCTCCCCTCGCATGTGTGATGAGTGTAGCCCAATAGGATTTCTGGCCATTAGTTTCTGGGTTGTCAGAAGTCAAAAGGGAGCTACTTCCTCCTAGAAGACCCCACAAACAGTCACAATATTGAGCTAATTGGCAAATTGTCCAGGGGCTCCTAAATAAGAAAAGTCAAGATTTCCTACGTGTTACTGGAAAAATTCCCCATTGTCCTTTTTGGAGTGGGATTAAGGGGTCCCACTCTGGGCAGAATTCCTGGAGTGGGGAAGTTACATGAATGAATGTTCCCTAATTACATGTTAGTTTTTCTCTCACTCTGCTACCCCACCCTTCTTACCCCCAAAAATCCTCCTTAATTTTCTCATTAAGAAATCAGAATATCAGTGCTGATGGGAAATCACTCTAGAAACAATCTGTTCTGTTCTCTCCTCACCATCTCTGGGGATGCTCACTCATTCTCATCTTTACAAGAGAAGGTTTTGGAGAGAGAGCGCGTCTTCTCCACCCCACCCCCACCTCCCAGATTTCAGTCCTTTTTATGTAAGATAAGTGTTTACTTTCTTCTCAGGTCTCCCTCTCTGTTCTTATCCTGGTCAGGCCAGGCCAAGGCTGCTTCAGAGAGCAATCCAGAGTTCTGTGTACTTGTATTTTGAGAGGTAGCCTGAGATCCACGAAAACTCTATGTAGTAGTCTAGCATTCTGGAGATCTGTCAGTCTGCTTTGTGGAGAGCATCTTATCCTAGCCCAGATGCAGAGGTCTATGATGTCATCCCATGAGATCCAGGCTTTCAGATTTGGTCCCCCTCTGGCTTCCATTGTTTGTGCTATCCCATCCTTCTAGCTTTATTGCATGGCTTTTGGGGTCTGGATAAGATCAGCTCCTCTCCAGCAGCACGTCTGTGATTCCTTCCCACGAAAGCTTGTTTAGGAACTGGATCAGGAGCATCCCAGCCTCCAAGACTCCTCCTAAAGGGACAGTGTCAGAGTTTATATTGCTCCGTTTCCACAATGATCTTTAAATGAAACTTTATCCTATAACGGAATGGAGGAACAGTGATTCATAAGAAATGAAACCTGACTCTGGTTTATTTTCTTCCAGCCATGATTTTGGTCACTTGTCCAAGATATGCTGAGATATCTGTGGTAGCAGGGTCTCTGGGTCCATCTGCAGATATGGGAGAGGTCTGAGATGGAGAAAATACCCTCCTTGGAAAAGGAACTGTTTCCTTAGGATCTTCAGAATTCCTTAAGATTGTGATATCTATCAAGAATCATTTTTTGGCACCTACTATGTGCCAGGCAGTGGGCTAGGAGCAGGAGATAAACAAAAACAGAAATAAAGTATCTTCCATCAAGGAGATTACCATTCAATTGATGAAGAAGACATGCACACAATAAGTTTATACAAAAGAAA
Organism: Antechinus flavipes; assembly: GCF_016432865.1. Classification (NCBI taxonomy): domain Eukaryota; kingdom Metazoa; phylum Chordata; class Mammalia; order Dasyuromorphia; family Dasyuridae; genus Antechinus; species Antechinus flavipes. Next base: position 51,845,601 of record NC_067401.1, read on the forward strand.
TACAAAGTAATTTGGGGTAGAAAGAGACATTAGTAATTGGAAAGTAGATCAGTTACCCCTGGGGCAATTGAGCTAAGCTTTGGAGGAAACTAGGAATTTTAAAATTGTCTTTTTTTAAAGACAATCAAAATTAAGTGACTTGTCCATGGTCACACAGCTACTAAGTGTTTGAAGGTGTTTGAACTCGAGATTTTCTAACTCCAGGGCTAGTGCTCTATCCACTTTACCAGCTAACTGCCCTTGGAAACTAGGAATTTTAAGAGGCAAAAGTGAACAGAGTGTACCTTTGAGGCTAGAGGAACAGATTATGCAAATAGATAGTCCAGACACAAGGGACAGAACAAGATGACCCAATCAGGATTTTATAGGCCCAATGAAGCTTTGTGCAAATAAAGATTCATATGAGTCCCTGTAAAGAGCATGATGTCTGATACCCATCTGTCGTTTCTTTGCCCCCAGAAAGAAATCCTTCTAGTTTACAAATTTAAAAAAAAATCCTGCGGCCTGGGACAGAGAGAATGGGACAAGGCGGGACACATGGGAAGGGGCTTGGGAAGCACATTTCACTCAGGGAGCCCCTTGGCCTGCTCGCTTCCCTTTGATGTACAGAGGCAATGGGAATATGTGTAGCAAATTATCTTCTTAGACCCATGGATAGAGTCCAGCTCTCAGAATTTCAAAACAGTCTCTCTGCTTATTCGTTGTACAGCCTGGCTGGCTCTGTGTGTGTTTCCCTTCTCCTGTATGGATCTGTCATTGGGTGATAAAATAGAACATGATGAGTGTCATTCTAAAGCAATTACAAGCAAGATGCATAATGGCAAAGCTGGAGCACACAACATATGGCCTCAGGCAGCCACTGTGTGTGAGCTAATCGGGGAGATTTGGTTGCCTTCTCTGGGAAACTGGATTGGGTTTCATGTCGAGGAAAAAAGATGAAGGCAGCCAGAGCCCCAATACTGAACTGAGGGATGAGTGTGATTGGGGGAGTGACTTTAGGGGCCAGAAGGACTCAGTCCTCAGTCTAGCAGCCTTCTAGTGCAATGACTGTGTTGTGTAAGTATCCCAGCAGTGCTTGTCAGGAAGGACATGGGCCAGATGGATGGGGATGAGGGATGAGTTATTGTCACCCTTGTGCGATGTGTAAAATAATGGGGAACAATAGATTATCTCAGACATTCTCCAGAAAATAGTTGAACAGCCTAAATCCTAGAATCAGGATGCAAAGGAGGAAGCATCTTCTAAAACCCACCTGAAATCCTGACTTCTGTAAGAACAGCCTCTCTGCTGTTCCATCTTCCACTTTGGGAATCTTCAGTGACTGTTCTCTGTACCTGGAATGCTCTTACTTTTTATTTCATCCCCTGACTTTCCTGGTTTCCTTCAAGTTCCAGCTCAAAAGAAGCCTTAGCCAATCTTCTTATGATCGTGCCTTGCCTTTCTTATTAATTCCACTTTATCCTATATATAATTTGTACATAGCTTGCATGTCAACTCTCTTAGACAGTGAACTCTTTGAGAGAAAACTGCCTTTTTAGCACTAGGGTTAGTGTATTATCTGGTGCATAGTAGGCACTTAATAAATGTTTGTTGACTGATAATATGATGGAGTCCCTGAATGGCCCTTGTTTGTTTTTTAATTCTGATATTATGCTTATTAGCTTCATTTCCTTACTATGGATCCCAGCTTTCTGGTTTTTTGGATCTCATGTTCTATGGATATGCTTATAAATCAGAGAATGATATAAAACTGGGAATGTGTGAGTCTTCACCTCTGTCTTTGACTTAACTGATTATTTGGATTAGGCTCTTGGAGAGTGACATTTGGGGGACTAGAGCCTGACTCTATCCCAACTCTTCTCTCTCCCTCCATATCCAACAATCAGCCAATTCTTATCAGTACTAACCTCCTGAACATTCCTTCCCTCCATGCTTTTCTTTCCATTAATAAGCCAGTTTCAGCACTTCTCTCCTGCATGACCTTTGTAGTATTCTCCTAATTGGTCTTCCTGCCTCCATTCTCTCCCCTCCTCTAATCCATCCGCATAGTTGCTAAATTGGTCTTTCTCAAATCCAGATCTCAACATGTTACTTCCGGATTTAAGAAGTTTCAGCAGCTACCTATTACCTCTAGCATAATTTATAAACTCCTCCCTTTGACATTTATCTCCCAATCTAGCTCCAGTCTACCCTTCCTTCCTGGCTGATTGCGGGTCATTCTCCCATCATGTACCTTACATTTTGGCCAGACTGAGCTACTTATGGTTCCTCATATATAACACTGTTTCTCCTGTCTCTATGATTTTGCACAAGCTGCCTGCCATTTATTCCTGGAAGACTTTCTCTCATCACCTTTGGATCTTAGATCCCCAAATTTTATTCAAAGCTCAACTCAAATGTCTCCTTCCACAAGAGACCTTTCCTGATTTCCTACACTTCTTAGTTGCTAGTATCTTCCTTCTCCCATCTCTTCCCCCCCATCCTCATCACTGGACACTATAATGAATAATTAATCCTTTAAGAAACAGTAAGAGGGAGAGGAAGATATTATCTCCCAAGGACAGTCAACTCTGCATGTAGGTTTCCTTCTCTCTGTGATTCTATCTTTTAGGCTTTTGTTACTCCCATTTGGATAATGGGGAGAATAATACAACTGTTTCATCAAGAAGCAGAATTATTTTCCTTGTTTTATAAAAAAGTAAAGCTGAGATCTCTGAAAAGATCCCATGTTCATCAGGGGGATCCCAGCCAGAGAACTCAGATGTCCTAGTCCTAGGTCATGACTTGATTCTCAATCAATAAACTTCTCAATGTTTGGGGAAGAGAATATGTGAGCCAAACCCTTACTTGGAGGCAAGAAACAGGGAAGAGACTTCTCTGCGTGGGTGAGGGTAGTGAGACTGAAGAGGAGTAGAGGGACCATGAGCTGGATTTGCCTGCACCTGCCCTTGGAATTAGAAGTGTTGCGTGTCAGGGAGAGAAAAGTGGGACTCCACCACACAATCCAGCCCTGGAAAGCCTCCCGGAGGATGCTGAGCTCACAGACCAGACCCTCCAATCAATAGGGTATGGCTATTTATAGCACTAGCCCAAGAGAAACTTAATTATGATCAAAAGGAGCTATTTAATACCGTGCTTGCAGAAGACGCAACCTCTTGTCAGTGGGAATTAATCAGCTGCTGCCGTGGACTCCTGCCCCTGCGGGCTCTGGAACCTGGGGTGGCGCCTGGAAAAGAACTAAGTTGCCGCCTGCATGGGTAGCTGAGGCGTCAGGGACTTTACAAAGTCATCCAAGGGTGGTCTGTCTCCTTAAGAGGGCTCGGATATGAACTTCACAACCATAAATTACTCCAAGAGAAGATGGGTGGGGCTAATGATTTTGAGTGAATGAATGAATGAATGAATGATTAAATGATTAAGCATCACTACATGCAAAACACTGTGTTAAGTATTGGGAACACAAATACAAGACAGTTTTGCCCTTAAGAATCTCACACTCTAATAGCAGCTATAATACATATGGAAGTGTTCAGCCTCAAGCCAAATGGAAAGATCCCATGGGCCCTAAGGTAGAGCAACAACACAGATGATAATGTCTCTTTACTATCATTTCCACTGATAAAATCATTTAAGCTTTTTATGTTGAACTATTAGATAGTACCAACAATTTCAGTGGTTAAAACAATCTTTCTTCATTAGATCTTCAATAGATATGACTGTAGTACCTATAAGAGTAATTGCCAAGTTCTCTTTCCCCTCTCCTTTCTCCCTTCTCTTTTCCTTCCCCTACCTCCTCCTCCTCCTCCTCGTCTTCTCTCTCTCTATCCTCTTCTTTTTCCCCTCCCTCCCTCTCTCCTTACCTCCTTCTCTTTCTCTGTCCCTCCTTCCCTCCCTCTCTCCCACTGGCCCTCCCTCTCCTTCTCTCTCTTTCTCTCTCTCTCTCTGTCTCTCTCTATGTGTCTCTCTCTGTCTCTGTGTCTGTGTCTGTGTCTCTCTCTCTCTCTCTCTCTCTCTCTCTCTCTCTCTCTCTCTCTCTCTCTCTCTCTCTCTCTCTCTCTTTCTCTCTCTCTCTTTCTCTCTCTCTCTCTCCCTCTCTTTTTTTCTCCCCCCTTCCCCATCCCATCCCTCACTCTGTCATGGTTGGCCCCTTCTCCCTAGTAGTTGCTTTTTCTAGTTCATGGCTGTGACACTTCAGCTAGAAGTGGGACTGATGTCTTGGAGTGGGGCTGCCTGGAGCACTGAGCCATTAAAAGACTTCCCTATGGTCACTCAGTTAGTTGATCCCAAGTCCCACTAGGACAGGCAGCTTTCATCCCTGACATTTGTAAAGTGTTTTAAAGTTTTCAAAGCACTTTATAGACATTATCTCATCTGTTCTCCACAAAACTCCCAGGTTTAGAGTTTTTTGATCAGCATTTGATTTTCATTTATTTATAGCACTCCCAGTAAAGAAACTTCCTCTACCAATATAGGATTATGCAACTGTTCCTAATTTAACCCAGGTGTGCTTAGAAGTTGTCAATCAATAAATTAACAACATTTGTTGATTCTTACTATGTGCTAGGCATTGTGTTAAAAAAAAAGTTCTGAAGCTTTCTCCCTCAAGGAGTGCATACTAATAGGGGAGACAACATGTAAATGGTTAGAGTTGAGCCTTGAAGGAAGCCATGCATTCCAAGAACTAGTGGTGAAGTGCATAAGTAATTTGGCCAAGGACACATCCAGTATATGTCAGAGATGGATCTTGAATCCAGCTCTTCATTAATGTATGGCTGGCTCCTTGTCTCCTCACTACATATTCTACCTCTCTCTATAAATATTATTATCTGCATTTTGTAGATGAGAAAACTTAATCTTGAAAAAATTCAATGACTTGCTGTGGTCATGGTCATATTGCTAATAAGGATTGGAGGCAAGATTCAGATTTATTTCTCCCAATCCCAAGCCCCACTCCCCATTACACGACACTGCCTCAATAAAAATTCACATTTATGCAGTGCTTTAAGACTTACATTGGAGGCAGCTAGATGGTTCAAAGGATAGGGCATTGGGCCTGTAGTAAGTAAAAGCTGAAACACTAGTTATGGATCCTGTTCAAGTCACTTAATCACTGTTTACTTCAATCCATTGGACAAGGAAAAACATTCCAATATCTTTCCCAAGAAAGCCATATAGACAGTATTAGCGTGCTATGGTCCATGAGGTCACAAAGAGTTAAATATGACTAAAAGACTTAATGACAATTAGAGCTCTTTGTGTTAAGCAGTGAATATTGTGACATGCTCCTTATAAATAATGTAGAAGTATTGTCAATACTCATACCTCATAAATCTTAGAGATTGGATTCAAATGTAGATCTTTGGATTCAAAATCCAGTTGTTATTGTTGTTTGTCCTCGGTTCTTGAAGAGGACCATGGTATCAGGGAGGTGATGCCATGACATGCGAGTGAATTGGATTAAAGTGAGGGAGGGCTGTGCATGATCACCTGTCTCATTTCCTCTACAGAAACATCTGGGTCCAGTAGCAAGATATAGATCAGGATGACTGGAGGTGACCCTGAATGCAATGAAAAACCTTGGTCTTTTTAAATTAAGGTCTTCAACAGGTCTCAGTTTGACTGAGGTCACGCCCATTCAGAAATTAAGGCTGAGGCAAAGAATCTCCTCTTTCATGTAGTGCTGTTTCTGTCTCTTATGTATAGTCTTCCCCTTCCCGCCTACTCCTGTAATATCAATTGTTTATCTCTAGGTGGTGCAGTGGGTAACAGGCTTGACTTGGAGTCAGGACCCTGGACAGTGCACTCAGTCTCTCTCAGGTCAGTGAACCAAAAAGAGAACTCAAGGATTATTGAAGCCCCTATGCTACCTCTCCTTGAGTCTTGAACTACAGGGGCTGATAGGATAGACTCAGAGACAGTGGGTTGGTTGGATCAAGTTGCCTCACCTCATCAAATATCTCCTCGCTCAAAAGAAAAAGTCCCATCAAATCTTACCTGTCCTTCATGAAGGGAAAAAAGGAAAAGTGAATAAATATTTATATAGCACTACTATGTGCCAGGCACTGTGCTAAGTATGTTGCAAATATGACCTCTTTTGATCCTCACAACAGTCCTGGGAGGTAGGTATTATTATTATTCCTATTTTACAGATAAGGCAAACTGAGGATAAGTGATTTGGCAAGGGTCACACAGCTGCTAAGTGTTTTAAGACTATTTGAACTCAGGTTTTCCTGATTTCAGATCTAACACCCTATCCACCTACTTGTCTCTAGCTTGAATCTCTGGGTTCTCTTGCCTAAAAAGAGATTAGTGATAGATACCATCCAAAATCTTAACTAATCCTAAAACAAACTGGGATTACTATTTGTATATTGGAAGACAATATAGAACTGATTATTTTGGCAAGACTTAGAGGAGGAAGATCTCCAGACTCCCCAGTCCAACTTAATTCACTCTAATGAGCATTTATTGAATGCCACATTTATTCTGTTTAAGGTGACTCTTATAATACAAAGACCAAATTAATAGTCCTCAGCCTCAGAAAATTTACAGTCTCTTGGTGTCATGCAACAGGTAAACAGATAAGCATAGGCAAGGTTATTTGAGGAGAATGGAATGAGAGAGGGAGTTAGTAAAGACTAGGAGGATCAGGACTGTTTTCCTGTTAAGAACTGCCATATGAACTAGATTTTGGAGGACAGCCTACACAAAGGTACACTGACAAGAGATTCTGCACAGAGTTCAGGGAATAGTGGGTAGCACATTTTGTTTGGAATGTCAAGTGCACAAAGAATAGCCTTGGTAAGACTGGGAAAGTGTTCTTAATAACATTTTATTTTTCCTCAATTTCTTGCAAAAACAATTTTTAACATTCATTTTTTTTTCAAATTTGGGGTTCCAAATCCTGTGCCTTTCTCCCCTTCTCCCTTCCAGAGATGGTAATAGACATGATACATGTGCAGTCATGCAAAATATATTTCCATATTAGTCATTTTGTGAAAGAAAACAGAAACTAAAAAGAATAAAGTGAAACGTATTATGCTTCTATTTGCATTTAGACTATCAATTCTTTCTCTGAAGGTTTTTCAACATTGATTCTTTGGAATTGTGGGAAATGCCTTATGTGCTAAACTGTGAAGCCTCGTAGTTCATTCCATTGGTGGTAGGGAGCTATTAAAGTTTCTTGAGCAAGGGAGTGATATCTTAGGAACCAAGTAGGTGATTTAGGAAGATGATTTTGGCATCTGTGTGGGGAATTGGTTAGAGAGGGGAGAGAGAGCAAAGTGGTTTTTGTCCATGAGGTCACCTGCACTTTAAGCTCTTGAAGGGGGAGGAAAAGTCAGGGCTTTAGTCTATAAATACTCTGACAAGTGACTTGGCAGACTTGGTATTGAACCAGCATGCTCTACAGAGATCCTGCACCCCGATGAGACAGGACAGGACTTATCCTTCCCCAGATTGGCAGGTGGAGATGAGAAAGAAAGAGAAGGAGTAAATGTAGAGTTGTTTGATGAACAGTTGATACAAAGCCATTATTTAGGAAGAAAGAAATGCTACCTTTTAAATGTATGCAAGAATCTAGTTACGCCTTTCTGGAACCATGGGGCCTATTGTATCCTAGACACCTTGGGGATGTTGGCTTCAGGCCAAGGTGAATAATGGATGCTCTGGAGAATGAGCTATTGCCAGTGAGCAAAAGCCTGGCCTACCTTTTGGGGGGTCTGAGAATGAGGTTTATTAATTGATTCAAGATTTTCATCCTGAATTCAGCAATCTTTTGGAGATGTATGCTCTTGAGGAAAGGCAAAGCAGGAGAGAAAAATAATGTGACAACATCCCCAGGCTTGGCTGGATAGGTAACCATGAGAATGGTTCCTGTAAGCTGAGACCACTGCCACCCCTTTGTCCTTCGTTTTGTGCAGGTTATCCCACAGATCTCAGAATAAATCCAGTGTTCTTGGGGCAGGCCCTTGATGGGAGTGAGGGCCTGAGATTAGTGGGAACCCTTCCTGGATCTTCTATTATCTCTTGGCAGATCTGGGTGTCTATTGTTCTCTTAGCAGTGTTCATCTGTAGTGAGAGCATCTCCACAGCTTTGCTGGCAAGGGTTAAGGTGGCAAAGATCAGTTGTGCCAGGATGGAGTTTAATCCCTTAGCAAACACTGAGTGCCACATAACCTTCTAAATTCCCACTTTTCAGTATTTATTAATAATCAGCCAGTCTCTAGGGGAGTATATAAGAAGAATGAATTGTTCATGATTTGGTAAGATTAGACAAAGAGGAAACAGGCTAAAGGGGAAGGCAATTAAGTTAAATGCTTAAGAAAACTGTTCTGAAGATCAGGTGAGTATCTCAAGGAGTCTATAAGTTAGACTTGGAAAGAGAAAGCCTTTGAAGGCAGAGCCCCAGTACTTTTTTTTGCAACCCCAGCACTCAGCCCAGTTCCTGGCATGTAGTAAGAATTGATAAATATTGTTGATTTATTGATTGACAACTTCTAAGTGCTTCCAGACAGCTCTCTGTGATGATAAATTAGAGAACAGTTGCTAATCTTTTATTGGTAGAGAGGGTTTCTTCACTGTAATGAGCATGAAAGGAGGGAATATGTGAGTGCTAAATTGTAAGGTACTGGATGCTATTTCTATCTGCATGACTGCATTGACTGAGATGGCCTCTGGGATGCCCAGCTCCAGAGACCCACAAGGTATCTTCAGATTTTACTTGTTCATTCATTTATTCTTCCATTCATCCATTCATTCATGTATGAATTCAGTGCACATTAAACCCACGAGGCTAAGTGCTGAAGGGTTTAAAGATAAATACGAAGAAGCTCCTGTTCTCAAGGAACTTAGATCTTAGTAGCAATATTTAGTAACAAAGTAGACACTTAGATATGTGGACAAATATCTCTAATACAGATTAGAATATTGTGGGAAGTACATCAAAGGATCACAGAGCACCGTGAGAACATAGAATTAGAGACATATAGTTGGAAGGGACTTTTAACGCTTCAGGTCCAATACCATCATCTTAGAGATGTGCAAACTGAACTCCATGGAGGGTAACATGTCCAGATTCACACAGTTATTAAGTTTTGGGAGCAGATTCAAACCTGATATTCCTAATCGGATGAGAGGTCACTAATGGCCAGTGCGATGGGCAGGAGAAGGGGAAGAAGGGACTATCAGGATTTCTTGTTGTATTTGAGCTATGTCTTTAAGAATGAGTCAGTAACTTAGCCATATGCTTCCAACGTGGTATTTGGAATGATTTCCTGAGTGCAAATTTCCCCAAGTGCTACTTTTCTTCCCCTCAATGAAATGAATGCTTCTTGATTCAAAAATACTGTTTTTCTTTCTGGAATAAGATACTGGGCCTGCTATGGGGGATATCTGATTATTTTCCTGAAAGAAGGAATTTTCTAAGTTAAAATAATCCTTGAGCCACTCCTGCAGCAGGTGAGCTAAGAGAACGGTCTTTTGGAGGAGTCAGGGAAGCTAAGGTATGTGGGGATAGGTCCTAGTAGAGAGAAGGGGGCAGAGTGGGGAATCAGGGAGGAAAGGACATAGAACATGGGATGAGTATGAGATGACTTCAAAGACTAATTCCAGAGGGACATGAAATGAGATCACACCAAATGTCTCCATCTTGACAGGAAACTTAGCTAGAAGAATCAGGCACAGGGACTTGAGTGAGTGAAAGTCTTTTTGCCAACTGGAACCTCAGAACATGATGGAGAGAGCCCCTCAGACAAGAGTCCTGTGGTCAGGATGAGACACAGAACAGACTTTGAATAAGTAACTGGGTATTCCTGAGCCCTTGGAAGTATATTTATTTGCTATAAATTCACTTGGAATTTAAAATTTAGGAAGAAAAGACTTTTGGACAGGTCATATCATAGAATCATGAAATATTAGAGCTGGGAGGGACCTTAGAGATTATCTTCTAGGCCACTGCCTACAAAATTCCCCAGTATGACCTGAGTTTTATTAAAATGTAATTGGAAAATGTTTAATAAAATAAGTAAACAGATAATACAACAGAGATAATATTAAGATGTGGTGTTCTAAGCCCATAGGGATCTGTTTCTATTTGCATTTGACATCACTAATCAATCCAACCCCTCTTGTACATCACAAGGTGCAGTAAGGTAGTAGGAGATAACTAGAGTTGCAATCAGAGAGACCTGAGTTCAAATCCTGTCCCAGACACTTGCTATCTGTGTGACTCTGGGGCAAATCATTTACAAGTCCCTCTCAGCCTTAGTTTCCTCATTGATAAAATGGCAATAATAAGAATACCTAATAAGATTGTTGTGAAGACCAAATGAGATAATAAACGTAAGGTATGGGGCAAGTTGATGGCATAGTGGATGGAGCACTGGCCCTTAAGTCAAGAAGACCTGAGTTCAAATTTGGCTTCAGACATTTAATACTTCTTAGCTGTGTGACCCTGGACAAATCACTTAACCTCAATTGCCTCAGCAGAAATCAATCAATTAAACAAATGTAAGATATTTTTACAAACATATACATGCATACATATGTGCATAAATACATATGTATCTACATATATATATATATATAATAGATTGTGTATGTACCTTAGTTTAGTAGCTTAAAACCATACTAAGACTTTTGAAACAGTTTTTAGGATTATTATCATTAATTAATATATATAATTAATAATCCCCATATATAATAAAACCCTTTATACAAGTATAAGCAATATGTATGTGAAAAAACATGTTCTAGTATTCAGAAGCCATCTACCTCAAAGAGATCAAACATATACACATCCACAATTACAAAATTTACAACAATATTTTTTTGCTGTAGTAAAGAATTAGAAACAAAATGGGTTCCCATCGATTAGAGAACTGAACAGATTGGAATACATGAATGCAATGATCTATTGTGACACCATGTGAAATGATGACTATGAAGGATTTAGAGAAATCTGAAAAGACTTATATGCGTAAAGTGAATAAGGAGCATATTTCACATAATGATCCCAACAATACAAAAGAACATAACTGAAAGGCTTCAGGATTCTGATAAATGCAACAACCAGTCATGACTTCAGAAGTCTGATGAGGAAACATGCCTCCCGTAAGTTGGCAAAGAGAGAACAACAGAAAAAAAATGTACATTTTTAGATATGGTCAATATGTTGCTTTATTTTGCTTTACCCATACTTTTGGAAAGTATTTTATTTTATTTGGGAGCGTATATTAGTAAGTAATGATAATAATCTCAAAAGAGCAGGAAAAAAGAAACAAAGAATATAATGAAAAAAGCTAAAAGATGTTCAAGAGGCACAAACAAGCAGAACAATTTTGTATTGAATTTATATTGTATTAAATTTGATATCTATTTAAAAATTAACCTCATGGCTAAAAGTGAATATAGCATATAGCTGAATTCATGTATAGTTCTCTTTTCAATTTTGTGTATTTAAATTTCTATGACTGTTACATTAGTATTAAATACAAAACATGCAAAAAAGAATATTTTTAAAGATTACTTATGTAGCTACTGGTCCTCTAAATGTGAAATCCTTGTCCAATGATTGATGAATGATCATTCTCTTGAAAGTCTCATTTCTCTTTTAATTTTCTTGCTATAAATAAACAAAAGACAAAGGGAAGTTGTAGTTGAATGGAAGGGTGACTCACAAATTTTCTTTACCAACTGAGGAACTGGAAAATATTGGTTTTATCATGTATTCAGAAACAAGAGAGAACATCATTTCTTAATGATAAAATAATAATAATAATGGCTAGTATTTACATAGCACCTACTATGTACTAGACATTGTACTAAATATTTTATGAATATTTTTCATTTGATCCACACAGCAATTCTGGGAAATAGATGCCATTTTGTTATAATTATTATTCTCTTATTTTACAGTTGAGAAAAATGAGACAAACAGAGGTTTAGTGTTTTGCCTAATATTACACAGCCACTATCTGAAGCCATATTTAAACTCAGGACATTTGGTCATCTGGTATTATGGTATACACAAAAGTTGTTTGGAAAAAGATCATAGATGATTGAATTTTGTGCAGAAATATTTGTTGCACAGGATGAAAAATTAGAGAAATGATATAACGAATTCAGTAAAAGCTTCCAGATGAAATCAGCATTTACTCCAGTATTTGGTGTGTCTACAATGTAAAGACAGGCTTATGGGAGACAGAGAAAACAGTGAATAAAGATTCTGGAAAATACAGTTTAAATGTAAGAAATGAGTGAGTCCAGAGGCTTCATGCCCAGAAATTATGAATATAGTTAAGTCCCGATTAGTGTGAATGATGAATCCTGTGAATTGGTTGCATATATTTGAATTTGCATTAATTAAATTTATAATCATGTAAAACATGATCATTGATTTTAGCCCAAAGGAAATATAGAATGCAAATTTGAATAATGTAACCACTAAACTGAATTCTTTATTTGCATTAATGGGAATCTAACAGTACTTTCTTCTAGAAGAGAGTTAGAATATACTAGAAATGGTAAGAATCAAATAACACCACAAAGAATGAAATGAGTTATATTCTCATAGAAATAACTGGTTATTCATGTGGGAGTCATTTCTAAATTATCTATCTGTATATAGTCAGACCACCAACTTGTTAGAGCCAAGATAAAAAAAATCAAAACCAAACAAGAAGAAAGAATTAAATCTGAAAATACAGTGTGCATTTTAAGACATTCTTGTCTCAACTATTTAAACAAGCCCCCTCCAAAAGGAAAATAGATAAAAGAAAATATCTTAACAGGTTCTTCCCATCAGGAAATTCAACCAATATAAGTCAGTCATCACTGTGAGGAGATCAAAATAGCCTAGAAAGTCTTTCAGACAGCAAATGCTTGATCCCTTTGTTTGGTGTGCTGTAGTGATGATTGGTGGTTTGGACTAGATGACCACTGTGGTTTCTTATAATTCTCGAATTCTATGATGCCTTGCCAAGCAAAGAGAGAAAAAGACAAGCAAAAGTTTAGCATATAAACTTGTCTGTAAAATATTATAGAAGAAGGTAGAAGATTATGACTATAAATTCATAAAACAGTAAAAAGTGAAAAAACACATTTATAGAAAGCTTGGGGAAAGTGTTAATAGTCAGATCACCACCCCACCCAAGAATATTTTAAGTATAAACCTGGAAAGAGGCTAACAAACAAGCTGAAGAATGGAAAAGATCTGCCAAGTGTTCAGTTACAAACTCTTTCCTTCAGCAATCTCAGTGGAACTGCATTGTTGCTCTTTATCACCATCCCTGCTGTGCTATGGAAATGGAAAAACAATTAATTAGACAAGACAAGTATACATACATACAAGGATCCCCTGAAAATGACACAATTTTGAGAGCAATTCTCAACATATTAAGTGGAGGCTGTCAAATCGGGGGAAAATGTATCTTATTAGTATTGAAATAAGTGATTAAGGAAAATATTAACTATGTGCTTCCTTTCTCTCCTCTAATAAAATCTTTATGGCATAATTTACACATCTTCCTGGCATCCTTGTTAAAAGTGTGAAAAGGAAAAAGGTAGGATTTTGCAAACAATAGTCTATAGCAGTTCAATTTGTTTTGGTTTTGTTTTTTTACCAATTTCCTGAAAGGTTAATGCAAGAATACAGGATTCCACACTGCTTATTGTTGGTGAAAAGAAACCATTTTTAATAATAAAAATATCTATTTAAAGTTCACAAAGCGATTTACATATATTATCAGCAACCCATTGACAAAATGGATAGAGCACTTGTCCTAATGTCAGGAGGACTTGAATTCAAATCTGACTCCAGACACATACTAGCTGAGGAAAATCACTTAATCTTTATCTGCCTCAGTTTCCTTAACTGTAAAATGTAGATAATAATAGTGTTTTCTTTTCAAGCTTGTGAGAATCAAATGAGATATTTGTTAGTCACCTAGCACAGTTCCAAGCACTTAATAGACACTTAATAAATGCTTGTTCTCTCCTCTCTCTCACTTGATCTTCCAAACAACCCTAAGGAGACATGTTATTGTTATCCTCATTTTACAGTTAATGAGATTGAGACAGAGAAAAGTTAAATGCTTTATTTGGGGGTATATAGCTATCAAATATCCAAAGTAGGAATTGAACCCTGGGATAATGAATAGGCAGGCCATATGCTCCATTGGCTTTCCATGAAAATGCCATGAGATCTAGAGGACAGCTTCTGTTGAATAGGATGACAACTACTTCCCCCACCATGAATTATTTACAAGAGGACATAGATAAGAATTCAAAGTATGAGAAGGCATAATTTTAGAACATTCTGCCACCTTGATGAGATCACAGAAACATCAAAGCATTATATTGTTGGCATATATATATATATATATATATAGCTTGTGGTCAACTATAGTTGCCATGTCTTTATCTTCTACATTTCTGCCTATTTAAGCCTTCCTTGTTCTTAATTTACAATAATAATATAAATATTAATAGCACATGAAAGTTTTCAAAGTACTATATATGTTATCTCATTTCCCCCCTTAGATACACCTTTGAGATATGAGGCACAATTATTATCCCCATTTTACAGATGAAGAAACTGAGGCTGAGAGAGGCCAAGTGACCTGCCAAGAGTAACAGAGTAAAGAAGTAATTTAGGCAAGATTTGAACTCAGCTCTTTTTAATTCCAAATCTGCACTTTGTTCAGTCTTCCACTTAGCCTCATATTCATTAATTTTATTTATTTTTTATTTTTTTTATTTATTAAGTAAGCTACCACTTCATAACCAGCCTTGTGTTAGAAAACCCTGCATTAATAAAATAAGGTCATGGATCTGATCTACCTCTGGCCATCTATGTAATTGTCATTCATGTTTGGATAGTGCTTTGTGTTTCTCACAGTTCTCCCATTACAAAACAACAACAACAAAAAAAAAAACCCACCAACCCTAGTAGGGAGGTAAGACAAGTATTTTTGGCCCCAAACATGGGAGACCAAATGAATGATGACACCATCAACAGAAATGGAGAAATCAAAAGAAACAGCAGGTTTCAGAGGGAAACTAGCAAGCTCACCTTGACATATTAAACTTGAGGTGCTGGCTGAGAAAACTAGAAGGAGATATCCTGCAGGCAGTTGGAGAAGCAAATTAGGAATTCAAAAGTGGGGTCAAGATGGGAAGTAGAGATGTGGGAGTAATTTGCACAGAGGAAGGCAATCATTTTAAGTCTACTAGTGGACTTAAACCAATGTATCCAAAATTGAACAGATCTAAGGCAGCAAATGGAGCACAGGAAAGGAGGAGACACCATTGTGGAGAGAAAATGGGAACATTTGGTTGAAGGGAACATTTTGATGTTGATCTTGGTGTCTTAAGATTTGGATATGGCTGTTGGCTAAGAGGCTAACCCCATTTGGGGTTTTCTATTAGAGTGATTTGCCATTCCCTTCTTCAGCTCATTTGATGAGGAAACTGAGGCAAATGGGTTAAGTGACTTATCTAGGATTACACAACTAATACGTGTTTGAGGTCAGATTTGAATTCAGGAAGACTCCTCTTCTTGTCTCCAGATCTGGCACTCTATCCACTGAACCATTTAGCTGCTCTTTATATTGTTATATAATATAACTGTTATAATTTTTCTTCTATTGTGAATAAAATCCCTAGAGAAATTGGTTCTCACCTAATATAGTTCTTTACACCCAGCAAGGGCTTAATAAAAGTTTGTTGGATGGATGGATGGATGAATATATAAAAACACTGAGATTAAGCTTCAAAGCAAGAAGGCTCTATGGTGCTGTCATTCTGGATATGTTCGCTCTTATCCAAACATATCACATGCTCCCTCCTTTTTGTGCCTTTGTTTAGACTGTTATTTAAGCCTAGGACACCTCCACCCCATTCCATCCCAGCTCTGTTTTTGGTATAGTAATCAAAGCCAAGTTTAAATGTCACCTCCTAGGAAGTTTTTCCTTATTGATTCTGTGCTCTGTCTCTTCTTCCTTGTCCTCTCTGTGTGTCTCTCTCTGTCTCTGTCTGTATGTATGTCTATCTGTCTGTCTGTCTCTCATTCTGTGTTTACTCTGTCTCTTTCTGTGTGTGTCTCTTTTTGTCTCTTTGTTCTGTCTCTGTATTTTTGTCTGTCTCCCTCTCTCTTTCTCTTTCTCTCATATCACATTCTAATTTACATCCTATTTATCTGGGTAGATGTCTCATCTCTCTAGTAGACTATAAATTTCAAGAGGACAGATACTGAATCTTACTTATCACCACATCTCTTGTAGTATTGCCTAGCTCCTAGCTCTGTGTATTACAGTAGTAAGTACTCAAGAGATGGCAGATGTTTGAGGAATAAAGGATGAGTGATGAATTCTATAAAACTATCACATCTGCCCTTATCTGATCCTTTATCACTATGTACCATGTATTTGTTCTCTCGTTACTCATTTATCATATTCTAATTAGTGTTATCATCCCATTTGGCAGATTGTAAGCAAACTGAGGGAAGGATCTCTGACATATTGACTGTTACATCTCCTTTAGCACCTAGCCCTGTGTATTTGACGTCCACATTTAAAAGAACACAGGCGTTTAAGCGAACATTCGCCAAGTAAATAATGCATTCTACAAACCTGCTTGTAAAAACCTACAAACCTACTGCATCTGCACTTGGATGGGCAGGCCGTCTGGCTCACCCCTGGTACATAAACTTGTCCATCATCTCTAACTAGCCTGCTGGAGACCGGTATGGGCACAAGGGAAGGGGCTGCTCTATTTATTTATTTGCAAATTTTCTGAGAAAGGTCAAACAAGGACAACTATTATAAGCACCATTCCTAGGAACAGAGGCACAAAGGAGTTTGGGGGCCGCAGAGGAGGAGAGTGCAGAGAAAGCTTCATTCAAGTACAAAGAAGCTCTCCTCCTGCTGCAATAAAGGGCACCATTAGGATTTTTAATTGCTTTATAACCTTTCATTAATTGGGGCCCTGTGTAGAGAGGGGAGTCACAATGGCAGGTCAGGAATTGGAGCTCTTGCATGCAAATGCACCGCCATTGGGATGAGGGAGTTGGAGATAGTGTCCATGGCTCTTCCTTTCTTCCATTCATCCCTCCTCTCTGGTATCCAGGATGCTGAGTGACTCCGGTGTACCTCCCAGGAAAGGGGTGACTTCCAAACAGAAGGAGGGACCTTGAAAGCTGTCCTTCTCCTCCCCCACAACCTGGCCAGTGACATCCTATTCCCAGGAGAGGGGTGCCTGGGTTGACTTTGTTTTTTTAATGTTGTTTTCCCTCCTCTTCTGTATTTACATAATAATGAGTTTAATAAATAGTTGTCGGGAAGATGGATGAGAGCCCTGTCTTTATTTTTTTCTGACAGATTTAGGCCTTTATGAAACTCTCCTAAACAGAGGCTGTTTGCAGCTAATAAAAGGTAATCACCAAGAGACCTGGGTTTGTTTTAGCATCCCTCTGCCCCCAAGAATTGTGTGGCTTGTCATGGGAATGTCCAAATGCTTCTCAGGAGAAAGGATAAAATCATAGCATCTGTTGTCATGATAAGCCCGATGCTCTGGAACTTTCTTTCCCTGGAGAAAGCAATTACATTGCAAAATGATCCCAGCACCATAGAGTGAGTCAGGAAATTGGGGCTTATATCCTCATTCTTTTAGTAAGTTTCTCCTCACTGTACCTCAGCGTCCTCATGGGGAAATTATGGACTGATGGGTTGAGTGTGACCTAGAACATGGCATCATAAATTTAGAAAGCAGGAAGGGAACTTAGGGGCAATCATGTTCTACCCCTGCATTTTACAAATGTGGAGACTGAGACATAAAAAGTGGTTGTTTTAGGCTTTACCATTACAACTGTATCATTCTGTCATTCTTTTAAGGACACATGCTGCCAAAGTAAATTTGGGTAAATAGTAGAGGGAATCCTTTAGGGTAGACTATGGTAGGATAAGTGGCAAAATTACCTAGAATGCTTGAGTTGCAATCAGAAGGACTCAGACACTTGTTGTTTGAATGAACCTGAGGAGGTCACATGACTTCTTTGTGACTCAGGTTGTTCACCTGTAAAATGGGGATCATAATTACATGCCTTCTCAAGAATTATGAGGATCAAATGAAATAATACTTGTAAAGTGCTTTGCTAACTCTGAAGTGTTATATAAATGCTAGTTGCTATTATTATAAATAAAAAAAAAGAAACTCCTATGAAAAATAAAAGGTCAGAATGATTCTTATCTCTTTTCTATAAGAGTACATCCCAAAGAAATAAGTTATTTATCCAGGTCACCCAGGATCAGGTCCAGGCCCCCATGCCTCTGTTCTTTCCTCTTCACCATCCGACAGGTGTCATGGAGAAGGGCAGGAAGATGGAGTCAGGTGGGGCTTCCTTGTTCACTACCTGCTAGAGGTTTGGAGCTAGAAGGAACTTTAAGACACCATCATCTGAATATGATCTGTGTCCCTATGTCAACCACAAATTCCCAAAGGATAAAGGTATTAAATAATAATAACACACTTAGTGGGGAGGCAAAGGAATAAAAGTGTATAGAACATCTACTATGTTCTAAGCACTGCTAAATTATTTTCAAATATTATCTGGTTTGATCCTCACCGAGCAGACCAAGCCTGGACAAAGGAGATAGGCGTCTGGCTTAGGATAATTCCAACTGCCCCTGACAAAGTTCTGAAGCCAACATTAACTTCCAGCTTCTTTTTCTGTACTGGACTACACAGATCTCTTGTACTCCAGCCAGCTTAGTCCATTCACTGTGCCCCCAACAATCTGTATTCTCAGAGGCCTTTGATTTTCCTTCCAATCGCTACCTTCTTCACAGATTAAAACTCATCACGTCAACTTTCCCATCTTTGTATTTCAACCCTTCAGACCTCATTTGTGCTATATTCATTTGTATTTACTGACCTTGCTTGCCTGAGCATTTTTCATAACAATAGCTGACATTTCTTTAATATTTTGTACTTCATAGCCTTTTTCCCTCTGAATTATTTCATTTCATCCCTAAAGTAGACATAGCAAGTAATATGGTATCGTGACTCCCATTTTACAGATGAGGAAAATGAAGCTCTGAGAAGTTAAATAAATATAGTCTTTATAGCCCTTTAAAGTTTGCAAAGAGCTTTACACATATCTCCTTTGGTTTTTAAGACAACTTTATGAAGCAGATGTTATTATTATTCCCTTTTGACTGATGGGGAAACTGAGGCAGGAAATGTGGCTCACTCAGGATCATACAGCTAGTGAATATCCATGGTAAGATTTGACTTCACTTCAAGTCCAGTGATTTAATCACTATGTCACCTAAAGTGTCTGAATTCACATAGGAAGAGAATGGCTGAGTTGAATTTTAGAACTGGAAGCAACTTTAAGACATTACTAACTGAATGTAACTCATGTCCCTATCTCAACTACAAGTTCACAAAGCACAAAGGTATTTTAAAAATAGTAACATGCTTGGAAGGGAGGCAAAGGGAATAAAAATCTATTAAGCACCTACTGTGTGCCAGGCACTGTGCTAAATTCTTTACAAATATTATCTCATTTGATCCTGACAAGAAGTCCGTTGTATTATATCCCCATCTTGCAGATAAGGAAACTGAGGCAAACAGACATTGAGGAACTTGCCTAGGGTCACACAGCTAGTAAGTATCTGAGGCTAGATTTGAACTCAGGTTTCCCATATTCCAGACTTACAACTCTATCCACTGAGCTGGCTCTAACAATGGGTGGTGCAGTGAATCCTGGAGGGTCTCTGAAATCCTTTCAGAAGGTCTACAAATTCAAAATTAGTTTTTTTCTATTTATGATAAATATCTATTATGTAACCCATATAAACAAATACTCTTTGGACATATTCTCAATAGTTGTTAATACCGTAAAGATACTGAGAAAAAGAGTTTGCAAACTGCATCTAGAATAAAGAGATTAGCAAACACACCTTTAAAAGTAAAAAGGACTAGATGGATGCTAGGTGTTTTTATTGTGGACAGCAGCTCTAGTATCAGTAGTCGTTCAGTAAGCAGTCCTAGTTGACAAGCAATGCCTTTGCACCCTACATTTTCAGCTCTCTTTGGTTCCAGCCCCTGGAAACACTTGCCCTTGTTAATTGTGTAGCAAAAGGAAATAGTTCCCTGTGTCAGAGGAGCTCAATCGGCATTCTTCCATGAAAGATGCAGAGATCCCACAAGTGACAGAAACTCAAAGACGCCCCTGATTTCTCCAGGCCCCCCTTTCCTGGACCGAAGCCTGTGGGGTCCCCTCCCCGGCCGGTCGTTCTCCTCGGCTGGGGCTGCTGAAGTGACTGCTCCCACGACAGCCTGTCATCTGCTGGGGATTACGACGCCATTTGTTCTAATTCTTGTTGACATTTCATTTCACACGCTATTAAATGAGCCTCTCCAGAAGGGATGAAATAGAAGTTTGTTTTAGCAAGAGAGAAAAAGGAATGTGTGCTCTGGGGTAAAACAAGTCCCTGATTTATTTCCATGATAAAAAGTGAGCGGACCAGAAGCCGGCCGTCCCAACCACCGGGACCCACTGCCCTGCTCATTCTTCACCGAGATCCCATATAGTCAGTCGTAGGGTGGAGGGAGAAGGATGCTTGGGAGGGGGCCAACCATGCAAGCCTGGATCTAGAGAACAGATGGAGCAGGACAGGGATTCCAAGTAACAGAAGATACCAAAACACAGAAGTTGATCTCCCTGCTCCAACTCTCTTTCCATTCCAGTCCATCCTTCCATCCTCCACTCAGCTGTCAAATGGAGCTGCCTAAAGCCTATGTGGCCATGTCACCTCCCCTCATTTAACTGAACTAGAGCAGTTCCTTAATGTTTCCAGGATCTGGCTCCTTCCTATCACTCTAGTCCTATGGCATGTTATATCACCTTAACCTAAACTTTTATGCCTTATACCTAGAAGTAAAATGGATAGAACGCTTGTCCTGGAGTTAGGAAGCCTTAGACACCTATTAACTGCATAACCCTAATCCCTGCTCAGTCTCCTCAACTATAAAATGAAGATAATAATAGCATAGGTGTTTTCCCAGGGTGGTTGTAAGGATCAAATGAGATAATATTTTAAAGTGCTTAGCACACTGTCTGGTACAAATGAATCAGACGTTCATTTTTTACGTTCCTTCCCTCACAATCTGCTCCCTTCTCAAGTATTTTCTGATCCAATAATACTGATATTCTTGCTATTCCCCATATAAGACATCCCAGCTCTTGACTCCAGGTATTTGTCCTGGCTGTGCCCCATACCCTACACTCTCTTCCACCTCATCTCTGCTTCCTACCTTCCCTCACTTTCTTGAAGTATCAACTTAAGTACCATTTTCTGCAAAAAATCCTCTCAATTCTCCCTTAATTCTTCCCTCTTTATGCCTTCTTCTTAATGCCTTCTCTTTTTTGACTATCTCCAATTTCTCCTCTCTATATTCTTGTATATACCATATACTAGTTCTTTATATGTTATCTCTTCCATTAGATTGTGAGTTCCTTGAGAGCAGGAACTATTTTTTCTTTCTTTGTATTCCCAGCAAGTGCCTGGCACATAGTAGGGATTTCAAATGTAATTTAACTGACTGGCAATGCCATTCAAACCTTCCAGTTTCAAGGTAGACTCTTGCCTGTCCTGACTTCTTGACTATCAACCAAAAGTCTTGGGAGATAAAACTCCTAGGATTGTTTCATTGCTAGAGACCGAACAGTTATTGAGGGAGAGAAATAAAAGCAGTCAGGTTTTATTAGTGAAGTTAACCAGCATTTCAACAGCCACATATCTCTTCATCTTATCACACAGGTGGCAGAGGCTGCTCATTTTAATGATAAGGAAGTGGTAAGCTCATGTAGTAAAGTAGAAAGAATTGCCTACTTGGAATCACAGAACTTGAGTTCTTGAGTTCAAATCTAGGCTCTAATACTTCCTCCTTGTGACCACGGCAAATAGCTCCGTCTTTCAGCTGAATCAGTAAAAATTGGAATAATGCTGCTTATACTTCAGGTTATTGTACAGAAAGAGGTTTGTAAGCCTCTTAGATGCTTTCCAGCTCTAAATCTTATGCTTTTATTCTCTAGTTATCTTTTTACACCCCAAGCTAAAAACTCAAACTTGCCCAAAATCCACTTGAGGTCATGGATTGGAGCTAACTGAATTAGAGATTACCTGTATCCTGGTCAAATAAAAAAAAAGCTATCATTGTTGCTGTATTTATGTGAATTCTTGAATTGAGAGCCATTAGGATTGATGATCCCTCCCAACCCACCTGGAAATTGTGTCTGGGACTTTATGTAAAGAGTCCTAGTCTTTGTGATGCTCTTCTAGCCTTTCCTTGATTGGTGTGTCTTGGCTTAATCCTGGAACATAAGCGGTAAAAAGAGAAGACAAGAGGTAAAGACAAAGGTCTTTTGAGAAATGATGGTCCCATGTACCTGGCAACCCAAGGTGGGAGACTTCCCTCTATCTAAATACATCGTGCAAGACTGTAATGGGACCTTAGAGATCATCTGATACAAGCTCCTTGTTTTACACATGACAAAGCAGACAAGGTAAGAGATTTTTCCAAGATCTCATTAATTCAGATAAAGCAAGGATCAAGATTAGAACTCAGATCTCCTAACTGCCTGGATCCCATTTATTTACAAAGAGCTCCTTTGCCTTGATGAATATGCCTTGTATCTGATAAAGGTTTCTCTCTCTCCTCTCCTTTCCTCCTTCCCTCCCTCCCTCATCTCCCCTTTCTCTTTCTCTCTCTCTCTCTCTCTCTCATACATACACACACATGTGTATATAGACATACATGGCACACACAAACATATATATTATCAGTAATTGAACCAACTATGTATACAAATGCCTGCATATTGATAACTACAGAGATGAATATGATTATCTAAGAGCTTACCTGTGGATTGAGTTTTAGTACTTCTACAGATGTTAATTCACTTGTTTCCCCTAACAACCCTGTGAGGTAGGGGGAACAATTATCATCATTTCCATTTTACAGATGAGGAAGTTGAGACTCATTGGTGACATGATTGCCCCAATGTCATATAGCCAGTGAGTGGTACTTATTGTTACAAGAGCTCAGGCCTCCTTGATTCCCCATCCAATGGACTTTCCAGCATATTACAATGTTTCTCTCAAAGGATGGGAACCTCAGAGTTCTTAGAATAGTGCTAATCTTCTACACCATGAATACCATTAAATATTATTGAGCAATGCTATTAATAATAGAGAAACAAAATGAAAAATCCATATTATGAAACAGAGAAAAACTTTTAAAAAAAATTTCCCCTCTTGTGGTCTTACTCTTATATAAAAAAGAAAAAGGGAGATGATGATGATGGGGTCTGACATGTGAAAAAAAACATGGTTGGAGCCTGGATATTCATGTATTCCTACACACACACACACACACACACACACACACACACACACACACACACACACATTTAGGAAAGGGAGGGGAGGAGGAAGGGAGGAAAGGGGACAGACAGACATATTCAAGACCTTAGACTTAGACCTTAGGACCATTCTGGGCTTTGATTGAGTTTTCATCTTATCTTGACCCATATCACCCAAAAGTATTCCAGAATTATCCCATATCAGTTCAGATTAGATTATTAAATGATCAGATGAACATTTACATCTTGGAAATTGCCATACTCCAAATTGGAGCTTGATTAGTTTTAGTGGTTGATTAGACTTAAAAAATGATAAAATAAGTATTAATAATACAGATTAAACTTTAAAATTTGTATAGGGGAAAAACATTTTGCCTGAGAAGCCAGTAGTTAAAACATTTAACAACACACACCTGCCACACATACACTCCATTTCCAAACCATATCATAACAGGTTACCCTTTTCTCTTCCCTTTTCTCCTCTTTGTATTGTCTACCCTCAATATGGTGAAAGCTCCTTGGTCACAGGAGCTATCTTATTTTCTTATATATTACATATATATTTCTTATATTATATTCTGATATCCTCAGCACTTAGCAAGGTGTCTGGGACATAACAAATGCTTGCTAATTGATTTGGCTAAGGAATTTCAACTTTCCCCTATGGGCAATGGTGAACCATTGAAGAATTTTGAACAGGGTAACAGAATAAAAGTAATATTTTTAAGAAAATTAAGCTGGCGTCGGTATACATGAAGCACTGGAATGGAACGACTCCTTCAACATCCTCACGTGGTAGCCTCTGCCAGGTTGTGCCTACGGTGGGTGCTCAGCATGCAAGGTTGACTGACACACTCATTTGCCACAGTTCTAGAATAGGAATGAAATCAGAGGGTCATGTTCGTGCACGGGGTTCTACCTCACCGCTCCCTGCCTGTCACCCGGCGATGACAGGCTGCTCCTTAAAATGCCCATCTGGGTCAGAAAGAATTCAGTAGAGCATCACTATTCTGTCCTCTGCCTGCTCATCCCTTTTTTAGTCCTCAGATGGCTATAATTTCTGTCCCAGTCTTATCCCTCCAGGTTAGAGACCGGCTATAATGAGGGGGAAAGGCTTTGAAAAGAGGGGAGCATCGGTGCAGAACACCCAGCCAGCCGGGTGCTGGGTTGTTCCGCCTGAGTTCCATTTGTATGGTCTTATTCATTTTCAGATTCCTGATAAAAATAAACTTCCTTTTTTTTTTTTGGTCTTGTCTCTGTACCTCCCTCCCCTGAGGAATATTTGCTGCCCTGGGGCTTAGACAAAAAAGAGAAATTTGATCGATGAGTAGGGTTAGGTATGTGAGTAATTCTCTGCGACCCCCAGCCTCTGTTGACACCTTGAAAGCATCTGGGCATTATCTGATGGAGTAATTGGGTATTTTTCTAGGAAATGGATGTAGCAGCAGTGGCCTAAGCTCTGGAGAATTCTACTGAGGGTTCTAAGATCACACAGAGATTTTCCCAGCCTCCACTGGAGAGGGCATTATCCTGATTATTTTGTTCCCACAGTCCCTTTCCTAGAGCATTAGAATCCGTGTGTGTGTGTGTACACACTCATGTTATCAGAAAATTCATGAAAACCATAAAAAGTCCAATTTATCACGGTGAGATGAGTTCCTGTGTTGCCTGCATAAATTAAACAAGACCAGGCCTGTGCAGGAAAGATTACTATTTTTACAAGCCACACTTAGGAGTTTATTTTCCATGTTTGTCTGTGTGTGTGTGTGTGTGTGTGTGTGTGTGTATAAATATATATATATAGAGAGAGAGAGAGTGTGTGTGTGTGCGCATGTGTTTGTGTACACATACATTATTCAAGAGAATCAATGGAGTTGAGTGTGCTTGATGAAAAGAAAAAGTGGAGACACAGATATTCCAACCAACCAGCTCTTCTTTCCCATGTTAGACCCCATCATCATCTTCCTTTTTCTTCTTTATACAAAAATAAGACCATAGGAGGGGAAATTTTAAAAGTTTTTTCTCTCCATTTCATAATATGGATTTTTCGTTTTGTTCTTCTGTTATTAATAGCATTGCCCAAAAGCATTTAATGGTACTCGTGGCATAGAGGATTGATACTATTTTAGGAACCTCGAAATTCCCATCCTTTGAGAGGAACATTGGAAAGTCCATTGATTGGGGAATCAAGGAGGCCTGAGCTCTAGTATCAACTCCACCACTTATTGGCTATGAGACATTGGGTCAATCCTATCCCCAATGAGTGCCAGCTTCTTCTGTAAAATGAAAATAATGATACCTGTTCTGTCTACTTCCTAGGGCAGGAGTCTTCAAATTTTTTAAATAGGGGACCAGTTCACTGTCCCTCAGACTGTTGGAGGGCCGGACTGTAGTAAAAACAAAAACTTTGTTTTGTGGGCCTTTAAATAAAGAAACTTCATAGCCCTGGGTGAGGGGGATAAATGTCCTCAGCTGCTGCATCTGGCCTGCGGCCGTAGCTTGAGGACCCCTGTCCAAGATATGAGAAGGAACAAATGAATTATTATCTGCAAAAGTACTAAGACTCAATTCAGAGGTAAACTCTTAGATAATCACATTCATCTCTGTAGTTATCAATATTCAGGCAATTTGTATTCACAGTTGGTTCAATTACTAATAAATTATAAAAGGGTGTAATGGTGGGGAAAAAAACAATAATAAACCAACCCCAAAGGCATACATTTGCTACAACCTCTTGCTAAAGTGATTTACTAGAAAACAGAATTCAGTAAAGGCAAAGCCATGGGACCCTTTCCAAAAGTAATGACATTTATTTAGTCAATCAACAAACATGATTAAATCGGCTGTTAGATGCTTATCACTGCATACAGTGATACAGATATAATAATACAGAAAGAAACATGGCACCCCCTAAAGACACATAGACATACCCACAGATTACTGATAACAGGGAGAACCAGGCCATATATGAAGGAAAGGTTTGGGCAGACCAAAGAGCTCTTATTGAAGATGACCTCCACGATAACAAATGTCCGTAGCCTGACCTCTGAGGGCAGGGTAGGAAGAAGGCTCCCCGTCGTAATTGGTTGGCAAATGAACTTCTGCACACATGTGGATGTATGTGTTTCCATGTAAGAGCATTTTTATTTAATGATATCTTGATTGGGTAGCAGATTTTCCTTCCTAATTATGTTTTGCTTAGGATGTTATGGAGATTACAGCGGTTAGCATTTGCTGAACACACAACAGCTGGGCAGGGAAGTGACCTGGGATTAATAATTTAAAAAACAAACAAACAAACCATGCATGAGCTTTCCTTGGATTATTTATACAGGCATTTCTTCAACAAATACCAACCAAGCATTTGCTGTCTTTAGTACATGGAACTCCGGAGATTAGCATAGGTATAAAGACTAGATCGAATAATCTCAACCTCAAGCAGGTTATTTTCTAGTGAGGAGATACAGACCATAGAACCCTAAATTTCTTTGTTTTTTATAATTAACCACAAGGATTTATTTTTTAAATAATTATAACTTTTTATTGACAGAGCCCATGCCAGGGTAATTTTTTACATCATTATCCCTTGCATTCACTTCTGTTCCGATTTTTCCCCTCCCTCCCTCCACCCCTTCCCCCAGATGGCAAGCAGTCCTTTACATGTTAAATATGTCGCAGTATATCCTAGATACAATATGTGTACAGAACCGAACAGTTCTCTTATTGCACAGGGAGAATTGGATTCAGAAAATAGAAATAACCCGGGAAGAAAAACAAAAATGCAAACAGTTTACATTCATTTCCCAGTGTTCTTTCTTTGGGTGTAGCTGCTTCTGTCCATCCTTGATCAATTGAAACTGAATTAGCTCTCTTTATCAAAGAGATCCACTTCCATCAGAATACATCCTCAAACAGTATCGTTGTTGAGGTATATAATGATCTCCTGGTTCTGCTCATTTCACTTAGCATCAGTTCATGTAAGTCTCGCCAGTCCTCTCTGTATTCATCCTGCTGATCATTTCTTACAGAACAATAATATTCCATAACATTCGTATACCACAATTTACCCAGCCATTCTCCAATTGATAGGCATCCATTCATTTTCCAGCTTCTAGCCACTACAAACAATGCTGCTACAAACATTTTGGCACATACAGGTCCCTTTCCCTTCTTTAAATCTCTTTGGGGCATAAGCCCAGAAGTAACACTCCTGGATCAAAGGGTATGCACAATTTGATAACTTTGGGGGCATAATTCCAGATTGCTCTCCAGAATGGTTGGATTCGTTCACAACTCCACCAACAATGCATCAGTGTCCCAGTTTTCCCGCATCCCCTCCAACATTCATCATTATTTTTTCCTATCATCTTAGCTAATCTGACAGGTGTGTAGTGGTATCTCAGAGTTGTCTTAATTTGCATTTTGCTGATCAATAACGACTTGGAGCATCTTTTCATATGGCTAGAAATAGTTTCAATTTCTTCATCTGAAAATTGTCAATTCATATCCTTTGACCATTTATCAATTGGAGAATGGCTTGATTTCTTATAAATTAGAGTCAATTCTCTATATATTTTGGAAATGAGGCCTTTATCTTTAACTGTGAAGATGTTTTCGTTGATGGGTTAATTAAAGTAAGAGAGCTGGGATTTGAATCTGTTTTGTGGCTCTAAACCTGGTGGGCTTTCTGTGGCACCAAGCTGAAACCAGAATATAAATTTAAATGAGGGAAATGAAAACAATAACTATGAGTCTAGATGAGGAGAGATCCCTATGAAGGGTAGGACACGAGAGGGATTCTGCTGGCAGTATAACATGAAAAGTCCCTTAAATTCAAGGTCAGAAGATTTGGGTTCAGATCCTGGCATTTCTACTTATTGTCTGTGTGATTTTGATCTTAACTTAATTACCCATTTAACCTACGTGGGCTCTTTATGAAGGGAAGAGTTGGACTCTGTGATCTTTAAGTCCTATGATGGAGTTAAACAAAAATAAAACATTGGGTTTCTCTAAGCTCCACAATGAAACATACCCAAGCCTGAGGAACATTCTGATGATAGGATCTTCCAGTCTCTCAATGATCCCTTTGGGGCACAGACTAGTGTGACAATTATGGCATAGGAAAAAGACCACTTGCTGGATATGAAGTCAGCAGTCTTGGGTTTGAATTCTGGCTCTGATACTTCCTAGCCTTATGAGCTTGGACAAGTCCCCTTGCCTCTTAGGATAAGAGTTTTTAATCTTTGTATTGTTAATCTTTTTGCTTTGAAAAAACGGTGTGTTTGTGTGTGTGTGTGTGTGTGTGTGTGTGTGTGTGTGTTTATGTGTAAAAAATTCACAAGTTCAGAGAGCCTGAATTAAAGCCCTGCTTTAGAATCTCAGTTTCCTCATCCATAAAAAAGGGGATTTGGACTAAAATATCTCTAAGACCCTTTCTATCTCCAAATTCCATGTAATTTTGAAAGGATAGTCTGTTAAGAAGGGCTGATGTATTCTTCAAAGATCAAGGTTCAGGAACTACATAGCAAAATGCCAGTTCTGACATTCTAAGATTCTTTCTAATTGATTCTCTTTTTTGCCAAGGTTAAGTGACTTGTCTAGGGTCACACAGCGATTAAGTGTTAAGTGTCTGAGGCTGGGTTTGACCTTAGATCTTTCTAACTCCAGCACCAGTGCTCTATCCACTGTACCATCTAGTTGTCTCAAGTAAATATTTTTTAAAGAGATGCTGAGCTTGAGTCTCAGTCAAGGATCTTGAAAGTTCTTCTTTCAACTCAATTGGCCCTTCTGGGAGTCCATAGAAGCTTTAATTTATGGCTGAAAAGGACTTTTGAGGTCACCTAATCCGAGTTCCTCATATTATAGCTTAAGACACTTAAGCAGGAAGGTCAGATGACTTGTCTTGGTCATAGAGCTAGGAAATGGCCAAGCTAGGATTGAAATCCAAGCCCCCTGATTCCAGATATAGTATATTTCCCCACACTCTATGTTGCCTCATACATATACAGTCTTAAAAGAGAATGGGAATTGGTGGGGAAAGTCAGGAAGAACGGACCAGGGAATAAAGCTGTCTTGGGCCAGAAATAAAGGTTATAGTACTGTCAGTCAGTCAATAAGCACTTATTAAGTGTCTCGATATGTCAGGGATCATACTAAGTATTAGGGATACAAAGGAAAACAAAAATAAGTCCCTGCCCCTAAGGGGTTCACAGTTAATAGGAAGATAACATATAAACAATTATCAGGTAGTAAGTACCCACCCTCAAATTCATTTTGCATTCATATATATTCTTTATATTCTTATTTAGGTACATGTTGTTGCAGTGTAAGCTCCTTGAGGGCAGACTTTAGAAAAATTACCTTGGCAGTTGATAGAAGATGGACTGGAATAGGAAGAAATTTATGGCCAATCAGGAAGCCATTGCAATAATCCAGGGATGGGGAGATGAGGGTTACCAAGATGGTGACAGTATCAGAGAAGAAAAGGGGGTGTATATGAAAGCAAAGTGAAATCAATAGGCTTTGGCAACAAATTGAATAAATATAGTGAGAGATAGTGAGGAATCAATGACATCTATGTTATAAACCTGATGGCAGTGAATGTGACAGAAATAAGGAAGGTGGGAAGGGGAGAGGACTTAGTGGGAAAGATTGCTATTGGAAACCCCAATAGGAAAAGATAATCAGAGAGCTTAATATTGAGTCCCAGTTTCCAGAAGTTCCCTTCAAGGTCCTAACTGTATTAATATCTTGATATATTGTCCCATTTGGTGGTGTTGTTGTTCAGTTATTTCACTTATGTCTGACTCTTCATGATCCTGTTAGGGTTTTCTTGATAGAGATACTAGAGTAATTTGCTATTTCCTTCTCCAACTCTTTTTACAGATGAGGAAATTGAGGCACACTAAAGTGACTTGCACAGGATCACAGATCTAGTAAATGTTTGAGGCTAGATTTGAATTCAGGTGTTCCTGACTCCAGACTCACTGCTCTATTCATTGTGTCACCTGAAAGTCCCATAAATATACCAGATATTTATGTTTAGATGATCCCCATAAGTATTTCTGGGGCCCTGTTAGTACTCAATTTTGATCTAGGGACCTGACCCGATTACAGGATGAAATATATCCCAGAAAGCTATTCTTTGGCTTAGGAGATGACCAGGATTCTGCCAGTTTTTCTCCAAGACAAGTAGATTCAAAATTTGCCCAAGGGGATCAGAACAGGAAACACTGACCTGCTGCAGTCCCCACTAAGCAGACTTAGGATCTCAAATCTAGAGCTAGCAGAGACCTAGTCTAACACCCTCATTTTACAGATGAGAAAACCAAGCATAGGAAAGTTAAGGGTTTTACCCAGCCCAGTTGAACATCGCCTTTCCTGAAAAGAATTGCAAAGGTTATCTGTGACTGAGATGGTTATAGGAGCACAAGTGCCCGGATACTTCCCTCTTGTCAGTGTCTTTTGTTCCTGGGAAGGACAAGGCCATCTTCATCACTCCCCTGCCCCTAGACTTCACAGCTTCTGCCCCTTGTGCATGCTTGGGTCTCCATTATCCACAGCCCATGCAAGATCCCAGGCCTGGCCCACCTCCTCCACTCAGCAAGTGTGCATCCCAGGAATGCAAGCTCATTTTAGTATCACCCATCAGTAGTACATAATCAGGAGGGTAAATCTGCCCCGAAAAAAGTCATAACATGCTTCATAAAATTCCAAAGTCAGACAGAAAGAAATTTAGGATTATCTATGCCTCTCCATTAACATGGATAATTGAGAATTGACTGTGTTTGTCAAAACTTGGAGCCGGCGTTTAACCTCAGGATGGTCAATGCATCTATCCCACTTAATTATGCTCATGAAAAACAGGACCAGTCAGATGAGCCAAGCTGCATTTTAACTAATAGTGTTCACACCCTCTGGCTCCAACACACACACAGAGAGAGAGAGAGAGAGAGAGAGAGAGAGAGAGAGAGAGAGAGAGAGAGAGACAGAGAGAAAGAGAGAGACAGAGAGACAGAGAGAGAGAGAGAGAGAGAGAGAGACGGGGGGGGGGAGAAAGAGAGAGAGAGAGGAGAGAGAGAGAGAGAAAGAGAGAAAAAGGGGAGAGAGAGAGAGAGAGAGAGAGAGAGAGAGAGAGAGAGAGAAGAGAGAGAGAGAGAAACCAAGAAAGAGACAGAGACAGAGACAGAGAGACAGACAGAGAGAAAAAGAGAGAGAAAGAGAGAGAGAGAGAGAGAAGGTTGAACCATTAACTTAAGTTATCCACAAGAAGTTTGAATTTCTCAAGTACTCCTGAGGAAAGAGGGGGTAGACTGAAGATGAGGAGATTCATGGAGCTATAAAATGGCCCCAAAAAGACCAGAAAAAGAAAAGTCTCTAAGGTTTGGTATAATGGAAAATCTACAGGATTTAGAATCCAAAAATCTGTTTCCAAGCCTACTGATTCACTGAGTGACCTTGGACAAGTCCTCTATGATATCTGGGACTTGGATTCCTGTCAAGTAAAAAGATTGGCCTCGATGATCTATAATTCCCATTCATCATCATTAACCACAAGCATGTATTAGCATTTCCTATGTGCCTGGTGAAGCAGATAAGTGACTCGGTAAATAGACCTATGCTTTAGGAAAATCACTTTGCCAGCTGAGTGGAAGTTAGATTGGAGTGGAGAGAGATATGAGTCAGAGAGAGCAATTAGAAGGTTCTTACACTAGACTAGATAAGAAGTCTCTGATCATAGTAGCTATGTGAGTGAAGAGCAAATGATGTATACAAAGATTTGGCAATAGATCGCATGTGTGAGGTGAGTGAGAATGAGGCATCAAGAAAATGAGACTGCGTGACTGGGGGAGGAAGTAATAAAATTTTGGAAGAGAATGGAATTTGGGGGACATGATGAGTTCTATTATAGACATTTAAATCGTCAATTTGCTGGGAATACATCCAATTTGAGATATCCAAAAAGCAGATGATGAAGTAGAACTGAAGCTCAGGAGAGAGCCCAGAGCTGGATGTATGGATCTGGGAATTATCTGCATAGAGATGATAATTGAGCCCATGGGAGCTCATGAGATTCCCAACTGAGAAAATATAGAAGAAACAGCAGAGATTCTGGTTTAGCATGGGTGGGCATTACATGGAGAAAGATACAGCGAGGGAGTCTGAGGAGGAGGAGAGAGCAGAGTCATGAAGACCTAGAGAAAAAGAGCATTCTGGGGGAGAGGGTGATCAGCAGTGTCAGAGACTGCAGAGAAATCAATCGGGATGAAGATTGGGAAAAGGCCATTAGTCTAGGTAACTTTGGAGAGAGTGTTTGAATGAAGTCAGAAACCAGACAGCTGAAGTCTAGTGATAGTGAAAGGAGAGATGGTGGGGGCACCGGGTGAAATAATAACGCTCACATTTGCATAGCATTTTAAGAACTGTGCATTGCTTTATGTACACCATCTTATTTGAGAAGGAAGTAGCAGCCTTACTTGGTGCAAAAAGCACTGAACTGAGAGTCAGGAGACCTCTGTTCCAGTTCCACCTCTACCTCTAACTAGTGGTCTTAGATACTCTATTTCTAAGGTAGAGGGGTTAGAAGAGGAAGGACTAGATGATCTGATGTCCCTTTCAGGCTTGAAATTCTGTATCTTTGAGTCTTGGGCAAAGGTCTATGCCTTGTCCACTAACAGCTAACAGATTTTTCTAGTTTTGTAGCCCCTCTTCTTCTTCCTCCTCCTCTTCTTTCTTCTTCTCCTTTATCCTCCTCTTCCTCCTCCTTCTTTTCCTGCCCTTTTCTTTTTCTCCTCCTCCTCCTCCTCTTCTTCGTCCTTCTTTTCTTCCTCCTCTTCTAATTCCTTTTCCTCTTCCTCCTTCTACTCTTGTTCCTCCTTTCCTTCTCCTCTTTTTCCTCTTCTTTCTTCTTTTCCTTCTCTTCCAGATCTCCAGAGGTCTGGAAATCAATGACCCAAAGGAACTTCACTGGCTATTTGTAGCATATCCACTTTCCTTCCCCATTGGCTTTAATTTCTTTGAGAAAACAACAGTAAGAGGGGCCTTTCCTTTCTTGTGTCCCTAGATTTCTTAGAATCACAAAGGCTGGAAAAAGATTAGAGATCATTTCCTATAGGGTCTTTCTTTTTAAGATGAAGAAACTGCAGGAGGGGAAGTAACATGTACAAGGTCATGAAATAAGAATCAGACTGAGATTCCAAACAATGAATCCAGGGCTTATATTTCATAGCTGACTTTAAGTAAGAAATAGATCTTGAATATATTATCTGTTGCAGATATTCAAGCAGAGGCTAGATGTCCATCTATCAGGGATGTTGTAGGGCTATTCTGCCACATAATAGAAGATCTAATTAGATGGAGGAAGGAAGGAAACGAGCATTTTTAAAACATCGACTATATCCCAAGAGTTCTACAATCCCCATTTCATAATTGAAATTGATGCATAAAGTGCTTAAGTGACTTGCCCAGGATCACACAGCTAATAAGAGTCTGAAGCTGGATTTGAACCAAGGAACTCCAGACCCAGTATTTTATGCACTGCACTTTTACTACCTAGTTATAATAAAATGGTTGGGGTTGAAAGAGGAGAACAGGTGGTGCCAGAGACCTGGGTTCTATTCATACCACTAATTCTACATTAACTTTATTAGTGTGAACTCTTGATGGTCACTTTACCACTTTAAGTTTTAGTTTTCCCATCTATTATTTTTTTAAAATAAAACCTAATTTACCTACCTCACAGATAACCAATTATAAGGATAAAATTGAAAAACTGAATTATAGTTGTAAACATGCTTTAAAAAGAGTTCTAATTCCACCTCTTATGCTTCCTGGTTATTTGATCTTAAAAAGACACTTAACCTCTGAACTTCAGTTTCCTTATCTAAAAATTGAGGTTAGTAATTCCTGTACTGCATGTTTTAAAGGGTTATATGTGGAAAATACTTTTGAAATGATATAAATGCATTTAGCTATCAGCAACTTAATAAGATGAAAATTGCTTAGGAAGTCCTAGGAAAGGACTGCTCAGTACTGAATGGGGTTAATCTAAGAAGGCTTCATGGAAGAGAACAAAAAAAATGAATAAGTGATTAGCTATGTAGCAGATGATGGCTGCCTTTGCTCCCACCCCAGTCTCCAGCTAGGTCTTGACTTGTTCCTGTTTCTAAGTCTGCCTTTCTTATCCCCCTTCTTCAGAGGCCCATTCCCAGAAGGCCTTTCCTGAAATCACACAGACCCTCTTCTGTAATTACCTTCCCTGTTTGTTACGTGCTCATCTTCTGAAGAGTTCAGAGATTCTGACCGAAGCTCTCTGAGGATCTGGGAACCTTAAACAGGAAAATTAAATCAAATATAGGAACCCCCCTTTCAGTCCCAGGCCATTAATTTATTCTCTTCCCTTGCTCAATCAAACTGGACTTTCTTTTTCCTGTAGGTTTCAAACCAGTAGGGCTTTCTGCCTCAATAGGACCTTTCCCAAAGGTACAGGATCTTTGTGGGAATTGGGGGAGAGGAGAAATGAGCCCTATTCTATAGAACTAGGAAATGAGTTAATTCATTACCTCCTCTACATCCTATCCTTTTCCCTTAATGGTGCAAGTGAAATTTATTTTCAAGAGGTATCTTGATAATCCAGAAAAAACATTTGGGGGTTCAACTTTCTTCTTGGTAAGATACAAGGAAATCTTAGATAGAGTCTTCTCCCTCCCATGTTTTTTAAATAGAAGTGCCAAAATTTTCTTCCCAATAAAACATATCCTTCCGAATCAAGTTTTCTCAGTTCAACTCTCCAGACTTGTTAAAACTATTATATAGTGGCTAGGGAGCCAGTCTGGGACCAAAGCCTAGCTATGTGGCCACTTAGCTTGGCAGTGCTCCAAACAGCTATGAATTTTTTTTTCTAAATTTAATTTAATTTTATTTTCTGCTTCATACTCTGACCCTCTTACCCCTCCTCCTCTTATTGGTAAATAAAGAAAAACAAAAACCCCTGTTATAAACATGTATAGTCAAGCAAAAAATTCTTACGTGGGCTATTTCCAAAGATAGAAACAGAGATATGGATTTGGATATAGATATATACATAGATATTGATATATACATGTATACATGTATATGAGTACACAAATATTCATACATGTGTATTATATGCAATGTGTGTACACATGAGAGCACACACATATACACACACACATATATACATATTATTCTCTAATCTCTTCTCTGAAGCCATGATCTTTATGTTGGGAGATGGTTGACATGTTTCACCATGAGCCCTTTGGAACGATAGTTGGTCACTAGGGTGATGAGACTGCCCAAATCTTTCACAGTTGATTGTCCTTACAATATTATTGTTAATGTAGTGTGGTATTGTGTAGTGTTTTATCCCTGATTCTGTGAATTTCACTGTAAATCAGCTCATACAAGTCTAAGACTATTCATTAAAGGGAATATGGAAACCTGATTTGATAGGGGGAATTTCCACCCTGGGATTTCCCTAAACCAATGAAATTGCATTTGTCTAGAGTTTGGTCCATATGAATCTCTGATACCATTCTTTCGAAAGCCCCAAGCACCTGCATTTCTATTTAAGCACATGTGTATTCTCACATCCTTCTTATAAGGAGGATGTACATCAGAACAATGAGTATATAATCTTTATTTTCCCATATGAAGGAACTGGACCACATAACAGTTAAGTGAGTCACCTGAAGCAACTCATGATAGTTCAGCTTGGGACTTGAACCTGAGTGTTTTAATTTCAAGTTCAGTTGTCCAGTCAATTTTTGAGATTCTCCCACTAGCCTCCCTGAAGAGGTTAGAATGTGCATTAGCCAAAACTTGGCTCTTGTGCATCTCCCGTTCTAGGTGATGAGCTAGAACACAATGTTAGTTTGTGATAACAGAAAAGGGGAAGGCATAGAAGGAAAACAGGAGAAAGAAGAGGAGGAGAGAAAGTAGAGAGACAGACACAGGGAGAAAGAGGAAGAGGAGAGAGAAGGAGAGAGAGATAAAGAGATAGAAACAGAGACAGGAAGATGCAGACATAAAGACAGGATGTTCAGTGAAAAAAGCACTGAACTAGCCATCAGTAACCCAGGTAGAGTACTTACTTGCTTGCTTTACATCTGTTGACCTCAGTGTCCCCATCTGTAAAAATGAGGAGCTTGAATAAGTGGCTTTCCAGAGAAGTTATACCTACTTGTAACTGTCAACAATGCATTCTCAGGACTCATAACTTTCCAAAGCTGCCCATTTCATTTTCAGAAAGCTCAACATATTTTCTTTCCCCCTTATTTTGAACCAAAATGTGTCTTGCAGAAATTCCTACTTCATATTTCTTGAATAGATTTCTTTTGTATGGACTTATTTACATACATGTTGCTCTTCCCCTCCTATAGAATATAAGCCCCTTGTGGCCAGGATTGACATGTTGGTCTGGGTATCATCTGTACGAGTCCAGAGCCTGACATATAAGTACTTAGTCAGTTTCTGTGAACTGATTGAAGAACGAGGTCCAAGAGGTCCAGTTTTCTCAGGAGTGATTAGAAATCCACAGTATATGACCCAGTTGACCCAAACCTGCCAGCATGGCACCTGGAATCCATCAAGTACAGAATAATGTCAATGGACAGAAAGTTAGAACAGATCAGACCACCCAGTTTATATAGGTTAAATAATTAGTTAAAAACGTGAAATTTTTATTTGTTTTCCATAGAAATCCCAGATGAACCACAAGTCATGATCAGGTAGACCAAATGTTAAATGTCTGATACTACTTGGTCTCCAAGATCCTTCTTAGTTCACCAATTCTTCTGCTGTTTCTTGGATAGTTGAATGTAGCCTTTCCTGAAGGTGATGACAAAACCTTGTCCAGAAGATGGAACAAAACACCCTTTCAGCTCCAGGATCCTTCAAAATATCCCCTGATCCTCGTCATTTCTGTCCTTATGCCAGTTTATTGCTAATCCCAACCCCAGGCCCAACATGACTTACTGTTTAAGAAAATAGTGAATTTCATCAAATCACCTCGCTTTGTCCCGTATTCCAGCAGCCTCTCTAAATCTGCCTACCTAATTAGCTCCTTCTTCTAACCCAAAATATGATTAAATCTGTATTAAAAATATCTGTGCAGAGCAGGATCAGACACACCTGAGCATTTACTAAATTTAGCTGAGGACAATAGGCTCTGGGTTACTTTAATTGGGCGCTGGATTGCTGCAGGAATACATTTTAATTTGGATTTCCAGAGCGCATCTTTCCACTCACTCTATCTCTCTCCTTCTCTTCTTCAAATTGCATAGCCAGAGGAAGAGGGAGAATAATGGAGGCCCATTCCCAGCTGCCATCCCTCACGACTTATCTCAGAACTGAATGAACAATGAATCCCTAGTGCGGGAGTGGGGGGGGGGGGTGGGCAGAAGGGAAAAGGGTGATCCTGTCTTCCCGAGTCTGACATCCTCCACTGAGCTGCCTTGGCAGGTGAAATACATCAGCCAAAAGGACTGGATTTTAGTGAGGGACAAGCAGGTAGATTTAGGGGATGACAACGAAAGTTGCTTTTGTGGAAAGGTCAATAGCAGTCATATCCTTTTCCTTTCCAGCCCTCTTAAACTTTACTCCCTTCTATACCCACTAAAATCCAGCCTCCCTGATCTTCTTACTATTTCTCAAATCCTATTTTCCATCTTCCACCTCTATCTTTTCTGCACATCTGGAATGCTTTGCCCCATCTTTCCCTGACTTCCTTAAAGAACCTATCAGGTCCTATTTTCTGCAAGTTTTTCTAATTCCCCCTACCTGATAGCACATCAGCGCCTCAGGATGCCTTCCATTTTCTCTGTGTATCGCATGAATCTACCTATTTACTTACATGTTGTCTCCATCATTGGGATGTGAGCTGCTTAAGAGCTTTTTGACCTTTCTTTGTGTCCCCAGCACTTAGCACAGTGTCTAGCAGAAATGTTGTTACTGCTCAGTTATTTCAGTTATGGCTGACTCTTTGTGGCTCCATTTGGGCTTTCCCCTTTTCTTCCGTCCATCCAATCTCCTTCCATTGTTGGCATTAGGTTTCAGTCATGTCTGACTCTTCAATGACATAATTTGGAGTTTTCTTGACAAAGACACTGGAATAGTTTTCCATTTCCTTTTGCAGCTCATTTTACAGATAAGGAAACTGAGGCAAACTTTGAGGCCAGATTTGAACTCAGAAAGATGAGCCTTCTTGACTCCAAGGCTAGCACTCTATCCACTGTGTCACCTAATTTATAGAAAGTGCTTGATAAATGATGATTGACTGACTGATTTTCTAGAATCAAATGGATCTTTCTTTTATTTCCTTAACCCTTTGCTTTCTGATATTTTAGAAAGGATGAGATGTTGGATAGTGTGCCTATAGAATGATCACTTTAAGAAGCAAAAGGAAAGATTCAGGACCACTGGGGCTGGTGGAGTGAAAAACCACTCCACTCCCCCTTTCCTGAAAAGGAAGCCAGTTCTAATCGTGTGATTGCAAAGACATGCACAGCAGGAGGTGCTAAGGAGACCTCCTTCTCAGAGGACTTGAGTTATCTTTATGATTATACCTGTTGCCCTCCATCACCAAAGAAGTGGCCATAGAAGTGCCTCCAGAAAACACTGGCAATCAGCACCTGATTGGTAATGTTTACTAAGACAAGATAGAAAGCTCCTGGGTCAGGCGGTAGCTCCCAAGAAGCATGGCCACGTGGCTGCCCTTGTTCTGATGCAGAGAAGGGAAAGGCAGAAGTGAGTCCATTTCTTGGATCTGCAAAGATGGCTGGCATTGGGAGGGGGAATGGGACCCTCGCTGGGTGCCAGGATGCCAGGTTTATCCTGAGGGCTCTCCGCTCCCTGCTGGAATTATTATGCCAGGTGCTGGCAACTGATTTTCAATTTGCAAAGCAAAACAAATTTGCATTAATCGGAAAAATCCACAGGAAAGACTGTTATGCTTTAATGCAGCTGCCGGAGATGTTGGGATGCCAGGTTTGTGGGAGGAGCTATTAACTCCCGGTGTTGTCCCAAGGCCTGTTGCATGTGACTCATGAGCATCTTGTTACCGTATCACCTTTGAAAAAGTAACCTCTGGAGAAACAAAGAACGCTCCTCCATCCCAGACTCTGGCTACCTCTTGCTTTGCCGGGAGGAAGCTGCAGGGGTTTGCTTTCCCTTACATGTAAATGTATCTCCAGAAGTACATGGCCAGGGTTCCCCAGGAGTCAAAGGCTTGACCCCCTATGCTTGACTATCTGTAGACCAGCGATAGTAGTACCATATGTATAACAATAATTAGAATTATTGAATCGATGGAGCATCTAGTAGATCCCATAATGCATAGAGCTCTGGGCCTGGATTCAAGAAGAATTAAAATTCTACCTCAGATACTTATTAGCTGTGTGACCCTGGACAAGTCATTGAACTTCTGCCTCAGTTTCCTCATCTGAAAAATGGGGATAATAATAGCATTTATCCACCAGGATTGTTGTGAAGATCAAAATGAGGTAGTGATTATATAGTACTTAGTACAGTGCCTGGCACATAGCAAGTACTGAATAATTGTTAGCTAGTAGTATTAATAAGTATTGATCATAATAAACATTACTATAATACTTGTCATATTCTCTCTTATTGCATCCTCGACACAACTCTGGGAGGTAGGTGCTATATTATTATCCTCGTTTTCCAGATAAGGAAATTGAGGCTGAAAGACATTAAATTAATTGCTCAGGGACATGGCGCTAGTAAATGACCAAGACAAGATTCAAATTTAGGACTTCCTGACTTCAAATCCAGCAGTCTATTCACTTTACCACTTATTTATTTAACAGACAAGAATTCATGATCATCTAAATGGAAAGGGTGAATGAATGAATAAAAAAAAAGATTTATTATACAAATGGATTTTCCTAAGTGTATATGCAGTACTTGACAGTTTTCAAAGTGCTTTCTTATATACTGCTAGCTCACTTAATCTTATTGGAGGCTCAAAACAATCCTGCGAAGTAGATAGGCAGGCTTAATTTTACAGGAGCTCCAGTGAACACTCAGAAAAATCGTAACTTGACTAAGATAATATCAATCAATAGTCAATCTACTTATTAAATATTTTAGTGTTTCAGGTACCATTTTAGTCACATGGGATACAAAATAAGTAATGAAACAGACCATGGCCTCACGGTGCTTACATTCAAGTAAAACAATAAATGAAAGAGAGAAAGAGACAGAGACAGTGAAAAACAGAGACAGAGACAGAGACAGACACACACAGAAACACAGAGAGAAAAAAAGGCAGGGGGGAGAATTGCCATAGCAATTAAGGCATCTGCAAAGATTTCATGTAGAGCAGCTAGATGGGTGGATCATTAGCCCTAGAGCAAGGAGAACTTGAGTTCCAATTTGGCTTTACATACTTACTAGCTGCTTGAATCTGGGATTTAACCCTGTTTGCCTCAGTTTCCTCATCTGTGATTTGTGAACTGAATGGAGAAGGATAGGGCAAACCACTTCAATATCTTTGCCAGGAAAACCCCAAGGTGAATCATTGAGAGTTGGACATGACTGAAATGACTCTCCAACAAAAAAGCCTTCATGGAGAAAATGATACTCAAGATGTGAAGGGAACCAGAGATTCTAAGAATTGAAGATAAAAAGGGGGTGCATCCCAAGGATGAGGTATAGGCTGTGTAAAAACTGAGGTGAAAGATGAGATGTCAGGTGTGATGAGCCATGTCAGCCACTTTAGTGTAGAGGACGTAAAGAGGAATGATATTTAATAATCCTGAAACCAGGCTGAAGCCAGATCGTGCAGAGTGTTAAGTACCAAACAAAGGAGTTGGTCTATATGCTTAAAGGCAATGGGAAGCCACTAGAGTTTTCTGATCAGGAGGTTGACTTGGACAGACCTACGCTTTAGGAATATAACTTTGACAGATATGTGGAGGATAAACCGGAGACCAGTATTCCAATTAAAAGTTATTATAAAATCAGGTAAGAGGCAATTAGATCTAAAAACAATGTGGTTGTGTTGTTACTAGGGATAGAAAGATAGATAAGAGAGTGGCTGTAAAAGCAGAACCTGGTCAGCACTTAACACAGTGTCTGGCACATAGTAGGTGCTTAATAAATGTTATTGATTGATTGATTGATAGATAGAGATTGGTAAATATAGATTAAGACATGGCAACTGATTGGACAGGTATGTTGAGGAACAGTGAGCATTGTGAATGACTATGAAGTTGCAGACCTCACTGACTGGGAGGATGGTGGTGCTCTTGACAGACATAAGGAAATTTGAAGAAGTTCAGGATTGAGAAAGAGATGAATTCTGTCTTGGAGATGTTCAGTTTGACTTGTCTACTGGAAATCCATCTAGCAATATCTAATAGGAATTGGTGATGCAGGATTGCTTCTCGGAGAAATATAAGGGCTGTGTACATACATTTGTAAGTCATCTATATAAAAAAGGTCATTGAAGCCTTGAGAGCTAAGGAAATCACCTATATGACTAGTAATTGGCCAAGGTGGAACTAGAAATTAACTCTTCTTCTGATTCTTAGTTCAAGATGTTTTTCACTATACCTAATCTTATCCATTTGGTGTACTATTTACAACAAATTTTTAATTATAAACTGAATTCGAGCTGCTATTAAACATGTTTCTGGGCCACCTTCCACATCATTAGTGATCTGAGGGGACACAAACTCATTTTACTCTCAATCCCAAGAAAACATAATTAGAACAGTGATTCTGCCCTCCATCCCCCCAAAATTTAGCATATTCTATAACCAAAAAAGAAAGTATTTTTGGATCTTAAGGTATTTTTACATTGACTGAAACACTGCTCCTCTCCATTGGAGTGGGTAATTGAGAACTGAATCTCTTTGATATTTTTAGAGTAATTTATAGTTGGAAGCTAGTTCTTTCTATG
This sequence comes from Antechinus flavipes, assembly GCF_016432865.1. Classification (NCBI taxonomy): domain Eukaryota; kingdom Metazoa; phylum Chordata; class Mammalia; order Dasyuromorphia; family Dasyuridae; genus Antechinus; species Antechinus flavipes. Next base: position 51,887,978 of record NC_067401.1, read on the forward strand.
GAGATCTTTAAGAAGGAGGAAATCTGTCTGGGCTAGATTAGATAAAGTTTTTCCTAGAGGCAAGAGGATGGGACAATCTTCAGAAGTCCTTGCTAGTCCAAATATTTTTTTCCAATTCAGACACACCATCATTCATATTCTACCAGTTTCAGAAAAGAGCTTGGTAAAAAATAATTAGATATAGCAGGGGTCCTCAAACTTTTTAAATAGGGGGCCAGTTCACTGTCCCTCAGACTGTTGGAGGGCCAGACTATAGTAAAAACAAAAACTTTGTTTTGTGGGCCTTTAAATAAAGAAACTTCATAGCCCTGGTGAGGGGGATAAATGTCTTCAGCTGCCACATCTGGCCCGTAGGCCGTAGTTTGAGGACCCCTGAGATATAGGAAACCTGAGTTCAAATCTCAACAACTGACTTACTAGTTGAGGCTGAATAAATCATTTTATCTTTCTGGGATTCATTTTCTTTGTATAAAAATGAGGATAATGCATTTTGTGTTACATAAAGTTTTCCCATAATTAAACCTTAAAATTCTACAGAAATTTTAGTTTTTCTTAATATTTTCAAGAATTTTTCATCCTAGAATAACTTTAATTGCTGATTCTGATATTGCTATACCAGAGAATAGTCATTGTTAAAACTGCAAAAAACTTTAGATAACAAGCTAAGGCCCAGAGAAGTAAGTGATTTATCTGAGATCACAAAGATAGTAAATAATATAGCCAGAATCAAAATACAGGTTCACTGACTTAAAATCCAGTATACATAATAGTTGTACATTCTCTCCCTTTTTAAAAAAATGTAAGCTTCTTGAGGGCGAGGATCAAAGTTTTACCTTTTTTGTCTTTGTATCCTCAGAACTTAGCATAGTGCCTGAAAAAGAATTGGCACTTAATAGTTGGTGACTGATCAATAGATTTTTAAAAAATAAACTTTATTGATATCTTTTCTTTTTCCTTATCTACAATTCCTATTGTCCCCTCCTCTAACCTCTTCTCAGTAAGCCATCATGTATAATAAAGGATTTTAAAAGAAGAAGAAAAAAATTCCATAACACTAATCAACGCGGGAAGATTGGCATTATATACACTTTTCCACAACTGTATTCCCCAATCTTTTCAAAGAATGGAAGGGGAGATTTCATTTCATGACTGTTCTTTAGGGCCAAGTTTGGCCATTATAATTTTCTGTATTCAGTTTCTGTTGTTTAGTACTTATTACTTTTTTCCATTTACATTATTATAATTATGGCATATATTATTTGCCCAGTTCCACTTATATCATTTTGTATCAGTTAATAAAATCTTTCCATAATTCTCTAAATGTATTATTTTTATTGTTCCCAATGGCATAGTAATATTCTATTACTTTCAGTGTTTAGTATAGGGCCTGGTACATAGTACGTGCTGCTTAAATGCTTATTGATGGAACTATTTATGAGGTGACATCATTTCCTTAGGCATTTACCAAGGCATGTGCACATACTTTGTTTCCCATTCTTAGCTCCAACAACAAAGTCTTTCTACAAATATTTTGGTGTTTTGGGCCTTTTTTCCATAATTGACCTTCTTGACATCCATGTCCAGCACTAAGAACTCCTGGTTCAAAGATATGGGCATTTTAGTCTTTTTCTTTGCATAATTATATATTTTATTCCAGGATAGTTGGACCAGCTCATACCTCTACCAACAGTGCCTTTCAATAGCCCCTCCTATACTGGGTATTTCCTTACTTGGTCAGAGTGATTTATACCAAGAATACACAAAGGACCTTAGAGAGAATCTCTCTCCAATCCCTCATTCTATAAATAAGGGAACAGGAGCCTAAAAAGTTCAAGGAATAGGTATGACTTTGCCGAGTGTTACCCTGCTAATGAATGGCAAAGTCAAGATTTAAAACCCAGACCTCCTGACTTCAAATCCAGAATATAACAACATTAATAATGATAATGATAATAGCAGCACTTACATAACACTTTAAGATTTTGTCTTACATTCAGTGGCATACCAATCAAACTGCCAACAAATTACTTTACAGAGCTGGAAAAATAATAACAAAGTTCATCTGGAAGAACAAAAGGTCAGGTGTTTCAAGGGAATTAATGAAAATAATGCAAATGAAAGTGGCTTAGCTGTACCAGACATAAAACTATATTATAAAGCAGTGGTCATCAAAACCATTTGGTACTGGCTAAGAAATAGAGTAATCAGTCAGTGGAATAAGTTAGGTTCACAAGACACGATAGTCAAAGATATAGTAATCTAGTGTTTGACAAACCCAAAGACCCAGCTTTTGAGATAAGAACTCACTATTTGAGAAAAACTGCTGGGAAATTTGGAAAATAGAATGGCAGAAACTAGGCATTGACCCACACCTAACACCACATACCAAGATAAGGTCAAAATGGGTTCATGATTTAGACATAAAAAATTATACTATAAGCAAATAAAAACAAAGGATAGTTTATCTCTCAGATCTGTGGGAAGGAAGAAATTTGTGGCCAAAGAAGAATTAGAGATCATTATGAAATGCAAAATGGATCATTTTGATTATATTGGGTTAAAAAGTATTTTGACCAAGCAAAATCAATGCAGACAAGATTAGAAGGGAAACAGAAAATTGGGGGGAAATTTTATATCTAAGGGTTCTGATAAAGGCCTCATTTCTAAAATATATTGAGATATATTTTATACTCAAATTTATAAGAATATAAGCCATTCTCCAATTAATAAATGGTCAAAGGATATGAACAATTTTCAGATGAAGAAATTGAAACTATTTCTACTCATATGAAAAGATGCTCTAAATCACTATTGATCAGAGAAATGCCAATTAAGACAACTCTGAGATACCACTACACATCTCTCAGATTGGCTAAAATGACAGGAAACGATAATGATAAATGTTGAAGGGAATGTGGGAAACCTGGGACACTAATACATTGTTGGTGGAGTTGTGAACTGCTCCAATTATTCTGGAGTGTGATTTGGAACTATGCCCAAATGGCTATCAAACTACATACCTTTTGAGACATAGCAGTGTCTCTACTGTATCCCAAAGATCTCTTTGGGAGATCATAAAAAAGGGATGCAAAAATGATTGTAACAACCTTTTTGTAGTGGCAAAGAACTGGAAACTGAGTGGATGCCCATCATTGGGAATGACTAAATAACTTATGGGTGTATGAATATTATGGCACATTGTTGTTCTAGAAGAAAAGATCAGCAGGATGATTTCAGAAAGGCCTGGAGAAACGTACATGAACTGATGCTGAGTGAAATAAGCAGAATCAGGAGATCATTGTACATGGCAACAACACTACTATATAAGGATCAATTCTGATGGACTTGGCTCTTTTCAACATTGAGATAATTCAGGCCAATTCCAATAGACTTGTGATGCTGAGAGCCATCTGCATTCAGAAAGGACTATGGGAACTGAATGTGAATGACATCATAGTATTTTCACCTTTTTGTGATTGTTTCCTTGCCTTTTGTTTTTTTTTTATTTTTTTCCTTTTAAATCTGATTTTTTCTTGTGCAGCATGATAATTGTCGAAATATGTATAGAAGAATTGCACATGTTTAACATATATTGGCTTATTTGCCATCTAGGGGAGGAGATGGGGAAGGGAGGGAGAAAAAAGATTTGGAACACAAACTATCTTTGCACATATTTTGAAAATAAAAAACTATTATTTTAAAATATTTATCTTCTAAATATTTCATTTGATCTTCATAACAACTCTGGGAGAAGGATGCTATTATTTTCTCCATATTAAGATGAAGAAACTGAGGTAAACAGGGTTAAGTGACTTGCCCAAGGTTATTCAGCTAGTAAGTGTCTGGGGCTGGATTTGAACTTAGGTTTTCCTGAATCCAGACTGAACACTTAAAAATAAAGTCATATTTTATACTATGGTACCACCCAAGTGCCCCAGATAGTACCTCACCCTGCACGAGGGCTTCTTATTCCACTTGTGACCCCTTTTTGTCTAAGAACTTTTTACATGACCTCAACTCAAATCTGAGCCAAGGTATTTGTGACAGTGCTTTCCTGTATTGTATCCCATGACTCCATTGCAGCCTTGGTTCTGAAGGTGCAACACGTACACCTTACACTGCACATTCACGAATGTTGCCAAAAATACCTTGGATTCATTAATGTTTGATTTTAAATTAATTTTTGGTCATTAAGTTCAGAAACCTTTTACAGTTGCCAAATTTTTTGCAAGCCTCCACATTCAGTTAAATAAAATTTAAGAAGTTTTAAGAAGCTTTGCCCTACACCAATCTTTTCTACCTCCCCAGAGTGTCCTTTCCCTATTAAACTCTGATGATGGATGATAATCATAGCTAATGTTATATAATTCTCAAAGCTTGAAAAGTGTCTTTATTATATTATTTGATCCTAACAAAACCTTGTGAAATAGGTGTTTATTGATTTGTTTGTTTGATTTTAAGATTGGATCTCCCTACCTTGTCCAGGCTAAAAGAGAGTTGTCATTCGTGGCCTGACCCCCCTACCAATTAGCACAAAAGCTCTGACCCACTCTGTTTGTGTCTTGGACTTATTTACCCCTCCTTAAACAGTTGATCCCAAGGCATTATCTTCCCCCTTCTGCTGCTGGTCCTGGAGGAGAGGGAGGTTCATTATATTGGTGCCAGATTTAATGTAGACACCCAATCAGTCTTAGCCCTTCTCCCCAATTCAAGAGGTTCATTAGTCTCCACCTCTCCTAATACTAGGGATTATAGACATTCAAACTCTAGCAACTCATAGCCATGCATGGCCATGTCTGGCAACAGTTTTTATTACACCCATTTTATCAATGGAGAAATGAGACTTGCCCAGAATTCCAAAGCAACTAAATGTCTGAGGCAAGATTCAAACTCAGACCCCCCTCACTCTAAGTTGAGCACTTCTATTCACTAGGGCAACAAATTCTTCTCCATAGCATTCATTCTCACCCCAATCCCAACAATCAACAGCAGGGTCTTTAATAATTAACTGATATGCTGCCAACAGTGGGGGTCTTTAATAATTAAGTGAATTGATAAAACATCAACTGTGGGGTCTTTAATAATTAATTAATAAATTTAATTGATTTCACTTAAGTGAATTATCTTAATACAACTCTCACTGTGGGACCAACGACTTTCTTTGCCCTTCTAAGGTTGAGTTTTCCCACAGAAAGGTGGATGTGATCTCAGTGCTTATCAATCATCATGAAAGTATAACAATAATAATCTTAAAGCTAGAGTAGAAGCCTCTCTTAGCTTTCACCACCCACCCCTTCCATCCCAAAATTCCAGGGAGACTCCACCATTTACAGTTTTTCTTTTTCTATTCTTTATCTGCCAAGTAGCAATGAGAAGATTCCAAAATGGAAAATGTCTGATCTCAGGGACTCTGTGGTGGAAGATTAGAACCAGAAGCTAGGAAGTTCTGAAAGAGAGGGAGCCTGCTTTGGAGTAAAGAAGTCTTTGCTGTTCATTTGAAATATCTTTCTTTTTCTCTTGCCCATCTTCCCTGTCCCTCAAACAATAAAACACGGACACATGTCTGGTCTTTCCCTGCTTGCTGGAGGACCTCAGACCCTTGTACGTAGACCCTCCCCTTTTTCTCCTTTGCCCATGCAGAAGATAAATCTGAACATATGGTTTGAGCTCCTATTGTTGGCAAAGCTGGAGAATTTTTTCATGTGAAGGAAATCACCTTTGGAGCCCAGATGGATTTTAGGGTTTGTAGTTATTGAGTATTTCTTTCCCTGTCTCAGAATAGGAGATACTGGAATACTCTTCTCTAGCAAGAGAGTAGAGTCTTTCTATCGGTCAGTAGATATCATTGGGCCACAGAATGAAGAAAGAACCCCTTCTCCAAAGCAAACCAAGTACAGGAGCTCAGGAGGAATTGTTCCTCCAAAAACCTTTCCTTCTGGTACTTTTAAGTTGTAAAGAAAGTACCAAGCTCTGGTTGCAGCACTTGCCAAGACTGAGTTTACTAAGCAAGATTTAGTGTTGAAACTGAATAAAACCCAGGACAAGGTTAATTGGCTAGGTTTAACGATATTCATAATTGCTTTGTATTCCATGGCAGTTAAAAATGAATGACATCCTATTCATATAAATGAATATAATGGATATTATTGTTACATAGTCAAACCAAGGTTTGTGGGGAGATAAGGGATGAGAAAAGCATGGTCTTACAATAGGAGAGAGGAGAATTTGTAGACGCTAACCTCTCTTCCCTGCCAGAGAGAGGTTGGTCACCATTTTTCCCTTCTCCTATAACATTTGATCTTATGGGTGAATGCTGTCCATTCTGGGGCCAAACCAGCCCCAGAATCCTAATTTCTACCTTCGCCTGGTTTCTAATACCTGAGCACAGGTGAGCCTTTTAAGTGAGTATTCTAGTGCGCTTATCCTGTGGAGTCCTCTGGGATGAAGAGATAATATTGGATCAGGAGATTGATTTGAGAAAGAGGTCGACACAATGCAGTTCAGGGGAATAAACAATGGTTCTGGAGTCAGAGGATCTGGATTCCAGTCCTGCCTCTCATGTTTATTACCTGTGTGACAATTCTTAAATAATTCTCATCATCCTCACCTGTAAAATGAGGGGACTGGGCCTCTAAGGTCCCTTTCAGCTTTAGCTCTACAGCCAGTTTTTTGTTCAGTTTTAAAGTTGTATTAAAGATTGGTCCTACCTGTTCCCTACTAGATGCTAAAGCATGTCACAATAAGAATGTAGCAAAAGGATAAAGCAGAATTGAAAGTAACATAATATATAATAGTTTAAAACTTTATTAAGATTTTTGGAACACTTATGGTACACACACACACACACACACACACACACACACACACACACTTCATTCTTACCAGACCTTGTTCAGATGATCCTCATTCTCCCTACTAATGTTTGGTTCTACCTAGAATAGAAAAGACCAGAAATGGGGAGAGGAGGCAGCCAAGATGGGCCAAGGTATAATGGTACATGGATGCAAAAGCTATTTTTCCCAGGCGGGGCTGCACTAAAATATGGAAGGTGCCTAGTGAAGATAACAACTCTGATTCTTCCTCCAAGGTACCAAAAAAAAAAAAAAAAAAAGGAAAAGAGTTTTATATATGTAAGTATATATACATTTGCATATATGCATATGTATATATGTAATTTATATTTCTATATACACATAAAGATACAAATATATATGTATATAAATATACACACAAAGATATAAGTAATATATATTTTGTCACATATATCATATACCACACAAGTGATATATGTACATATGTTATGTAATAATAAGGATGTCCCAAAAGGATACAATAGAATAGAATGTAACATAATATATAATTGTTTAAAATTTTACAAGACTTTTGGAACACTTATGAAACCCCACCTACACACATACATAAAGATACTTTTTTGAACTCACTCCAACTGTATTTTCTCCTCCTCCCATCCTTTTTTAAACTTCCTCTGATATCATATTTTCCTCTCATTAGATTATAAGCTCCTTGAGAGGAGAGACTGGTTTTTTCATATTTGCTTCCCCAGTGTTTAGCACAGTCAGTGGCACAGAGTCTGTACTCAAATGGTTTTTGACTGACACAGATTCCTCACTGTCCAAACTCCTTGGTCTTTCCTGCCTCTGACCCATTCTAGATATATTATCCTGGGCAAGTCACTTAACTTCTCTGTATTTACGGCAATTCTAAGACTAGAAATTGTCTAATCATTGCTGATCTGTCTTGGGGGGAGGGAGTACCTTTTGTTGTAATTGTTGCTTAACAGTGTCCAGTATTTTATGATTATGTTTGGAGTTTTCTTGGCAGAGATACCAGTGCCGTTTTCTTCCCCAGCTCACTTTAAAGATGAGGAAATTAAGGCAAGCGGTTGATTGACTTTTCCAAGATGACACAGCAAATGAGGATCTGAAGGCAGATTTGAACTCAGAAAAATGAGTTTTCCTGACTCCAGGTCCAGCTCTCCATGTGCTGCAGCACTTTGCTGTCCCTGACAACCTGTCCAAGCTAAAGATAATGATGGAGGATTAAATTTCAGTTAGAGGTGACTCAACCATCTTCAGAGTTCTATGCTTCAGATGAGGTCACAGCAACTCTTGAAAGTGGCTGACTAAGGTGTGTAGATGGGGTAGCTAGATGCCATTGTGGATTGAGTCAGGAGGACCTGAGTTCAAATCCCACCTGAGACACTTAACATTTATTAGCTGTGTGACCCTAGGCAAGTCACTTAACCCCAATTGCATCATAAAAACAAGCGTGTAGAGAAACTAGGCAGTTAGGTGATGCTATAGATAGAGCACAGGGTCTGGAGTCAGCAAGATCGAAGTTCAAGTGCAGCCTCAGACATTTACTAGCTAGGGGACACCAAGCAAATCACTTTGCCTCAATTTCCTCAACTGCAAATTATACATCTGCCTCCCAGAAAGTTATTGAAAGGATCAAATAAGATAATATTTCAAAAGCACCCTGAATAATACCTGGTACATAGTAAGCACTATGTAAATGCATATTCAGTATTCCAATTTGTTTTTGTGCAAAGGGTGCACAAATGAAATCATGGATACTGGCAATGCTATCCCATCTACTTTCCACTTTCTTTGAAGATTTTAGTGGAGGAGAGATAGGTGGGAGCTTCAGGAGTCCGATTCTCTGAAAATTCTTTCCTAGTAGCTTTGCCTGTCCTTTTGCAGAAGTTTTCCAGCAATTATTTCTCCCATAATCCTGGATGAAATGAGCTGGAGGCCTTGACTTCCCCCTGGACTGGACCCAGAGAATGATCAGGAAACAGCAAAGTCTCTTGTAGTTAGAAGCAATATGTTTTCTCCTCCAGGGAAATCAAAGGGGTTGGGTGAGAGGAAGTTTGTTGTGTGCAGGAAAGACACCCTGTTATTTCTCAAAAGCAACATGTCCTGAAATAACTTTGCTGCCCAGCTGTTTCTTAAAGTGAGTGCCCCAAATAATCTTGCTCTGGATCCTGTTAAGTTATTATAATTGCTATCATTGTTTGGCATTTTTATTCCCATTTTACAGATGAGGAAATTGAGGCAGGTTTTTTTTTTGGTTTGTTTATTTTTTTTAAAGAAAAAGAGATTTATAGTGAAGAAAGCATTTTGACCACCTTAAAAACTAAAGAGAAACAATTCTTGGGTCATATCCCTAAATAACTAAGATTCTGTGTTTCTTACAACCACTTTTTTCCCATGAAGCAATCTGAAGACCTTTTCATTTAACAACTTGCAAACCCTGTGCACATCTCTCTCTACGCCCAAGGGACAGAATCCATCCTTGGACATCATTTTCCCAAGGAAAATTTTAAGCCTTTGGGCTTTGTTAGGATTTGCTAGGGGGACCCAACAAATCCTCCCTTCAGTTTTTTGAAGAGAAGGGTGGGAAAGGGTCATTTACCAACTGGGCTGGTGGAACCTAACCATCCACTCATTAATGATCAATGGGAAGGAGCCACAGGCGCCCGGATTGCAGCGGCAGAGGGGAAGGAGAGGACAGGACTCAGCATTTGTTTTTCATTTTAAGGCGGAGAACTTTGCCAATGAGACGTGTGCCTCCTCCTTAGCTGATGATATGGAAAGAAATTTTCAAGATGTTGACCCAGGCTTAATGATGCTGAAGATTAGAGTTCCAGAAATGAAACAGAAAAGGTCATGAACATTCTCCCTTGTACTCTCTCCTCCTTCCTCCCTCCCCATTTCTGAATCCCTCTGTAAACAGTAAAGTCCTAGACTAGGCATGATGCAAGTCTCAAGGCTCCCAACCTAGTTGCTTCCTCCCTTCCCCAGTAAAACCTCCTCATTTGCTCTTTGCTCACTCTGGACCTTCCATCTTCCATCTCTTTGTTATTGTATTGTCTCTCCTACATGCCTCGCCTGAGCTCCTCCCTCTTAAAATTCCTGGTTTCCTTTAAGATTGTGCATAAAGGCCACCATCTGCTTTAATCCCCACCCTCTCCCCCACCTCTGGTGCCTTTCTCCTTTTTAGGTTGATTTTCATCTATTCTGTATATTGTGCATACATGTATATGTTGTCTTGCCCGTTAGGACATAATGGGATGGGGCAGGGACCAATTTCACTTTTTCTTTATATCGTTCCTTAGCTTTTAGTGCAGTGCTTGGGACACAGTAAGCCTTTAATAAATGCTTATTAATTGCTTATCTTCCACACTCACAAAACAGAGGGGCTTTTTTTTTATAAGATTGGCATTTTATAAGATAAGATGAGAATTGTTTGGTATAGTGGAAAGAGACTTGGATTTAGCATAAGACACCTTTAGTTTGAATTTTCCTATAAAGCTATGTAATCTTATCAAATATTCTAAATTTTCTGAGCCTCCATTCTCTTATCTGTAAAATGGGACATTTACCTCTAGTTACACTGATTCCCTGGGAAGAAATAGGCAGAAGACACAAAATCTTGGGTGTGAAATTGTTTCTATTTAAATAGTATTTTAAGATGGATAAAATGCTTTCATCACTGCAATCCTATTTTTCTTTAAAAAACCAAACCAAAGATTGTCTGCCTCAGTTTCATCATCTGTGAAATGGGAATAATAATTTCAAACAATGATAGAATAATGACGATGATAACCCAAAAGACCTGGAGCAAGATTATCTTGGGTAACTCGCCTTAAGGAAGAGCTGGGAAGTCTTGGCCACTAAAATTAATTGATGTAATCATCAACAGTTAATAAATGTTGTTGATTTTATATAATATTATGATCATAATATAGAGCTAGAAAAGACCTTAGAAGTAATATAGTGTGACTTTTCCATTTTACAGATTAGGAAACTGAGATCCAGAAATGTTTAAATGATTTGCCCAAATTATATTTTTGTTTTCACTAACCTCTAGTTGAAATTTATCATTTCCTTCAATTATTTAAAAATGTTATTATGAGAAAGGATTTATGGGCATCATCATAACTCCAAAAAAGTTTAGAAGTCTTATCTAAGATGTCAGTGAGGTAGTTCAGTGAATAGAGTTCCAGGCCTGGAATCAGGAAGGTCTGAGTTCAAATCTGGTCTAAGACACTAATTTCATGACCCTAGGCAAGTCACTTAACTCTCTGTGCCTCAGTTTCCTCATCTATAAAATAACTGGAGAAGGAAATGGCAAAAAAAAAAAAAACACTCCATTATCTTTGCCAAGAAAGTCCCAAAAGAAGTAATGAAGAACTCTGACTGAAAAACAGACTCTACTCAGCTCCTCATCCTGATCTCTTCTCATTAAAAAGCAAAACAGAGCTTTCCTTTGGTACCCAATCTGGGCTGAATTTCAGATTTACTCTGGGTCAGGGGCAAAAGATTCAAGGCCATCCTTCTGGGTGTCACACAGACATTCCTACTCATGAATTAAAGATATAGCCCATGGCTAAGGTTTGTAATGGCATCAGCCGCTCTTCTGCCCATCCGGGACAAATTAGGACCGCCTCAGAGCAATCTCAGGCTTCAAGGCAGCAAATAGTTGAAGACAGAAATTGTGCAGAGTGAATTTTCAGCCAATATTGTAAAGAGAAAACATGTGATTTCTACAGTAGCTTCAGATGTTGCACTTTTTTAAACATTGCTTCTAAATAATCCCATTGTTTTCATCATCCTCATCACCATCATTATCACCAGTTTGCATCTTTCCTTCTGTTTGAATAAAACTTGATCTCCCTGGGATCTCCAAAAACTTCACCTTTACTGCCTGCCCTATTTGTCTTCCCTCGTTCCTCTGAGAGGGAGGAGACTCATAAGAGGCATGGTGGTGTAGACACAGTTTGAAAGTTAAGAGACTTAGTTTCTAATCTGGGTCCTGCTACTAACTAGTTATGTTGATTTGGGGGGAAATGTCACTTTGCCTCACTCCCAGCTGTAACATGGAGGAGCTTTAAAATTCTGTAGTTCTAGGATATGTTCATTTTGTAGCTGGAGAAAATCAAAGATTTCAGTTAATTGAAAATACGAAATTTGATACCACTTGCTTATATTGATATATGATTTTTTTTCAGTTTACGAAGCATTTTTCCCACAGTGATCTCAACTACTGAATTCAGTGGTCTTTTCTCAGTCTTCATTCTACTTGATCTCTGCCGCTTTTAATACTGTCACTATACTTTCTCCTAGAAATCCTTTACTCCCTTGCACAGATTTTCATGATCTGCCAAGAAAAGTCGCTTAATTCTGTTTGCCTCAGTGTCTATAAAATAAGCTAGAGAAGGAAATCTGTGACAAGAAAGTCCCAACTGGGGTCATGAAGCTTTAGATATGACTGAAAAAGTATTTAACAACCAACATTTCTGTTGAGGTATCCACCATCTTCCTAGGAAATCAGACTCAAAAATTGGGTCATCTTTGACTCTTAATTCTCCTGCCATTATTTTTTCTTTACCAACTCCTATATTATCTGCTTTCAGAATATGTCTCATGTCTGCCCAGTTTTCTCCACACTCTGCTTCAGACTTTCAATCCTGTCAACAATGCCCTCAGCCTCGTCCCTCTCTGCTCCAGTCTCCAAATACTTGACAAAATACCCTTCTTATTGAACATATATGACTATATCACTAACCTTCTAAGGAACCTGAAAAAGCTCCTTATTATTCAATGGTCTAAACTACCAACTGCTCAGCACAGTATTTAGGCTTTCATGATCTGCCTCCAACCAATGACTTCAGCTCTAAAGAATATACACTCCACATTCCTGTCAAATTGGATTTCTAGCCAGAATTTAAAGTATCATTTCCCACTTCTGTGCATTCATATCGGCTTGCTCTCCCTTCTCTTCCTCTCCCTCATATCTGGAATATGCTCCTTCCCCATTCCTACCTTTCAGAATTCTTCTCCAGTGTCATCTTCTTAATAAAACCTTTCCTAGCTGAAAATGTGCTCTTCTACCTCCAATCTTCCTAGAGCATTTTGCCTCAATCTCTCCTTTGGACTCATCGTACCCTTTCTGGTTTTATAGAACTCTATGTACATGTCCAATCCACCACTCTCTAAATAGAATGTAAACTCTTTGAGGGCAGGTTCTGTGTCTTTTTGTGTGTATTTTTGGATACTCCAGTACATAGCATAATTCCTTGAAGAGGAACTCTAAACAATCTTCTTTCATAATTATTTGTATACATTTTGTACCTGCATCCCCATTAGATTGCAAACTCCTTCAGAGCTGAATCTAGATATAAACACGTGTGTTTATAAGTACATGTGTATGTGTGCATGTACATGCATATATACATATATGTACATATATATAACTTTGAACTCTGAAGGAGTTTGCATATATACCTACAGGTATTGTTTGCATATGTGTGGATATGATTGTATACATATGTACATGCATATATTTATATGTATGTATACATGTGTAGACTTATCTCTGTGTGTAGCTAAATAGATAGCTAGCTAGCTAGATAGATAGATGGATGGATGTAAATGAGGAGGAAGAGTCCTATTCCCATTACTCATCATGATGCTTTGCTAATTTTTTTTGACTTGGAGAAGGTGGAGGGGTGTGAAAGGGAGTTCAGACTTGTGATTTCATTCAGGTGTGGAAATCCTAGTACTTCCATGAAGCAATGCATCTGGGTAACTCCTTTGTAAATTATAGCCTTACAGAACCACCTGGTACACTGAGGTTATGTGAATTGGCAGGGCTCACACAGCTGTCATCAGCATCATCACTGACAACAACAAACACTTACTAAGCACTGACTTTGTGCCAGGCACTATGCTAAGTGCAGGAGATACAAAGAAGGGCAAAAACATAATTCTTGCCCTCAAGGAGTTCCCAGAGTGATGCAGGGGACAATGTGGAGACAATGACCTACGTAGAAGATATAGTGTAAGTCAAGGAAGGGGTGGATTGGGAGAGTTCTTGGAGAGAAAGGAAATTGGGAATCATTTCTTGCAGAAGGCGAGACTTCAAGGAAGGTTGAGGTAGGAGGGAGAGCATTCCAGACATAAAATACATTTCAGGAAAAGGCAGAGTTGGAAAATGAAGTGTCTTGGATGAGAAATAGCAATGAAAACAGGGTCATATCAGAATCAGGATTTGCACCAGGTCTTTCTGACCCCAGAATTGACCCTGTAGTTATAAGTCTGTGCTTATAACTTTTTCTTAATTTGCATGGAGTAGAAAATTATTAAAAGTTGGCTTGCTTTAAATTCCATAATACAAATCAGCCAACGACACTCAAGCCTGAAAGCCTCAGGTCTATTTCCATCTCTGCTACCATCGTAATTGTATGATGTTGAAGAATTCACTTCTTTCCTGTGACTCAGTTTCCTCATCTAGAAATTTAATAATTTCAAGGGTATTTTTAGTTCTGACATCCTCTGATTCTTGAAGTTTAATTTTCATGTGCTTGCAGGGAATGGGGATAAGGGATAGGGATGTAGAATGGGTTGTGTTTGCAGCAGGTGGAAAATCATGTCTTCTGAATCCAACAGCATTGGGAGTAGGAAGGCTGGAGTGAAGAGAGGTCATGGAGAAATATAAGGTCAGTGCTTAGTATGCAGCTTGAGTGACTGCTTTTGCACTTGAATGATTTCTGAAAACTACATGGCTGAATGAAGTGATTTGTCCAGAGGGACTAGGATGAGAATCCGGGTCTCCCCACTCCCTCACCTTGGCAGTATTCCATTCTATTCTCTCTACTGGTTAGGACAAGCATCCCAGCTTCACCTCTACCCTCAGCTTAATAAGGTTTGTAGTGTCAGGCATTTTAGAGTAAGCCAGGGAAGGGAATACATCTATAACTCAGAAAAGACAACGTGGGAAGGGGAGGGAATTATGGGAAAGAGTAAAAGGAACTCAGACCCCTTGCAAAGATGTTGTGCTAATGGAGCCTCTGAATTAGTTATGGGGCAAGATATAAATGTAAGAGCCAGGAAGAGGCCAAAGAATCCAAATGGGACAAAGATCCAAAACATCCTAGATTATTTGCAATTATGCAGAGATCTCTCTCAGAGCTAGGGATCCTGATGGCGGTATTAGGGAATTATAATCAGAACTTATAATTCAGGGAACTTTTTACCTTTGTGGCCATTTACAAAAATCCCTTCTCTCCTCATCTGTAATATAAAGGGAGTGGACTAGCTGACTTTGAAGGCCCCTTCTAGTTCTGAGTGTTTGATTCTCTGAGAAAAAGGGAACAAATCTAGGGTCACCTTCTGAAAAGTTGTTCTATTCGTGGGTCACAGTCATACTAGCCCCTCAGGTATCTTGTCCTTGAGCGAGGGGCGTGTGTGTGTGTGTGTGTGTGTGTGTGTGTGTGTGTGTGTGTAAGTTCAGAGAAAAGGGAACAGGATGGAAATGAAAGAAAAAAATATATCCCAGCACAGCCCTTGACATGGCAAAAGCCACCAGCTCTGAGCAGGACAAGCTAAGGGAGTTGGGGCTGGGGGAAGGAAGAGTAGAGAGGAGGGGGTATTCCAGCTCTCCCTCAGCCTGGGGTATTCAGCAACAAGAAGCTGTTTTGTTGTTGTTGTTGTTCCAAAGTGGGATGGGAGGAAGCTCAGAGCATTGGAAGGGCCAAGTTCTGCCAAACGAGCTGGTACAGGAATTATTTGCAGTCTATATGCCAATTTGCTTTGTCATTGCCCAGCTATTTTTAGAAGCCACCGGCGTATCTAGGAAACCAGAATCTGTTGACTGTGTTTCTTTGGTGCGGGAAGTGTGATTATTTCCCAGAGATGCTGAAGGAATGTGTGAGGTCAGGCTCTTAGACGGGACCTCTTCTCTCTCTGGGTCACTGTGCATGGGCAAACACTGCCCTTGCCTCCCATCCAGTCATCCCAGATGATCAGTCGATCTGGGGTCTGTGTGACCTTTTCCAGATGGAATATCAGCAGGAAGTCAGGTCAAACACTTCTATTTTGCTGGCCAGTGAGCAGAATCAACCTGGGACTCCCCAAATGGCAAGTCAAACATTTGGCCAATGATGGTCATGAGGAAGGAAGGGAAAAAACCCCTAGGGACATTATCCAGTAGAATTGTGGGATGTGCCCAGCCCATTTGGAGCATGCTGTCCTAGTCTGGATAAGTCCTTCCTAGGTAGGGAACGATGAAAGGGTGGGACGGGAGTGGGAGGGGAGAGAAAGAAGAAAAATTCCCTCTGGTCAAATCATTGGGACAAAACAAGGTTAGAGCATGCTAACCACTCTGCCTCCACTTCCCCTAGCAGCAGACCTCCTAACTACTTTGAATACAGCTCCTGCAACTTGCAGTCACTGCCACTCAAGGGCTAGAGGGCTTCTGTTCCAAAAATGGAGCTCCTTGGAATTGTATTCTTTCCCTGCACGACTCCTCTGGTGTCTCTCCCCAGCATCTTCTGCTCCAAGGATGCCCACAAGCCGCAAGCGTGCAAAAATTGTTTTTTACCGACCATGTGCTGAGAGCTCAGGGTACAGACTATATACAGAAAGGTACTTACAAATACTGTCTCGTTACCTACTTTAGCTTGGCACAGGTTTGCAAATATATCAGGCTGACTTACATAGTTGCCTTCAGCTTCGTTTCCAATTCTATTTCACCATCCCACCCCCAAGCCTTGGCAGAAATCTCTCAGGACTTTTCTAATCTCATTGGAACTGAGGTTTCGTGTCTACATTTGTCTTTGTCTGGACTCCGAGTTCACCCCGGTGTCCTGGGTCAAAATTGTCCACCAAGTACTGCCCCCTACCCCCAGCCCAAGCCTTGATTCAGCAGATTACCTGCATAGCCATGGATGGGATTTTTAAAACTAACTCCATCCTTCCTTGGCATCCTGACTCAGACAATTGTTACACAAGGGTTCATCTGTTCCCCCTTTATTCCATTTGCTTTTTTGAACATAGTTTCTTGTAAACTCCCCAAGTTCTTTTTGCAAAGTGTCCTCTCCTCGGTGTCATTGTTGATTCAAAGTAATCCAGTTGGCGCACAAACTTCTCCAATCCCAAGTTTTTGACAAACATTAGCATAAACATCATTGTATATGTCCGTTAACTGTCAGTGTGATCTTGTATAAATCACTTGCCTTTATGTTTCAATTTCCTCCAAATGAGGAAATTGGACCAGATGATTTCCAAGTCCTAGCCCTAAATTCTGGCTAATTAGAATATCCAATTAAACTTCACTTATTCCATCTTCACCAAAACTAAAATTCCCTTCAATCTGATTAAGGGTGAAGGAGAGGACTTTTGCCATTCTAAAATTTAGGCATTTTTATTGGATTTCTAGAGGACATTTGCTTTAGGCTGTTGGAAAACTTGACTTTTTTTTCCCCCTTTTCCAAGATGGGATAACTTTTCAAAAGTAGACTGTAAGATTCCCGTGGCTACCCCTACTTTTAGGAAAATGCGACAACCACTGGTCACCCCACTGAACGTATTCCCAATTCTCCTCTGGTGTCTGTCATCTCCCTCTTAAATGTACCTGCCTGGGGTGCTCTATTCACTGTGCTTGTAAGCACCCTTAGATAATAAATACCCATATACTGGTGTGTGTTTCTTGTCAGGGTAACACCAGCCTTTGGCAAGCTTCTCCCCCACGTGTTGCCCTAGAGGCAAACAAACATTTGCTTATTGACCTGTGAACTAATCTACCCTTTTCCCTAGGGCCAGGAGAGATGCAGCAGTGGCCTATTCTCCCTGGAAATGTTAGCATCACAGAGATTACCCAGCCTGCTTAGAGGAGGCTGCCCAGCCCAGCCTGTACCATCCATGAAGAAGAGCAAGACTCAGTGTTTTCGGAGCTCAACAAATGCTCCTTCTTTCACCTCCTCCTGTGTGAGAACCTCACAAACACCCCCTGTATGTGAGCAGCAGCTGCTGCTGCTGTCTAATACCAAATCTGTCTTGTCGTCTCGTTTCCCCATTGAAACATATAATTTTAATCATCCACTTTCAAGCCAGGAAGCTGATTTGCATGACAAAAGTCAAGTTTGTCTCTCTGCTGGAACTGTTGGCAGGTCTTGGACTTTGCTTCCTGTTTTTAATTGCCTGTGTCCTAGGTGTACGCCCAGGCAAGGACCCCACTTCACCTGTACCAGTCAACTAATCGGAGACCAGTTTAGGTCAGATTCGGTCTGTTGCTAAGTGCTGGAGAGAAAAAGCGAAAACAAGAACTACCTCTACCTTCCAGAAGCTCACATTCAGAGAACGAAGACAGAATATAAAAGATAAATATAGAGTAGATTGATTAAAACCGTAGAGGGATGGCACTAACAATTGGGGGAATACAAGAACTAGCAACGGCATCCTGGAGGAGGTGGCTTTGGAGATGAGTTTTAAAGGAAAATGAGATTTTCAGAAGTAGAGATTGGGGAGGGGAGGGTGCTTTGGAGATGAAAAATGAACAGCCTTATCAGAGAAAAAAAAGTGAAAAACGCATAGAAAGCAAGCCCATCTTCTCTGGTACAATGAGAATAAAATTAACTGTGAATGGTACTTTTTTAGTGTTTTTAAAGAATTACATCTTTTATATTAATAAATCTATTTTCTCACCCTCCTATCCCTTTACTGACATAAGAAAAGAGGGAAAAATCCTTGTAGTAATATGCATGGATAGTCAAGCAAAATGAATTCCCTTGTTGGCCATATCTAGAACTTTTGTCTCAGTTTACACCTTTCATCCATAGCTCCTCTGCCAGGTGGTGAGGAGTGTTAATTATCATCAGTCTTTTGGAATCATAATTGGATTACTTGGGCTTTTTCAAAGTTGTTCATCTTCACAATGTGGGCCTTCATTATTTCAGAAGACCTTTTGGGTGTCCATTTGCATGTTTGTTGAATTATAAAGTGCATCTAGAGTCCCTGCTCTTGCTCCTTTTCCCCGATGTCTAATGCATGAAGTTGGACTGATCTGTCCTATAAAAGTAACAAGTAGGTTTGCTTTTCCTTTCTCTTTAGTCCTAAGGAAAATAGGCCCCTAGATGAGAAAACTGAAGATCCTTGTCTTATTCCAATGTTCAGAATCCAAGGTCTTGCCAGACAATTTAGGAACCACGTACCAGATGACATAGATGGAGCTACCCAAGGTCTGTGCCAGGCTTGGAAGAGCAAGAGGATAAGGGAAAGTGGGGACTCCTTGACAGGAAGGCTTCAAGAGGACAGACAGGTCAGTGTCTTCAGCAGATGAGTGTCTCCCGAGGGATGGATTTGCTGTCATGGTGGGTAATTGGATTGCTCCTCCACAGCAGGACAAGCACTGGTAACCTTTAGGATTAATTACTCCAGTCATCCTCAGCCTCGAGGTCTAGCTGTCCTCATTCTCTTGATGGTAAAGCTCATAGTGTTCAGAGCCTGGGTCCTAGAAGTTAGAGCAGTGGGAAAAACACATAGAGAGATGCTCCATCTGAGATCCCCATGAGCCCAAATACCCTGATGTAGGTACTGTCCCTTTCATTTCCCTGTGGCTGATTTGGCAATTCCCAGAACCAGGGTCTTTAATGAAGAGGAAATCTCTAGTTGTTCCATAGAGAGACTTGTCCAGCACCCTTTCTGTGCTTGTGACCTCATTGGAGTGGAGAGAAGAGCCTCAGTTTCCTTCCCTGTAAAATGAGTTGAATTAAAAGATGTCACAGCTCCCTCCTAGTTCTAATGTTCTGATTCAGTGCTGTTTTTCTAATTATATAAGTTCTAGTGCTAATAAGGTATTTAGAGATTGGGGGAAGGGGCTGGAAACCTTTCATAGGTAATATGGAATATCTATGAGGATTCCTTCTCTGATTTTCCAAAGATAATAGAAGCTCTAGCTCAAGATCATAGGATGGCCTCATTCCATCGAGATGGAAGTAGTATAAACTGATCTGTATGCCCTTTGTTTTCATCATCTAGGAAATGACAAACCACTCCAGGATCTTTGTCTAGAGAACCCCCCAAACGCACAACAAGTCAGATGTGATTAAAAAACACCCAAACAACAACAAAAATGCATAACTTTGGAACTTATGTCATAATTTCCTAAAACCAGGAACATGATCATAGGACTTAGGCAGAAAAACATGGCCATGAATTGGGGGGTGGGGGTGGGGATCAAATCTTGGCTTTTATGGTTACTGTTTGACCTTAGAAGAATTATTTAATTTTCTTATCTGTAAAATATGAGAAAAGGAGTTGACTTCTGTGGACACTGAAGTCCATTTAAGCTCTAAATCTTCTATCATGTCAGTTCAAGTTAAATCAACAGGCATTTATGAAACCTTGACTATGTTCCAGGTACTGTGCTAAATACAACAAAAGGAAAGTTCCTGCTGTCAAATAACTTGCATTCTAAAGGAGGAAGTCAATACACAAAAGAAACAGAAAGGTGGTGAGAAGGGGAGGAGGAAAGGAGGAATGAGGGGAAAAAAAGTCTGGATAGAAAGGAGTGAAATAGAGTGAGATAGAGTGAGTATGACTGGTGGCCTGGGTACTTGGCATAAAATGGAGATTTCAGGAGAGTTCAAAAATCAGCATTAGATGAGAAGACTTTTGAGGCATTTTAAAGAAACAAGTATGAAAAGTCAGCAGTGTGGCCCAGAGAGGAAGGAAGGAGGGAGCATGGCTGACCTGGGCATATCCTTAAAAATGGATTTATGGAAAGGAACGATAGCACTGTAATCCCTCAGGATCTGGCTCTGAATAATCTGGCTCTTCTTCCCCCCTTCCATGTCCCCTTCATAGATTGCCTCCCTTTCTTCAAAGCTCAGTTCAGGTATCTGCTCCTGTAGGATACCTATTCTGGCCCTCCAGTTGTTAATGTCCCTAAATATAATCATTTGGAATTTACTTTGTATATACTTTGAATATACTTATTCATATACACGTGTCTCCCAATGTAAAATCCAAGAGCTTCATGTTTCGGATAGAATGTGGGTTTTTTGAGATTGTGTTGGTTTTGTTTTGTTTGGGATGGGTTTTTTTTTTTGAGGGGGGAAGCACTGTTTTTTAATCCCTGACCTAGTGCTTAGCTAGGGATAAGGCTTAATGACTATTGAGTGATTGTTTATAGGAAATTACTGTTTTGTATTTATCTTAGCATCTTTTTTACTTAGCACCATGCCTTATACTTTAGATAAATTTAATAATTCAATTAATCAATACACATTTATTAAATGTCTACTCTGTTTCAGACACTGGATGGGCAAAGACAAAAAATGAAACAGACCCCACTCTAACAGAGATTTCTGTCAGAGGAAACAACCTATATAATAGCATATAAACAATATATATAATAATAAATAGAATACTATGTTATAAGATAACTAATATATAATAAATAATAAAATTTTAGGGAGAAAGAATGCTAGCAATTGGGAAGATCAGGAAAGATCCTCATCAATGCTTCAGATGGTTAAGTTGTGTCTTACATGAGAAATTCTGTGAGGTACAGATATAGAAATGCACATGACTTGTTGAACTGAATTGAATTGAATTGGGTTAAGGAAGGTATGGACAAGTAGGTGTCACAGTGGATAGTGTGTCAGGGCTGGAGTCAGGAGACTTCTTGATTCCTTTATGACTTCAAATCTGGCCTCAGTTACTAGCTGTATGACCTTGAACAAGCCATTTAACCCTGCTTACTTCTGTCTCTTCATCTTTAAAATAAGCTAGAAAAGGAAATGGCATACCACTCACTCCAGGATCTTTGCCGAGAAAACCCAAAAGGGGTCACAGAGAGTCAGATATGACTGAACAATACACAAGAAGGGTAAAGAATATGGAGTATGATTTTTTTTCAAGATATAGAATATCCTTGATGGACCTGAATTTCTGTGTATCTCACCTGCCTGATCCTAGGGAAGATCTAACCATTATCACTTATCCATTACACTGGTGCAGGACTGAATGAATGACCCCACTTTCTCTTACTTCTTATCTTAGCTCATATCAGTTTCTTTTACTCATTCTTCAGCTGAATTGACTAACAATCCATTGATGAACTGAATTTCACTCAGCATCCCACAATACTCAGCAATCAGAGCAGTACATCAGAAATGGGGGGGGGGGGCGGAAATCATCTCTTTGATCCAGAGAAACCCAGGCACAGAAAGGAATCACTCATACTAACTTTTTTCCCCCGCCTGTCTTTGGCATTTGGCAGAGAACAGTGTGTCATTATGTGACTTTCCAGGAAAGACTGATTGGCCGCTCATTTGTTTCCATATCCCTATTCCCCCCCCTCAATGGAAATGGATGTTGCCATGACAACGTAATAGGAAGCAATCACACCTATTGTGGGGCAAGAATGTTGACTTGCATGAAAGAGTATGTGTTGTTGGGGAGTGGGGGCTGAGAAGAAAGTCTAGGCCTTGTGTATGGGGAGAAAGGATGTTAATTTAAAATAGAAGCGCTTGCCTTCTGAATTTTAAGTTTCTTCCCCTTCCTTTGTATACTTTGTCTATTACTTGCCAACTCACATCATTCTTCCTCTGACACCCTGTCCTGGCAAAAAAAAAAAAATCACAAGCTTGGAGCCAGGGCTTTCAGATTAATCTTCACTCAGCACTCGGCAGCAGAGACAAGAATCATTTTGTTGTTTTAGTTCTTTAATGTGGTGAGTTTGGAGGCAAAAGACCTCTGTCTGAATCCCGATTCTGCTTGCTTGTTATCTGTGTGATGTTGGACAAGTCAAGTCCTTTCTCTGGGTCTCAGTTTTCCCATCTGTAAATAAGGGGTTGGCGCTAGATGATCCCCAAGTTTCCTTCCAGTTCTGAATCCTGTAATTCCTCCCACTTTCTCTGTCACTCTTGCTTGCCCATTCTTCAGTCTTCTCCCCCACCCCCAGCAATAAAAAAGCATGACAGTTGGAGTTTCTATGACAATCCCACTGATTTTCCTTTTCTTGGGCAGAAATGTTGAATGGACTAAAGCAAAGATTGGGAATGCCCCTTAAAATCAGAAAGTTGATGGATAATGCGAGAGAGAATGGAGCATTTGGGAGACGTGGAAATCTCAGGATTTATTGTTGTTATTCTTGCCCCATCACCCACATGCATACACACATGCACACATGCATCTACTGACATCCCACACAAATGCACACACTCCATTTACCTTTGACATTCACATGATGCAGGTGCTCCCCTGTCCCTCAATCAAGGAAGGCATGGGCAAGTAGGTGACACAGTGGATAGTGTGCCAGGGCTGGAGTCCCTATTGACTAAAAGTACATATGGAACAGCATGCTAAGCCTGGTGGGGTACATAGGGCATGGCCCTACCTTCATGGAGTTTATCACCTGATTATAAAGAAAAGACTTTATATGAAACAACAAGGAACAATGCAGACCAGAACATTTTTTTTTTGCTGAGGCAATTGGGGTTAGGTGACTTGCCCAGGATCACACAGCCAGGAAGTATCTGATTTGAACTCAGATCCTCCTGATTTCAGGGCTGGTGCTCTATCCACTGCACCACCTAGCTACCCCAGAACATATTTCAATACTAATATGGCTACTATAGGCCAAGCAAGTTCCAATGAAAAAGAAAACAATGAATATTTCCATGGTCTTAGAGGTTAGTTCCTTTTTGGGCCTCAGTTCCCTCACTTGTAAAAATGAGACCATTAGACCCAATTCAGCTTGAAGTCCATGATTTTTTGCTACAGAAGCATCATTTCCTATGTTACTGGAGAGAGGTCCTCCCTTTTTGAAATATTAGACCCTTGACATATTGACAGAGAGACAAGACATTGTGCTAGAGGCTAGGGGAGTAAAAAAGATCAGAACCGATACATCCTTGCTTTCCAAGAGCTGAAAGTCTCATACAGAAAGGAACAACTACATGAGTTATAATCTGATAAATACATAGAAAAGATCAAAGACAGTCATAAGAGATATTCAAAAAGGGAGGGGTTCATCTTCCATAAGTCACCTGGAAGGCTGGTACAATGTCTCTATCTGGTGCTTATTGGGACATTATGTCCAATTAGGTACTACTTAATCACCAAAGTAACTCTTGTTATGGCTTATAAAGTATTTTCCTTTCCATGATCCGGGTGAAGTTAGTACCTATTTCATTATCCTTATTCTACAACTGAAGAAACTGAGGCTCGTAAATTAACTAACTTGCCCATCAACCCACAGCAAAGTCAGTAAATCCCAAGTGCACTGACCCCAAACGTGATGTTCTTTTCTCTGTAAAATATGATTTCTTAGGTGAATTAGGTACTATTGAAATAGTGAATAAATGTTTCATTCATTCATGAAAGCTTCTTAGTCATTTAGGATAGACCAAGGGAAAGATGATGGTCATGTTAATGTTTTCAAACCTACTGCACCTAATATCCCAAGCAGAATGAGGCAGCAAGATGTAATAGGTAGAATGCTGGTATTGTAGTCAATTCAAATCTCACATTTTCTCACTATGTAACTTACTATTTATACACTTATTGTGGATAAGGTAACCAAATTTTCCTAGGACCCTGTGCATCTGCAAAATGAGGATAATAATATCTCATGGGTTATGGTGTAAAGCAAATGAGATAATGTATCTCAAATGCTTTACAAACTTTTAAAAGCCCCACATAGATGTTTCCTAAACAATCTAAACTTAGGTTTTTTCCCCTAGTGTTCTGCATACAATAAGTGCCTAGTTTTATGGAATTGGATTTACTTTAGTTTATTCATCTGTAAAATGAGCTAATAATGTTTGTTATTTATCTCATGGGGTTATTGTGAGGATTGCAATGAAATTATAGATAATTCTCCATTATCATCATTGAGAGATAATGGCTATCTAATGCATAGAGAACTGGACTTAGTCAAGAAAACCTTCTGGCCTCTGTATATTGGTTTGAGATATTGGGTAAGTTACTTAAGTTCTCAATGACTCCAGGTAATAACTTTCTAAACCCAGAAATTGAAGCATAATTATATATCCATGTTGGTGCTAGAAGTTTCATAATGGGAAGTTCACTAAATGAATGAGATCACAGGTCTAGATCAATAGCAACAAGATGATGATGATGATGATGCAGAAGAAGAAGAGAAAAGAAAGAAGAGAAGAAGAAAAGAAGGAAAGAAAAGAGAAGAGAAGAAAAGAAAGAAGAAGAAGAAGAAGAAGAAGAAGAAGAAGAAGATGATGATGATGATGATGATGATGGGACTAACCTCTTTGGGGTGATTTAAAGAATATTTCTCTCTTTCTCCCCACTCCTCTCTCTCTCTCTCTCTCTCTCTCTCTCTCTCTCTCTCTCTCTCTCTCTCTCTCTCTCTTTCCTTTTTCCCTCTCCTAACACATCACATTAGTGATTGGTGATGGGGTCACATAGTTAATTTTGTTAGTCCAGGAGAAAAGATCTAACATGTTTCCTTTAGTCCAAAAGACAAGTAATTCCCATAAATGAATGAAGCATTTACTAAGCATCCGTTGTGTACAAAGCACTGTGCTGGGCACTGGAAAGACAAATATCCCTATTCTCAAAGATTCTATAACAATAATAGCTGACATTTATATACATTATCTCCTTCGAACCTCAGAACCCATAAGTAGCCACTACATTTGTCATCATCCCTAACTTAAAAGCTGAAGAATCTGAGACTTAAGAATTTGAGTCACAACTAAGCATCATAGGCAGAATTTGAATTTAGGTCTTCATGGCTCTAATTCCAGCACTCTATCCACTATGATATACTGCCTCTCCTATGGCTCACTGCTTACTTTCTGCCCCCTACGTAGTATATGTGGTGAAACCCTTATTATTCACTTACATGTAGGCTTTACATTTTTATTCCACCATCTACGTGCTCTCCAAATTGTGGGTCTGTCCTGGACAATAGACTCTATCTTTTTGCTCTTTCTTGAATTGTGAGATATGCTATTACTTGTATGTAATCAAAGCATTTAGACAGAGATAATAAGGATCGAGGGCCCACTCTAGAGTGTGACTCTGAAATCTACTGAAGGCGAAAAACTACGCAGTTTCTAAATCAGTCCTTTGAGCTGGTTTAGCATGAAAGGCTCTGATGAGCCTGGACTGATTCATCCTTTCTTGGTGTTCAGGGGTGGCTCATATAGAAGCACTCTCAGAGAACCACAGCTTTTCCCAGTGTATAGCACTGCTTCCCCACCTCCTCCCGAACGCCCAACAGAGCAGTCACCTCAGCACCTTGGGAACAAATATCTGGGCCGAGAAAAACACAAAATCCGAAGATACAATTGGGGACGAAAGAAAATCAGTTCATTGTGAATTGTAAGTGCAGTGAGCCTGGGTGCTTCTGTGCTGTACCCAGAGCTCAGCTGGAATCAAACCAGGAGTGGGAGCAGCAGAAATGTGATTTTCTTTCCCCTGCCATAGTTGGGGCCAGCAGGGCAGCAGAGGGAGGGAGAGTTCAGAACCAAGGATAGCAATTGTTGTGTTGCACCAGGTCGCCATGGTGACCTGCTTTTCTGCAGGATGTCACAGCTTCTCAGAACCAATCACTGACAGGTGTAGATAAGGTTTGTCTGTCTGTCTCAGGGCTGAGTTGACTGAAGCACTGATGTTTTCCCTGTTGCTCTGCCTTAGGGAGATTGAGAGGGGCTAAGAGTGGGAAATCAGCTCTATATTTAGCTCCTGAATTGTATATCTCTCGTTGCAGCATTCAAAGATACTGACTTCTAACCTAACATGGAGAAGATTGAAAATTCATAGAATTTAGAGCTGAATGAAAACTTGGGAGTCAGCTAATTCAATCTCCCTTGTTTTTTCAATATTTTTTTCAATTATATGTAAACATTAACATTCATTTTTAACAATTTTGAATTCCAAATTTTCTCCCTCACTTCTTCCCTTCCCCCTTCACGAGAAGGCAAGCAACTGAAATAGGTTATACATGTGCAATCATGAAAAACATTTCCATATTAGTCATATTGTGAAAGAAAACACAGAACAAAAAAAAAAAAATCCAAAAAAAAAAATAAAGGCCAAAAAAAGGATGCTTTCATCTGAAGTCAGACTCCATCAGTTCTTTCTCTGGAGGTGGATAGCATTTTTTATCATGAGTGCTTCAGAATTGTCTTAGATCACTGTATTGCTGAGAACAGCTAAGTCATTCACAGTTGATCATCACGCAATATTGTTATTGGTGTATATAATGTTCGCCTGGTGGTTCTTATTTCACTTTGTACCAGTTCATGTAAATCTTTCTAGGCTTTTCTGAAAGTATCTTGCTCATCATTTCTTATGACACAATAAATAGTATTTCATTGCAATCATATGCCACAACTTGTTCAGCATTTCCTCAATTGATAGGTATCCCTTTGATTTCTAATTTTTTTGCAACTATAAAAAGACCTGCAATAAGTATTTTTGTGCATACAGGTCTTTTTTATGTGTTTGGGATATAGATCTAGTAGTACTATTATTGGGTTAAAAGATATGCACCATTTTATAGCTCTTTGTGTATAGTTCAACTCCTTTACTTTTCAGATGACATAATTGAGGCTCAAAGACATGATCAGATCATAGATTTTGAGTTGAAAGGGACTTTAGAGACCCCGGACCTTCTCATTCTAAAGTTGAAAAAATCAAAACCTGGAGAAGTTCAATTATCTGCCCAAGATTTCATAGTAAGTAGAAGTAACTTGTCCAGAGTTACCCAGTAAGTGACAAGAAATAGAATATGAATCCCAGTCTACTCATTCCAAATTTGAAATCACCTTTTGAACATACTACACTGTCTCTGTGGCTGAATGTTGTATTTTATATCCCTAATCACATTTCTAGGTACTTGATAAATGCTTGTTAATTGATTAGACTTTTTTGTGGTTTTTTTTTAATAGATCATTCAAAATGACCATAGATTTACTTTCATTGAATTGATTGAAGTTCATTGAATTGAATTGCATATATACATACATGTGTATGTATATATTCTGGGTTCAGAACTTAGATTTATTAGAGGAAGAGAAAGGACTCTGTTGCATTTGAGAAATTGTATGAGGATTTTGATGATCCCAAGCTGCTTGCTGACATAAAAACCTATCTTTTTAATAGCACTATTCTTCCATTGATTTTATATGAATAATCAATCATTCAATATGGCAGTCTTTGCAGAGTCGAAATTGTGATTAATGCTGTAGCAGGTTAATGGGAACATACATGATGGACATATTGGCCCATGAAAATTTGTGTGCAAGAAATGTTAGAAAAAGGTATCATCTAGAAAATATAAGAGCTAAAAAAGGGTAATACTGATCATTTTTAAAAAGAAGTATTAAGAGATAAACATCTCTGATTCTTCCCAATAGAATGTCTAAAGATCTAGAGCAGATGTTTTTAATCATTTTTGTGTCATAGATATATTTGGCAGTCTTCTGAGGTCTGTGAACAATGTTTTTAAATACATAAAATAAATTAATTAGCACCACAAAAGAAACAGATTATTTTGAAATACCATTGTAATTTTTTTTAAAAAAAGAATTCACAGGCCCCAGATTAAGACCTCCTGGGCCAGAGAAAGACCTCCAGTGTTTTGAGTAGATCTACAATGGAGGACTTGTGGGAAGACGTGATTAAGAATTGAACAGAATGAGAAGTATATGGGGTTGTAATCATAATGAAAGGTGATATGTCATAGGGAAGTGGTGTCAAACTCAAAAAGAAATAGATTCCTGTGGACCACATATTGACTTAGAAAACTACAAATTAACATTATCTATGTTGTATTTTTTATTAAGTTTGGAAATCACATGAAGCCTACTGGCTTTGTGTTTGACACCTCTGCTATAGAAGATACAACACTTGGAGTCAGGAAAAATCGGGGCTCAACTCCTGCTTCCAATCCGTACTGACTTTTATGATCCTGAACAAGGCATTTAAACTCTCTGGGCCTAAGTTTCTTTATCTGTAAATTAAAGACATTGGACTGGGTGTTCTCTGAGGACCCTTTCACTCTTAAATGTGTCACTTCTACTTTCCTCTACTGGGAAAAGAAATACCTATGTACATGAGACTATAGACTTGTTGAAGTAAAAGAGAAAGGCCTTTGGAAACTCCCAAATGCAGAAAAGGACAGCATTTGATATAGATTTTCAAAACAAAATTGAAATGAAAATGGCTTTAATTGCAACTTGGTAATAGTCGTTTTACTAGGGGAGGTAAAAATAGTAATAGCTTTGGGGAAATACTGTGTACATTTTTCTTATTAGGGGAAAAATCACAATATTATTTTAATTTATACATTCAAGAGTTGAATCTAGAGTATGCTTGAAGGTATGCACTTCAAATGCAGCCCTTTTTAACTCACTGAGGGCAGAGACACTCTGTGGAGGAGGATGAGGAAGGAAAGAAAAGATAAATGTACCAACAAATGTTCATTAAGCACACACTATGAGCTAGATATTATGCTAAGTGCTGAGGATATAAGAACCAGAAGAAAAAGAACTTGACAACTCTTGCCCACAGGGAGCTTACATTCTAACTGGGAAGAACAGCTCAAAAGAGGGAGCTGAAAAGGGGGAAAAGACAAAGGTACTACTGCATCACAGACAAATGTTCCTCCTGAAAAAGCAGCTAAATGATGGGAGCCAAAAAAGCTTCCTTGCCCAGTAACCCAGGCTGAGCTCCCTCGGGATTGAACACAAACATTATGCAAATATTATTCCCTTCCCAGCCTCTCTCTTGAGCCAGGGTCCACTGCGTGGCATGCAATGCTTTAGACAATATCCAGGTGAGGTATTTGGGTGCCAAGTTAATTACAGGGCTTTTTTCCCTCTTTTACTAGAATAGTCACAGAAGGACGAGGTTCACTTCAACACTATCATTTTATGATTCTGTGATAAAACTCAGGTCTTTTGTTTTTCCTCTGGACTTTGACCCACACTGCAGGTGCTTCTCCCTCTATCCCTACTATCCTAGTGATGCTCTTATAGGGAGGAAAATATTAGATGTGGAGTTAGAAGAAATGGATTTCCCTACCATCTAATATTTTCCTGCTTCCATTAGACCATAAGGATGATACAGTAGAAATCATATGGACTCATAAGTCAGAGGACTTGGGTTAAAATCATTCCTTTAGAAGAAATGGATTTCTCTACCATCTAATATTTTCCTGTTTCCATTAGACCATAAGGATGACACAATACGGACTCATATGTCAGAGGACTTGGCTTCAAATCCTTCCTTTGAAAATTTCTACCTGTCTTACACTGGCCATTTACATTCTGGGCCTCAGTTTCCTTATCGGCAAAATAAAGGGGTTCCATGCTATGGCAATAAAGATCCATTCTAATTGAATGATTTTGTGATCATTGATGTCCTGCCGTCTCAATCACTTGTCTACACAGTAAGCATCGTAGGACCCTTACCAAGGCATTCAATAAATGTTTATGGAATTAAATTGTATTGAGCCTTAGTATACTTGTGGTACCAGGCAATTCTCTTGACAAGTTTCAGTTTCCTTATCTATTTGGAGTATTTTCTTCCTAGGATGGTGTGAGGAACACACTCTGTATACTGCAAAGTAGCATATAAATGCCAGCTGTCCATATTGGCTGCCATGACCAAAGCACTCAGGTCCAGGCTACTGGTGCTGAACCTCTCTGTACATAGATAGGCTAGTGGCTCTTAGGCAGCGGACAAAATCTGCTATCGGAATTGTAGCTGGGGCCTTTAAAAAGTGACAGAACCTGCAGCTAGGTTTCATATGTTATTTTTATTCTTTTCCCCAGCCTCCCTCTTGAGCCAGTCTGTGGAGCCAGTGTCCACTGCATGGCATTCAGTGCTTTAGGCAATGCCCAGGTGAGGTATTTGGGTGCCAAGTTAATTACAGGGTCTTTTTTTTCCTTTTGCTAGAATATTGCAGTGGATGCAAATGACTCTGCTGTTTAATGAATGGAACAAATGAGTTAAGAGGTGGAATTGAAATCGATGCCTTCTCATGCGGAGCCTTCACTCTGTGGGGTCCTGGCCTTATTCCAGTCCTGCTGAGCCAGAGGACGGCAGGAAAACTGAGAGGGTCAGAGCAGCTCACCTCAAAGTGTGCTGAGGGAGGGAGAGTACCCAGGGGCAGATCAGCTTCAGACTAGAAAGGCTCATTTGGCAAGCTGAACTCCTCTGGTCAAATCCATGATGGCAAGGGGCTCCAAAGTTCCAAGCTATTCCTCTTCCCCATCTCTCCCCCACCTGTGCCGTTCATTGTTACTTCTGTATTCTTTATCCTGAAGGCTTGAGTAGCTGCAGAGAATTGATGAATAGTCAAGAACTGTGCTACAATTTCTCTTCTTCCATCTCCCCCTTCTTTGACCAGACATAAAACTCACAGTTACAAGTTGATGAAGCCCACTGAACCATGACTGGGTTTTAATTATATGTTAGTAGACTCGGTCTAGAGATGAAAAGTTTTTCTAAGGGTCTTTGGGCCTTCTTTACTTCTGGACAAGACTGATCCTGATCCTTGTTGACTGTATACCTTCTTGTCTTTAGAATCTCCACTGGAGATCAGGTTGGAGAAAAAAGAACAATCAATTCTGAAAATTCCCACTCAATTCTGTACTTCTCACTGTAAAAAAAAAAAAATCTCAAAGTTGGAAGAGAGGCCATGTAGTCCACTGTACTTCAATTGGAAACCCATGTGCATCATACCCAACAAATAATGATCTAGTCTCTATTTGAGGACCTCCAATGAAGAAGACTCTACTCCCTCCCAAAGCAACCCAGTCCATTTTGGGACAATTCTAAATGTTAAGAAACTTTTCTTTATATCAACCCAAAATTCATCTTTTTTTAAATTCAATCATCAGATTGAATTTAATACTCAGAGTTTTGGGCCCATGCCCTCTGGGACCAAATAGAATGAGACTGAGGTCTCTTCCATATGACAGTCTTTCATGTTCTTTGAGACATGAGACGGCTTTCATGTCTTTCCTTCAATCTCAAATCAGCTCTTCTCCAGGTTAAGCATCCTCACTTCCCCCAACCAGCCCTCATAAGGATTTTTCTCTGGGTCCTTGACCATCCTGGATGTCTATTAGTTCAGCAATGTCCTTCCTAAAATATAGTGCCCAGAAATGACAACCATACTCTAGTTGTGGCTGTGCAGCACACAGCAGTATGGAACAATCACCTCCTTGTTCTGTATACCATGCATGCTTCCCTTAATGTATCCCAGGATATCATTAGATTTCTTTTCCTACTGCCTGATCATGTTATCAGATCACAGAATCTAAAACTCAGTAACCCCTTCTTCCACTACCTCTCAGCTATGCTTTCCTTGTCTTATGTTTGTGAAGTTGATTTTCTGAGCCTGAGTAAAATTTTACATGTCTCCATTCAATTCCACATTATTAGATTCAACATAATGTTTTAGCCTATTCAGATCTTTTCAGGTCCTTTATTCAAATATTGAAAATCTCTCCCAGCTTTATGTTCTCTAAAAATACAAAAAAAAAGTCTTCTTTGCCTTCTTCAAGTCATTAATGAAAGAAGTAAGCAGCACAAGACATATAACAGATTCTAAAGCACTTTACTAGAAACGACTTTCCAAATTTACAACAAACCATTAATAATTGTTCTTTGCATCCAGTCATTTAACCAGCTACAAATCTATCTGGATATACAATTCTGTTGTCTACATCTCCCCTTCTTATTCATAAGAATAAGAAGAACATTTTCAAATCCTAGTATTTTAGGTAAATTCCAGTTAACAATATTCTCATTATCCACCAGCTTAATAATAATCTTGTCAAAAAAGGAAATGAAATTAGTCTGGCATTTTCTATTACTGAAGATACTATATTGGCTCTTTGTTGTCACTGCCTTTTTTTAGGTGTCCAGTAGCTGTCCTTTTAATAACATATTCTCGAATTTTGCTAGGAATTGTAGTCATTATTATTTTTCTGAAAATCAAAATTGTGGGTTTTTTCCTTTTTCAAAATTGTACCAATATTTGCCCTCTTTAAATCAGTAGTAACTTTATTTTCTGCCCTTTATGATTGTTAAAAAAAATTACTTGTATTCAGAGTCACACCTACCAGTTCTATCCACTCTCTGTGATTTAGATTATCTCGGGAGATTCAGGTAAACTAATGAAGGGCAACTGAGCACTTCTTCACTGTCTCCCTACTTATCTTGGGCACCAAATCTCAATTAGCCATTTTTGTTTTACTCATACATCATTCTCCTTGCAGAAAAAAATATACACAAACTAAAAATTGAATACTTTTTATTCTCTCCATCATAGTTTATTTTTGTTCCATCTACTCCAAGCTTCAGCATATCCCTTCTTCAATCTTGTTTTTTTAATAGAGCTTTAAATTTTTTTTATAATTATTGTTTTTGACCCTTTTCACCAGCCCCAATTCAGTCTGATCTTTAGTTTCCCTAAGGTCTGTTCTTAAAGACCATACTTTGCTATCCATCTTCTACTACCTGCCATTGCCTGCATTGTTGCCCATTTAAAAAATGGGGAGTTCCCTGTGTATCCACATTTATCTTTTTAGACAACCCCCCTTTTTCTCTTCATAAATACTGTTTCTCTTCCTATATTTGGAATTTCATCTTTTAATGATGAATGTTGGAGGGGATGTGAGAAAACTGGGACACTAATACATTGTTGGTAAAGTTATGAACTGATCCAACCCTTCTGGTGGGCAATTTGGAACTATGCTCAAAGGCTTATCAATCTGTGTATACCCTTTGATCCAGCAGAGTGTCTACTGGACACGTATCCCAAAGAGATCATAAAAAGGGAGGGAAAGGTCCTATGTGTGCAGAAAAATTTTGTAGCAGCCCTTTTTTGTAATGGCAAGGAACTAGAAACTGATTGGATGCCCATCAGTCGGGAGATGAGGAATAAGTTGTGTTATATGAATGTTATTGAACATTATCTCTTCATCACAAGACCATTAGAACTGGACTTAATCATCTTACAGTTGAAAAGAGCCACATCCATCAGAATCGATCATTGTATTATCTTACTGTTACTGTGTACAATGTTTTCTTGGTTCTACTCACTTCACTTATCGTCAGTTCATGTATGTCTCTCCAGGCTTCTGTGAAATCATCCTGCTGATAGTTTCTTATAGAACATACTTTTTATCTAAATTTGGACATTTGTGTGAAGACATTGAAAGCCAAGAGTTTTATTGTTCTTTCCTTTCTTCAATTTTGTTTTTTTGTAAATTTCCAAGTGTCTCAACTACTGCTTTTCATTATATATTATCCATGGTATCTATGTAGGAGACAGTTTTCTTCTCCTTTCCCCTTCCTAATATTTTTTATTTGATTAGTAATATGCAGAAAAATACATTATTTTACCAACAGACTACAGGTGCTACAGTGCTTAGAGCACAGGATCTGGAGTTTGGAAGAACTGAGTTCAAAAATTGCATCATATACTATCTGTGTGAACTTGAAGAAGCCATTTAACCTTTATTTGACTCAACTGTAAATGGGGAAAATAATCACCTCCTACCTCCCAGAGTTCTTGTAAAGATCAAATGAGATAACATTTGTATAATACTAAGTATATAATGTCTGATACATAGGAGACTCTATATGAATGCTAGTTGCTATTGTTAGTATATTATAATATCTATTAACATTATTAATTATGAGTATCTTTTCTGGTAGCTGATTTTCTAGATTTACTAGTTCTCCTCCTGCTTCCAGAATATTTTTCCCATTAAAATCTCACCATTGTTTCAGGAACTATCCAAGTGCCAATTAGTTATTAATTGAGAGGTATTGGGGGACAGTAGAAATAGCAATGGATATAGAGTCAGACAACCTAGGTGCAAATTATTATTCTGTAATTTTATACCTTTGTAACCTTGATCAAGTCATTTAACCCTCATGGACCTCAGTCTCTCCATCTGCAAACTGAGGATCAAATGTCCTCTGGGATCCCTTCATCTTAGAGCTATGATCCTAGACTAATCCCACATGATATTATACTTCAAGTTGTTTTCCAGTATATGCCATTCACCCACTCCCTTTCACTCCCATTTATTTCTTAATTTGGTTGATTGAGGAACTTGATCATCTTTTAAATTAAAGAGTCTAGGAAACAATGTTATTGTTCAGCTGTGTGTGACTCTGTGATCCTATGGACCATCGCACCTCAGCCACTTCTGTCCCTCACTATTTACCAAAGCCTGCCCAAGCTCCATGACACTATTTATCCATCCTATCCTTTCTCATTCCCTTCTCCCTTTGTCTTCAATTTCACCATGATTAGTTTACTCTTCATCCCATGAACACATGGACCTGATGATGAATGTGTAGCCCTTGAGCTGTCCCTTAGCTTATGATATTTTCTGTATCGAGAATGGATGAATGGGTGGATGGATGGATGATAAAGCATTTACTGAGTTTTTATAATGTATCAGTCACTATACTAACCCCTGAGTATATATCTATAAGAAAGCAAAGTAATCCCTACTCTCAAGGAGCTTACATTCTTTTTTTGATAGTATTTTATTTTTCCAAATACATGTAAAAATACTTTTCAACATTCATTTTTGTAAGACTTTACATTCCAAATTTTTCTCCCTTCCTTCCTTATCTTCCCTCTCTCCCCAAGACAGCAAGCAATCCAATATAGGTTAAATATGTGAAAAAGGAGTTTAAATTCTAATGAGAGAAGACAACACCTAAAAGGCAGCTAAAGGGCATACTTGGTGCCATGGTTTGGAAACAATGTTGAGGAAAATGTTATGGAGACCTGGCTGGTTCCAGGAAAAATAAAATAAAAGGATGGTTGTAATGACATATGACTCTTATCCTCGGTGCTAAGGAAACCAAGGCTCCCAAATGTACTACTTAAGTCTGGGAGTTCTGAGCTAAGTAGGGTTAAAGCAAAATGGGTGATGCCCTAAATCTGGCACAAATACAGTGAGTAGAGACTGCCTAAGGAAGAGAGAATGGAAATGGATCAGGTCATAGCTTCCCTGTCTGCCTCCACACTCTGCCTTATCCAAGACAAGACAAAAATTCACCTATTAGAGCCTAAAATTGTTCCAGGAGTAGAATTTAAGCTCTCAGAGGTAGGATGAGGATGGGGGTGGGGTGAAGGGATGAGGAAATGGTTGGCTGGTCTTTTCATGTCTTAAATTTCTACTTATGATTTAAGGTCAAACTCAAATATGACCTCCTCTGTGAGTTCTGTCCTGATTGCCCAATCTGGAATAACCTTTTCCTTAGAATTCCCCTGGAGCTTTGCTTTTTTCACTCTCCGATCTGCTTAATTGGGGCAGCTAGATGGTACAGTAGATAACATATCAGGCCTGAAGTCAGGAATATTGGACTTCATATCCAACTTCAGACACTTTGTAGCTATGTGACTCTGGGCAAGTAGTTGCCTCAGTTTCTTATCTGTGAAATGAACTGGAAAAGGAAATGGCAAACCACTTCAATATCTCTTCCAAGTAGACACTAAATGGAACCAAATAGTCTGGCATAACTGAAAAACAACAGACAAAACAAATGCATTTAATTAATTACATTATATTTATTTGTTTCTTATCCCTCCTAAAACATAAGCTTTACAAAGACAGGGACTATGTCTTATCTAAAATTTCCCCCCACACACATAGTTAGGTACTTAACAAATGTTTGTTGAAAGAATGATTTAACAACTTGTTCTACAAATTATGTATCAAAGATACTCTGATGCTTTCACATTAGGCATTTCTGGGGAGTTTGGAGACCTGAATTTTCATTTGTGTTTCTTGTCTATGGAGTCAGCAAGGAGCAATCAACAAGTATTAATATGAAGGGGAATCCTATGCAGAGCCAAGCAGGGTATAGACCTCTCATTAGTACCTGTTAATATGAATTAAATCAAATTCTGTTTTGCACCTCAGTGAACAAATTGGGGGGGGGTATTACAGAGACGAGTAGTATTTTTTTCCTTAATGATTTGGCTTCTTCTTGGTTCTGGAGACCCATCTAGCTGAACTTCCAGGGAAACTGTCCTTGATGATCCAGAGAAATCTCTGTAAGGGAAGCCAGATCCAACTCTGTTAGAATCCTAGTATTCTTTATCACTTCTAGTCATAAGTTTCACGACCAGCACAAACTCAAGGTTGTAGCAGTTTTGATGCCACAGGTTTTTTACGTGGCAAGGCAACTGTTTCGTTCCCCTAGAAACCGAGTACATTATCGACAGCACAGGATGTGTCTAGGGTAAGCGCACCTGTCACCAGTCAGTGAAATGCAGCTGTCTCTGGGGAGAGAGCAACTCAGAGAACCATTTACAGCAGCAGATACTGCTTAAAAGTTGGGGAGGGGGTAACAGGGAGGCTTTTTTTCTTGACAAGGATATTGGGATAGAAGATGGCGAGGGAGGAGTTTGAAAGGAGAGAGAAAAGGTAGTTAGGTGATGCAGTGGATAGAGTGCTGGACCAGACATCAGGAAAACCCTAGTTCAAAATCTGACCACAGAAACTTACTAGCTGTATGACCCTGACAAGTCATTTAATTTCCTCAAATGTAAAAAGGGAATAATGATAGCAAATATTCCACAGGTTGTCATAAGGATAAAATGAGATAATATTTGTAACGTGCTTTGCAAATATTAAAGATGCTTCTTGTTTTTGTTGTTGTCGCAATACTACAAGGAAGGGCTAAGAGGAGGTCAGGTAATAAGCAGTAACTCTGAGCTGATGATTCAGAATTTTCTTTCTAGGTCCCCCATTCTGAGTAATGGAAGTGTGGAATTGCTGAATGTAATTGTTTCATTTAAAAGTGAAGAGGAAAGGCTACAAGTGATATCCCTGTCCTTTTGCATATATGCAAATTGATCCTCTATTCCAACCTGCCAGCTCCCATCCATAAGCACACAGAAATATATTCCTCTTAATTCAAGGAAAAGCAGTTGGATTGGAGTCTGAGGATATTAACCCAAGCTCTAGTACTTAGTACCTATGCACCCAGGCTTTCTCATCTATCAAATAGAGCATCAGAGTAGGTGATATCTATTGTCCCTTCTATCTCCAAATCTGTGATCTTGGGACAACGTATCTAATTGTTGAGTGGGCTCGGTAAGATTGTCTAGCCTTCTTGGAGCTGTCCCTCCTCCCAAGTTTTTTTCTTCCTTTCCCTCCTTCCCAAATTAGTGGCTTTATAAGGTAGAGGTCTAACTGTTTGTGATTGTTTTACCTGCAGTTGATAGACTCCGTGTCATACCTCAGTCACCTCATGTACATAGTGCTTTATTGTTAAAAGGTAAGACAACCAGATGATGACAGCATTTGGCTGAGTGTGAGTGCAACTGAGCAGGCTGGTGTGGAATCCAGACCCAGAGAATTGGATGCTAGTTCGAACTCTGTTCCTTCCTAGCATGTGACTTTGGATAACTCACTTCAACTCTATGATAGCTGTGATAGCCACATCACAGGGATGTGAGGAAAGAAAAAAGGAACTAGAAAGGGCTTTATAGATGTGAACTATCATTAGTATGAGTGATTGGCACATTCTTTAAAAAGAGTAGAAGAGAAAGGAATAAACATTTATATCCTATTTACCAGGCACTGTGTTAAGCCCTTCACAATTTTCTCACTTGTACCTTACAACAGCCCCAAGAGGTAGGTGCTATTATTTTGCCAATTGCACAGGTAATAAAACAGAATTAAGTGACTTCTCTAGGGTCACACAGCTAGTATCTGAACTTATGTTTTTCTTACTCAAGACTCAGTGCTCCAGTAGTGCTCTATGAGTGATCAGCTTCTTGGAAGAGAGCAAATATCAATAGCACACCTCTGGTCCTATTTGCAACCACAGTTGAGGCACAATAGGTTGAGTTCTAAAAAGATTGGTGATAACAAACCAAGCTAAAATTGATAGAGTAGTTTGGGGTTTTGCAAAACACTTTTCCCCAGGAGCATAGGCAGCTAGGTGGAAAGTGAAGGACTTGGAATCCAAAAGACCTGAGGGCTAATTCTAACTCAGCAACTCACTATGTATATGATTCTGGACAAGTTACTTATTGTCAGCCTCAGCTTCTTTATCTATAAAATGAAGGTGGTAATAGTGCCTTCTTCATAGTGTTGATATGAGGATCAAATAAGATAATTTATTTTTATTAAAGCTTTTTATTTTCAAAACACATGCATGGATAATTTTTCAACATTAACCCTTGCAAACCCTGTGTTCAAATTTTCTCTCTCTCCTTCCCTCATCCCCTCTCCTAGATGGCAAGTGATCCAATATATGTTAAACATGGTAGAAATATATGTTAAATCCAATATGTATAAATACATATTTATACAATTATCTTGCTGCACAAGAAAAATCAAATCAAACTGGAAAAAAACAAGAAAATAAAATGCAAACAAATAACAACAAAAAAAGTGAAAATGCTATGTTGTGACTCACCCTCAGTTCCCACAGTTCTCTCTCTGGATGTAGATGGCTCTTTTCATCACAAGATCATTGGAATTGGCCTCAATAAAAATGAGATAATTTCTATAAAATGCTTTGCAAACTTTTAAAATTAAATAAGTTGATAAATTGTTAGAGATATGCCAGCTATTACTATTGTCATAGATTTATCTAATTTTACATTTTGAATTTTACAAATTTTACAATTGAATTTTACAATTTTTTTTACAAATATCTAATTTTACAAATGAAGAAACTGAGACCCATAGACTGTGGGAAAGCCTAATCTTCTTACTCAAGAGGTAAGCTACCAAAAAAAAAAAAAATGGTACAATGGATAGCATAGGATTTGGAGTCAGGAAGACCAGGCTGTGAGACCTTTGTCACATGACTTTTGCCTGAGCTTCCTCATCTGCAAAATGGGAATAATAATACCAACCCAAGGTTGTTGTGAGGATAAAATGAGACATTTGTAAACTTTAAGGAACTATACAAACGGTTGCTCTTATAATTATTATTGCCACCTGAAACAGCTCCACCCCCAGAAGATGGGAACTCAGCTTGTTTCTCTGCTTCCCTTCTGCCTGGGTTTTGGGACCTGGCTCCCCATTCAGCTTCCTGCTCCCCTCCTCAAAGGAAGAGAAGATGAATCCTGAACATATGGAGAAGGGGTTACTCCATAGCTCCTTGACTCATCCTGCCTGGTGAATAATTGGAGGAGGTGACTGATTTAGCGAACATGCCAATTTGATATCAGTGCCTGATCACTGGAACGCGGCTCCCAGTGGAAGAGAAAATGAAAAATATGACTAAAGTGTCCTCCCACACGAGGCTGTCATTAAAACAGTACGCGGTGTGTCACAGATATTTTTTGCTTCGTCTCCAAATAATTTGTTCCTCCAACTTCTTTTAAAAATTTAATTTAATTTTGTTCCCTCCCCTCCCCCTCCCACTTTACGTGCACTTTGCTCTCCGAAGATGGGGAAAGGAGATGGGCCCCATGTTTCTCTGTAAACCCCCTCACGCTCTTTGGACCGAGACACCAGCATCGCCAATACAGGCTGATTCCTGACCTGCCCTCGGGGCTGAGACAGCATGTCTTCCAGCTCTGGGACAGCTGGACTGCCATCTCTGGCTGAGCTCTTGAAATCCCTCTGCAGTCTTATAGCTCGTTCAGGCCATTCTGGCTGAGATTGTTCGGGTATTTATTTCAGGGAAGAAGATCCCCTGAAATGTCAGAGAGGAGATTGAACCAAGCCATGGTGGGCAGGAAAGCTGCATCTCTTATAGAAGGAAAGCATTTTCCTCTCTTGCCAGTGAATGACTTGCTGCTCATCTTATCCTGCGTCCAGGTCCTAGCCACTGTAACTCCAACACCTCCTCCCTCACTTCTGCCTGAGAAAAAGTGAGTGCCATCCTAGAATTCCTTACATAAAGATGCCTCTTCTCTCCAACTGGATTATAAATAAGAAAACTGGCTCAATTTTTTCTACTACTCTATAGTTTCCAAAGTTCCTTCTTCACAATAACCCTGGGCAGCAGGTAGGATGGTGTTATCTCCATTTTACAGATGAGCAAACTGAGGCTCCGATAGGCTTCATGATGGTAGCCAGAACCTGGAACCAAAACAACTGATTCTTAGGTCCATTATTCCTTCTACTGTATGACAATGATGATGATGAACGATGAGATGGTGATGATGCTAGATTTTATATAGTGCCTACTATGTACTCTGCTAATGACTGTTCAAATATTACCGCATCATATATATGGTACTTACCTTATACCAGGCTCTATGCTAATTACTGTACAAATATTATGTCATCATATATATAGCACCTACTATGTGCCAGGCACTGTGCTAACTATTTTACAAGTATCTCATCATTTATATAGTACCTACTATGTGCCAGGCATTGTACTAACTACTATTTAAATATTATCTCATCATTTATATAGCACCTACTATGTGCCAGGCACTGTGCTACTTTACAAATATTATCTCATTTGATCCTCACAGCAACCTTGGGGATAGCTGCTAATATTTTCTCCATTTTGCAGTTGACAAAACAGACCGAGGTTATAGGACTTAGCCAGAGACACACAGCTAGTAAATGTCTGAAGCTGCATTTTAACTCCCATCTTTCTGAAGCTAGACCCTGCACTACCTAACTGCATTTGAGGATAGAGTTTTTGCCTTCTGTTACTTTATATTAACACATGGAAACAATTGCCACATGGTTACAATTAACACACGGTTACAATTCTTTATATTAACTTGTGGTGTCTAGCAGAGTGGCTTACCTTTCTCCATCTAACATTTCAGGTGATTTGGGAGAGTCGGCACAGAGACAATGTGACAAACTAAATGAAATGTTGGGTTTGGAGTCAGGTAAACCTGGGTTTCTCTGCCCAGACACTAGCTATGTGAGTGTAAATGAGTCAATCACTCTGGGTCTCAGTTTCCCCTATAAAATGAGGATCATAATGGCTGGAGTACCTATTTCACAACTTTGTTGAAATAATGAAATAAGATATAAGATATATATAATATATAGTGTAATATAATATATATTCAATATTATTGAAATAATGAAAAATAATAAAATAAGCTATATTAATTGCTTTATAAACTTGAAAGGACTGTGCAAGGCTATCTCAAAGGCTCAATGCAGCCTTAAGCTCTTTAAGCTTATAAAAATCTAAAACTGCAGCATAACTTTTGGGGCATATGAATGTTAGCCTTTATCTCTTCTCATACTCTGGTCTGGCACTCACCCTTCCCCACAGCATGGGGGCAGAAGGATGAAGGTTGTTAGCACTAGAATACAAGTGATCAAGGTAATATAAAAGGCCAACATTAGGAAATATTGAGGAGGGGGAGAAAGCTTTCAATTGGGAGGATCAGAAAAGCCTTCATAAGAGGTGAGTCTGATCTCAGCCTTCAGAATCCTTTCCAGAATTCACTGTCTCTAGGAATCCTCCTCTATCTTTCATGAGATTTCAATTCAATTTATTCTATATTTATTAAGTACCTACTCTGTGCCAGACACTGTGCTAAGCACTGGGGATACAGAGGAGAGGAAGAAAGACAGTTCCTGCTCTCAAAAAGCTTCCAATCTAATACATGGTTCTCCACAATTTTTTTCCATGAAGCCTCGCAGATCTATGTGCCATTTGCAAAGGGTTTTAATGCATTTTCACCTATCATTTATTCAACAAACACAAGGTATCCCCAAAGTCTTAGTCCAATTTAAGCTAGTAGCTTTGGGGATACCAAAACTACATCATGTATATTACAGAGCACCTACTACGGGCAGGGACCTGTGTTTAGTTCTACAGGGGTTTAAAAAAGTATTAGACCTATCTCTAAACTTTTAAGTTATTTATGGTATTTTTGAGGGAAAAAAAACATGGATGAGATGGTAATAGGTAGAGAGGTAATTTTGTTATTTTTTTTATTAAAGCTTTTCAATCTTCAAAAACTATGTATGGATAATTTTTCAATATTAACCCTTGCAAAACCTTGTGTTCCAATTTTCCCTTTTCTTCCCCCATCTCCCCTAAATGAAAGGTAATCCAATATATGTTAAACATGGTAGAAATGTATGCTAAATCCAATATATGTCTATATATTTATATCATTATCTTGCTGCACAAGAAAAATCAAATGGGATACAAATGAGAAAAAATAAAATGCAAGCAAACAACAACAAAAAGAGTGAGAATGCTATGTTGTAGTCCACCCTCAGTTCCCACAGTCCTCTCTCTGGATGTAGATGGCTCTTCATGACAAGGTCATTGGAACTGGTCTAAATCATCTCATTGTTGAGAAGTGCCACATCCATCAGAACTGATCATCATTTAATCTTGCTGTTGCCATGTACCATGATCTCCTGGTTCTGCTCATTTCACTTGGCATCCGTTCACATAATAAATAGGTAGTTTTAGAAATGACTGGATGGCTCAATCCCAAAAGTTGTCATTGGTGATCCATTTGGAAAGAAATCTCTAGTGGAGTACTGCAAGGATCTGTCCTTGGCTCTGTACATGTTAACGTTTCTATCAGTGATTCAGATAAAGGGACAGTTGACATGCTCATCAAATTAGCAAGGGACACAAAGTTAGGCAGTATAACTAACACAGAGAATAACAGAATCATTATTCAAAAAACACCTCAACGGGTAGAAATTTGGGGATGAGTATAATAAAATAAAATATAATAGAGATAAATACAAATGGAGGTTTAAAAATCAGCTAAGTGTAAGAGAGAAAGGAATAAGCATTTATATGATGCCTGCTATGTTCCAAACACTGTGCTAAGCACTTTTTGCAAATATTAGCTCATTTGATCCTCACAACAACCCTGGGATGTGGGTGCTGTTATCGTCATTTTATAGTTGAAGAAAATGAGGTTAAGTGACTTGCCCAGGATCACTAAGCTAGTGTCTGAGGCTATATTTGAACTCAGGTTTTCCAGCCTCCAGATCCAGCACTCTATCCACTGTACCACTTAGTTCTCTCAAAATAGGGGAGGGAGCAGCTAGATAGCACAGTTGATAGAGCACTAGCCCTGAAATCAGAGGACCTGAATTCAAATTTAGCCTCAGATACTTGACATTGACTAGCTGTGTGACTCTGGGCAAGTCACTTAACCTAATTGCCTCACCAAAAAGAAAGAAAAACCGATAGAGGAGTCATAGCTAGATGTAATACAGTTACATCTACAAAAGATTTGGAGATTTAATTATCCACAAGTCCAAAATGAGTCTATGCTTATTGCTCAGTCATTTCAGTCATGTCTGATTCTTTCTGATTTCATTTGGGTTTTCTTGGCAGAAATACGAAAATGGTTTGCCATTTCCTTCTCCAGCTTATTTACAAATGAGGAAACTGAGGCAAACAGGATTAAGTAACTTACCCAAAGTCACACAGCTAAGGTCTGAGGCCATTTTGAATTTGGGTCCCCCTGACTCTAGGCTCAGCATTCTATTTACTGTACTACCTAGTTGCTCCTGAGTCAATACTGATATATGACAATAAAGGCAGATGATACCATAGCTTAGGTAGTCAGGAAATAGAAATGAAATTTCAGA
The DNA here is from genome assembly GCF_016432865.1 of Antechinus flavipes. Classification (NCBI taxonomy): domain Eukaryota; kingdom Metazoa; phylum Chordata; class Mammalia; order Dasyuromorphia; family Dasyuridae; genus Antechinus; species Antechinus flavipes. The sequence continues at coordinate 51,932,370 of NC_067401.1, forward strand.
GAGACACTGGGTCCAGTTCTAAGGAGAAGATCGTCCTGTTCTCCTTGGTCAGATCGGGTTTCAGATACTAGATTCTCTCTCTAGTTCCACATTTTAGAAGGGCATCAGTAGCCAAAAGCGTATCCACAGGAAAGCAGCCAGAGTGGTGAACAGCTTTAAGCTCATGCTATATAAGAATCAAGAAGAGGACGTGTTTAGCCTGGAGAAGAAAGACTGAGTGGGCCCATGATAGCAGTCTTCAAATATTTGAAAGCTTGTCATTTGGAAGAGGGATTGGACTTGTTCCACTTGGATCCAGAGGGCAAAACTAGGCACGGTGGGTGGAAGTTGCCAAGGCTGATATCAGGAAAAAACTTCCTAATAATTAACATTATCTAAAAGTGGATATGCTGCCTCGGGAGATTGCTGGTTCTTTCTCGTTGTAGGGCTCCAAACAAAGACTGGATGACTACTTGTTGGGTCTCTTGCCATGAGGATTCCTCTTCAGGCATGGGTGTGGCACAGTTAGAACTAACTGACCTCTGAGATGATCCCTGAATCTCTAAGACTCTATTCCAGGTACATCCAGTGACAAATAGGTCCCTCATTCTGGGACTCCAGTGATCTATCCAATAAAGTCAGAAACTCAATGGGGATTAGCTCAAGTTTCCAGAAAACTGAAGCTTCAAACCAGAATTCCTGCTTCCCTCCCAAATACAACAAAAATAAAGTCCGATCCAATGTCAGGAAAGCTGGGATTGTTTTCAGGAAAAGACACCACTTCAAAGTGTTGAATGAAAGCCTCTTCCATTCTTTGTCCCTTCCTTATCCTGTCTCTCTCCATTCTCCTTCTTTCCCCTTTCCCTCTTTCTCCTTTTTTCTTTATTCCCTTTCATCGTCTCCCTTTTCTCTATTGTCATTCAACTTTTTCTCTTCCCATATCTTTCACTTCCTACTTATGCTCTGCTTAATTCATTTATGCTCCCCCTATCTCTTCCTTCTCGTCTCTCACTCTCCCACTCTCTCCCCCCTTTCTTTTACTATTGTCTTTTCTTATTTTGTCTTGATTTGGGAGGAACAGAATATGTGTGTGAGAGACTCTCTGCTCACTCCATCCTCAGAATCCCCTGAATCTTTGTACCTTCCTAATCTCCAACCAAGACATTGGTTCTTCTCTCCCTGCCTGTCACCTGTCTCTCTTCCCAGATACCCAGGCTCTGATCCAGACTTACATCCATACCATTTCCAGTGGAGGATTTGCCCTGTGTCTACCTGACCAGCTGCTTGTCTTGAGGATGGCATATACCCTCCCTTGCTAGATTCTGAAGAATGAACCAAAGACACCTGACATCTTGACCAGCATCCTGATTTTTCCTCCCTCACTGCTTTACTGAGAGCTCCTGGGGTTCCTTCAAGGCTTCATGCTAATTTCCCAAGCCTTCCCTATAAAACTGCTTCCCTAGAGAGTCCATCTCCATTACTGCAAACTCAGGCTTCACTGCTCCTTCCCACTGAGTGTGAATTTTCTTCTCTTGGACACTCTAAAATGATTTTGCCTCTTATTTATCTCTCGTTCATCTTTCTGCTTTACAGTATGGCATGTCAGATAACTTTATAAAACTTAACACCAGACTCGGCTTTATTGGCTTTGACTCAAGCCATTTAAATCTCTTTCGCTTCCTGCATCTTTCTCCTTCCACCCAGTAAATTTTCACCCCCTTGCTGTTCTGGACTGGAATATTCATGGGATGCTCAAGGGATCCTTTACCTTTTTTTGGTTTGTTTCATTAGGAAATGATGATGTTAAATATTTTAAGACTGTGTGTCACTACTGCAGCCCAGAGGACATCCTGAATACATCTGTCTTTAGAATCTAAATGGGGAAGTGTTGTCCTTATCCCTTTCCCATTTTTTCTCCTTCAGTATATCAATGTTCTTTCTCTCTTTTCTCTGTCTCCTTCTCTTTCTCTCTCTCCTCTCTCACTCACAACATACATACACACACGCAAATCCTCTCTTTTCCCCCCCTTTTCCCTTTTTCTCCTTGCAAGGGGATTGTAAGTTCTTAATGGAGAGTCAATCTAATGGACTAGACGCTGGTCTTGAATTCAGAAGGCCTGAATGCCAGGCCTCAGTCTCCTATTGACTAACCATATGACTTAACCTTTGTGGACCTCAATTTCTTCAAATATAAAATGGGAAAAATTATATCTGACATAATTGTTATAAGAACAACAATTATAAACTATAAATATATTATACAAATTATTATTATTATTAGAATATGTTATAGCTGAAAGGGACTTTCCAACATGAAGATTTAATGATTATGTAAAAAGATTTAAGCATGCATCCAGTCCAATTTTTTTCATTTTACATCATAAAACCAAAACCCAGAACAATTCTGTCCTTTGTTTTTATTCCCAGAACTTAATACAGAGCCTTAAACATGGTAGGCACTTAATAAGTGGGCATTAAAATTGGATTGAATTGGAGTAATATAGAAAAAGTCATATCTTTCTACCACATGATGTCCCCAGTCTCTTGGCTGATCCTCCTGTAAGCTATTACAATGGTCCCTCACCTCCTTTGGATGCATCCTAATTTATCTAAAAAGGCTTTGTGCTATAAAGGAAAGAGTTCAATTATCAAATATTTATTAAGCACTTATGTGCCAAGCTAACTTGACTAAACACTGGGGATACAAAGAAGGGCAAAAAAAAGTCCCTTGCCCTCAAAAAGCTTACATTCTAATGAGGAAGACCACATGCAAAGAAATCTGAATATGCAAGGGAATAGAAAAAGCATTTGTATCATACCTACTATATGGGTCAGGCACCATGCTAAGGCTCTTTTATAGATATTATCTCAAAAGTGATAAGAACCAGAAAACAATATGCATATTAACTGTGATATTGTAAAGATAATCAACTGTGAAAAACTTCAGAACTCTGATCAATGTAATGACCCACCACAACTCCAAAGAATTCCTGCTGACAAATGTTATTTACTGCCAGATTGAAAACTGATAGAATCAGAGTGCAGACTGAAGCATATTTTTTCCTTTTTTTTTCTTTTAAGAACACGGTTAATATTTTGTTATTCATAGCTTCATATTCGTAATGGATTTTGTACTTCTTGCTCTTTCAATGTATGGGGGAGAAAATCATAAAACTGAAAATTAAATGGGAAAAAAATTGAGAAAAAAAATTACCTCATTTGATCCTTACAACACCCTGGGAAATAGTTTCTATATTTATGCCCATTTTACTGTTCAAAAAACTGAAGCAAACAAAAGTAAATAACATGCCCACTGTCATATGGCTAGTAAGTATCCAAGACTGGATTTAAACTCAGGTCTTTCAGACTCCAGACCATCCATTGGGTTACTTCCTGTCTTTTAGATATAATCAGCATTACGACAACATCATATCAGAAGGAAGGGAAGTAACTAGTAAAAGTTACTAAGAGGGCCAAATGAGCCTCTTGATAGAAATGGGATATGAGCTGAGGAAGCCAGAGAAACTGTGGGTTGAAAGAAAGGAAGGCATTTCATGCATGAGGGATTGCTTTTACAAGTGCTTGAATTTGGGAATGAAAATATACATATTAGACCAATGTAGCTGGATTGTATAATTTGTAGAGGGGAATAAAGTATAAAAAGGTGGGAAGTTAAGAAAAAGACAAGTTGTGAATGGCTTTAAAGACCAGAAGATAGTACATTTGATCTTGGAGATAATAAGGAGCCACTGGAGTTTATTGAAGAGTAAGGTCTGTCCTGAAGTTTAGGAAAATCACTCTTGGTTATTGCCTGAGAGAGAGAAAAATTGGAGTCTGGAGAGAACTTTGAAGCAGGAAGACCAGTTGGAAGATTTTTGCAATAGTCCAAGTGAGAGATGAAATCTTGAGCAGAGGTTAGCTGTATGAATAGAGAAAAAAAATGTTAGTGAGAAGTGTTTGAAAGTTAGAAACAACAAGACAATGAAATATTGGATTTGTGAGGTGAATGAAAGTAAGGAATCAGGCATTATATCTACATTGCTGGCTGCAAGTGTGAATAACTGAGAAGACGGTGGTAATAGCCAGAAAGTATTTTGTAAATCTTTACATGTTGTCTAGTATCATCATCAATGGCCCTCTTAAAATAAGATGTCTAAATTCCAATATACTTGGAATGGAAAATGCCATCCATACCCAGAGGGAGAACTATGGAGACTGAATGCAGATCAAAGCATTATTTTCACTTTTTTGTTTGGCTATTTGCTTTTTCTTTTTCATGGTTTTTCTCTTTTGTTCTGATTTTTCTTGCACAACATGACGAATATGGAAATATGATTAAAACGATTGTATATGTATAGCCTGTATCACATCTTTTGCTGTCTTGGAGAAGGGAAGTCAAGAGAGGGAGGCAAGAAAAAAATTTGGAACTCAAGATTTTACAAAAAATGAATGTTGAAAATTCTCCGTGCATATAATTAGACAAATAAAATGCTATTGAGGAAAAAACAAAATGTCTAGAAATGAGCACTATTCAGGGTTATGTGTACTGCAGCACACCCAGCTCCTTCTGGCTAGACATTATTAAATTTTCAAGGTGAGAATTTGCACCTTGGGAATTGGTAAATGCTATGGATTAAGGCTTGATTTATTATTTTGTTGATTGTTTAAACTTAGAGAAAATATTAACAAATACTTTTTTTTATTTTTAGAATTTGCTTTTATTTATCCTAAATGCTACAAATATCAGGAAAATATTAACAAATACTGATTAAAACTTCTAACTATGCTATATGTAGAGCCAGTTGTTAAACATTTACCATGCTGGTAAATATCCACAGATGATATATGAGGTCTAACTTTGGCTACGATCACATGGTTCTCTGCTAATAGCAGAGCCAGGATTAGAATTCAGGTCTCCTGATTCCAGTGTTCTTTTAGTGACTCCATATGATTTTCTCTTCTGCCCAGGGATGTCACTCTGCCTCCAAGAGGTTACTATCTATATGGGCAGAGGTTCAGTTCTGCAGTGACACAGCCATATTTTTGCTGTGGACTTGACTAGCCTGTTTGTTTCCTTTCTGTCTCCACTCATCCTGCTTCAGTGAAAGGAATACTGCCTCTTGACTCAAAGAAGCTGAGTTCAGATACTACTACTCATGATTACTGCCTTTGTGACTTAGAAAATTCCTTAACTTCATAGAACCTCAGTTTCCTCATCTGTAAAAATGGGAAGGTTAGAATTGATGCCATCTGAGATGCCTGGGTTGGGCAAGTTACTTCACCCCTTTTGGCCTCAATTTTCTCATCTGTAAATATTATCTATTTTCTTATGATCCCAGGAACTAAGGGATTGGAAATTGTAATGATCCATTTGAATTTACAGAAAAAAAAATAACAATTCACAATTATAAGAACTTTTTCCAACTGTAACATTTTGATATTAAGTCAAATATATAGTGAGGACATTTTACAATCAAGGGAAAAAAAACAGGAAAAAATGCTTTACCTCTATTACTCACTTCCTACTCTCGCTTGAATCCCTTATAAACTGATTCCTTACCAAATTCCCTTCACTTCCAGTTTTACCATGTTAACAATGACAATGACAGCAGCTAAATCTGATGGCCTTTTCTTTATCTTCATCCTACTTGACCTTTCTTCAGCTTTTACTATTCTTCATCTTTAATCTTTGGTACCTTTTATATTTTATCTTAGAAGCATTAGGACCTAATAGATGATTTTTAATAACAGAATTATATGATCTGACCAGTGCTTGTTGTTTTTCAGTTGTTTTTAGTAATTTCCAACTCTTCATGATCCCGTTTGGATTTTCTTGGCAAGAATATTGGGGTAGTTTGCCATTTCCTTCTCCAGTTCATTTTACAGTTGAGGAAACTGAGGTACAGGGTAGAGTGACTTGGCCAGAATTACATAGCTAGTAAGTATCTGGGGCCAAGTTTAAATTCAGAAAGATGAGTTTCTGACTCTGGGCTCATATGCTATCCTCTGTGACATCTAGTTGACTAATGCTTAAGGAAGATTATTTTAGTAGCTGTATGGATGATGAAATAAAGATTGGGATCCGAGAGACAAATTATGAGGCTAACATAATAATCTAGGGACAGGTTATGGGAGCCAGAATAAAGGTTAGTGACTAAGCAGAAGGGATATTCTCTTGACTATTCCCTCCTCCTTTGATTTCTGTGAAACTGCTTCTCCCTTAATTTTTCTCCTACCTCTCTGACCACTGCTTCTCAGTATTCATCCCTCTTTTTAAATCTCTTCCTAAATTTTTGTCCTGGACTCTCTTTTCCCTTTCTCTTAGTTATCTCATCTCAGAAATGAAACATCAGAGTATAACATGAAGCAGCATGGGATAACTGATGTCACAAAGACCTGGGTTAGATTTCCAATTCAGAAAGTTACTAGCTGTGTAGCTCTGGGCAAGTCATCTCACCCCTGCCAGCTTCTATTTTGCAAAATTGGGATCATAATAATACCTATTTCTCAGTTTAGTGGAAGGGAATCAAATGAGGAAATATTGAACATTATAGATAGATAAGTTTATACATATTTATATCTATAAATGTCTATGTTTATATATGTGTGTATATATACAGAAATATATGTATATATATACATATATATACATATATATATATAAAGAACACTTTAACAATGCCTAGCACATAGTTATTATTTGTCCTTCATTCTTGAAGAAGACCATGACATCAGGGAGGTGATGCTATGACACGTAAGTGAATTGGATTTGAGGGAAGAAAGACTGGGCAAAGTCACCAGTCGCACTTTCTCCTCCAGAGTCATCTGGATCCAGTGGCAAGATATAAATCAGGATGAGTGGAGATGGCCCTGAATGCATTGGGAGACTGTGGCCTTCTTAAGCTAAGGTCTTTAACAGGTCTCAGTTTGGCTGAAGCAATGCCTATTCAGTGATTAAGAGTAGGTAAAAAATGAGGCAGAAAATGACTTCTTTTACCTAGTCATTTTGTTCATTACCTTTGTTCATTCAACGTTCAGAATGATACCTATACAAGGACATGAAGCCTTTCCTGATGCACCCTAGTTGTCAATGCTCTCTCCTTCCTCAAATTAGCTTGTTATACTTAGCTTTGTGCACATCGCATCCCCCAAATGTACGCTGTTTGCATGTAGAAACTTTCCCTTTTGTCTTTACATTTTCTACATGTAGCACAATAATTTACACACAGTCACATAATAAATGTTGATTTGATTGAATGGAATGTGCTTTCTTTTGCTCATATTCCAGATATTCCACAAGCGGATGTGAAATCCAGTCCATTAGCTGGCCATCCCTACCAGGTTTGCAGACTGGCTTGAGAGGTCTGAGACATCAAGATTTATTTAGTTTTATACTGAGAAGTAAACAAAGATTGAGTCTTTTATAAATACACCAGTCTAAGGCAAGCAGACCCCTGGTGCTTTTTATTACAGCAGTCCTGATTAAGCAAGACAAAGCCGAACAAAGGAGGTGGCACAATTCCTCTGGTGGTCAGTCATGGTGCCTCTGGGGTTTTCCATTCATTCTCAAAATTTTTATATGCCTCCCACCCTCTGAAGGAAGTGTCGATTCTGATTAGACCCCCTCAGAGAGCATCATGAGTGGATATTCAGAGAGAGAGAGAGAGAGAGAGAGAGAGAGAGAGAGAGAGAGAGAGAGAGAGAGAGAGAGAAGAGAGAGAGGATAGAGAGAAAAAAGAGAGAGAGAGAAAGAAAGAAAAAGAGAAAGGCAGAGACAGAGAGACTGAAAGTCTGAGGAAGATACTGAGAGACAGAGAGACAAACAAAAACAGAGATAGATAGACACAGAGGCTGAGAGAAAGACTGAGAGGCAGAGACTGAGAGAGACTGAGAGACAAACAGAAACAGAGACAGACACAGAGACAGAGAAAGACTGAAAGGCAGAGACTGAGAGACAGACAGAGACACAGAGAAAAGAGGAAGGGGGGAAGATGAATTCAGAGAGATAGAGATAAAAAGATAGAAGAGACCTTAAGGATCTTAAAGAACTTAAATAATATAGCAGATAGAGTGCTGGACCTGGAAGACTCCTCTTTGTGAGTTCAAATCTGACCTCAGACACTTACTAACTGTCTGACCCTGGACAAATCACTTCACCCTATTTGCCTCAGTCCTTCATTTGTAAAATGAGGTAGAAAAGTAAATGGCAAAATACTTCACTATCTGTGCCAAGAAAACCCCAAATGGGGTCACAGAGTTGGACACGACTGAAAAACGACTTAACAATCTAACTCCCACATTTTATAGGTGAGAAAACTGAGCTTTTTTTGCCTTTCACTCAAAGTATATGCACAGAATTTCGTTTTTTAGACCCTTAAAGTAAAAGCAACCTCCACCCTCCCACTCAATGCCTTCTCCAACATCTGTGACACAAGGTCAGTCATCCTCGATGTGAACTATTGTCGGATGGTGAGATGCTTACCTTCAGAGCAGAAGGTAGAAATGGAAAAAATATTAAAGCTTAATCCCCTACCTAAGCAGAAATCTTTCTAGGATACATCTTGAGCTGCTTTATAAGGTAATCAGTTCCATCATTGGAAAATATCTTTGTTCAAAAGTTCTATATTGATCCCAATTCTGCTTCCTTAGACTTTACCCACTGGTATTGGTTCTACCCTAAGGAGTAACAAAGAGAGTTTAATCTTTCCTCCAAATGTCTCCCCATTTCCTTCAGTTGATCCTACTAGAATATGCTTCACAATTCTTTATCATCCTGGTTGGCTCCCCTTTGGACATGTTTCAATTTTTCACTGTCTTGGTTAGATTATGGTGCCTATAAATGAACATGGCATTCCCTTTGTGGTCTAAGACAAGAGTATGGCAGGTGGAAACTTTTGTTCCCTTTGATTTAGACACTCAATTTTTATTAATGGAGCCACATCACACTGTTGAATTTTATTGAGCTTGTGGTCAACTAAAATACCAAGGCTTTTTCATGAGAGATGCTAAGTTAAGCATCCCCATTTTGTACTTATGCAGGTGTTTTTTTTTAAACCAAGTGCACTTTATATTTATTTTTATTAAATTTCATCTTCTTTGTTTTGGCCCATCCTTCTAGCTTGTCAAGAAATATCTGATTCTTAATTATGGCATTCAACCTAGTAGTTATCCCTCAAAACAAATTTGATAAACACATACAATTTGTCTTCATGCAAATTTTTGATAAAACTATTTATAGGACAGAGCCAAATATAGAGCTCTGTAGCCCTCTATTAGGGATCTCCTTCTAGATGTTATCAATACATTATACAACATATTTTAGGCAGTTTTTTTCAACATGATATAAATCTACCCCCACTGTGACCTAGTCTATACTTCTCCATCTTGCCTAGAAGGACATTGTGGCAATTACTGTCAGATACCTTGGTGGAATAAAGATATAGGATATTTCTGGCATTCCTCTAATCAACTGGTATAGAATTACTAATGAAAAAGGAAATCGATTTTTTTTTTGCTATTCATTTATTTTTATTTTCATTCAACAAACAATACTGTATATAAGGGAATTAGTAAACATTTATTAAGTGCCTACTGTGTGCCAGACATTGTGTTAATTTCTTTAGTCACATGCTCGGGAGGGGAATGCAAAGATAAAAAAAAAGATATAGTTCCTAACTTCAAAGAACTTACATTTCAGTCTGAGAAATAAGACTTAATAAACTACAGTATAACCTAGAGTGTGATAAGTACCATATGAAAGGTAAGTAAAATATTATGAGAATTCAGAGAAAGGAAAGTTAAATTTCAGTAGAGTTCAGGGAAAGCTTTATGGAGTAAAGTAGAATCCAGGAAATATATCTGGAGATGGAGAAAATTCATTTACATCAGAAGTATCAAACATGCAAGAAAGACAATGTTAATATTGGTTTTCCAAGTCAATATGCGACCTACATGGATTCTTATGTATGGTTCAGTGACTCGTTTCTATTTGCATTTGACACCACTGATTTATAGCATAGGGGATAATATGTCCAAAGCCACAAAAAAGGACAGGACCTGTTTGGAGGAGGGCAAGTAATCCAGTTTAATTGTAGATTGAATAGGAAGGTGGGACAGGAAATTCTATTCCATTGTTAAAGAGATGGTTTACCAATGTCTAGAAATAGAGACAGTGATTATTAATAATATGACTTCATCAAGAACTGCATGACTTCATTATTAATAGTATGACTCCATCAAGAACAAGTCATATAAGACTAACCTCACTTTTTTATAGGATTACTACATTTGTTGAAAAAGATAAGAATATTTAGCCGGGAGAAGAGAATTCTTAGGTTGGGTATGATAGTTGTCTTTTAAGGACTTGAATAACTATCATGTAGAAGAGAAGGAGTAAATTAGCGCTGACCTTTAGAGCAGTGAGTGGATGTTGTAGTGACATAGAATTAGTCTTGCTCTAAAGAAAAATCCTCCTGAGAATTAAAGCTATCTAAAGGTAGAAATGGCTTCCTTAGAAACTAGAGGTTCCAAGCACAGACAAGATGACCATTCAGCAAAGGAATTGTCAAGGGAATTCTTGTTCAGGTATATATTGGATTAGCTGGCTTGTGAAGTTGCTTTCAATTTTGAGATTTGGAGACTCTAGCCCTGACCTTCTTATCCTGCTTTGGTTGGTTGGGGAGAAGACAAAGATTACAACTGAGAGATCTCACTGAGGAAGAGGCAAAAAGTGTTGACTTCGGAGCCAATTATCAATGATTGGGGTCTCTAGACATCAGAAAGTGGCATCTGAATAGAAGCATGAGTGATTAGCAGGATCAGGAAATTTGTGGGACCAAAAGGATGTGGTCTGAGTCTGGTTAAAGGAAGAACCAAAGCCGTAGAGATTCAAAAAAAAAAAAGCAAAATCAGCCCCTGCCCTCAGAGAACTTACATTCTGGACAATACACATAAGAATAGGTGACCTATAAAGTAAAATTAGAAGTGAGAAGACACTAGTAGGTGGAAGAAGCAAAAAATCACAAAATCACTGAATTTGAGAATTTGAGAATTGGTAGGGACCTTAACAGCTTACATTTTAAAAATTCTGTTACATCAGAACCAATAAAAGATTGTCCAGCTTCTTCTTAAAGACCTCCAGGGAAGGAGAGAACTTACTACCTCTTGAAATAGGCCATTTCACTTTCAGAAGTTTACCTTAGATCAGTCCTAAATTTGCCACTTTCAACTGTTATTCTTGATTCTGCCTTCTTAGACCAGAAAAAGTGGTTAAATACAAGCCCTCTAGGATTTGAAAATACTTAGAAGATGCAAACACTCTAATGACATGTCCTTTTGTTTCTGATAACTCATCTCAATCATGTCTGGCTCTGTGGATCCCTTTGGGGCTTTCTTGGCAAAGATTCTGGAGTGGTTTGCCATTTCCTTCTTGAGCTCTTTTGATGAATGAGGAAACAGAGGCAACCAAAGTTAAGTGACTTGCCCAGGCTCACTCAGCTAATACCTTTCTGAGCCCAGATTTGAACTCAAGAAGTTCTTGATTCCAAGCCCAGTGCTCTATCCACTGTACCATCTGCTGCCATCATATCCTTTATAAAGATACAAAATAGTTGCTATGTGAGAACTAAGGATAACAAAGTTACTTGGGACTGAAAGGTTTCCTGGAGAAAAAAGTAGGCTTTAAAGGGTGAACAGCAATTAAATAGGAAGGAAAGAGGACACTTTAGGTCTAGGAGGTAGTATCTACAAGGATAAAGCTGTTCACTAGACAGAAAATTTCTTCACATAGAATTTAGGAAAAGGACCTATAATTTAAGATGAGGAAAGATGTCAATTAATCCTATTACCTTCATGTTAAGGATGAAGTCCTTGGGCTTAGAGAATTTAAGTAATTTATTTGCCTCAAAGAATCCCCAGCTTCCTTCAAAATTGGATGTCCTACTCAAACTTATTGATCTCTTTCCCCCAAACCTCCTTAGATATTAGTGCTTTCCCTCCTAAATTTCTTTGAATTACTTTGCATCAACCTTGTATTTACCAATCAGTGGCCTTGTTTTAATGCCCTATCTCTTCTTCAATAGAAGGAAGCTCTCTGAGTCCAGGAAGAAGCACTCTACCTTCTACAAAATAGGTCCTTCATGTTTATTAAATTGCCTAAGGTGGTAAAAAGCACAGCCCAGGTTCAATATAACACTTCCAACTACAACTCTAAAATTTTCCATTTTCACTTTTCTTCTGTCCATCCTATTTCCTTCCATTGTTGGTATCATTCTGTCATTTTTCAGTCATGTCTGACTCTTTGTAACCCCATTTGGAATTTTTTTGGCAAAGATATTGGAGTGGTTTGCCTTTTCCTTCTCCAATACAGTTTACAGATGAGGAAATTAAAGCAAACAGGGTTAAGTTACTTGCCCAGAGTCACATAGGAAGGAAATTGGATTTGAATTCATGAAGAGGAATCTTCCTGACTCCAGATCGAGCACTCTATGGACTGGGCTACCTAAACTGCCTTGCTCTCTCCTTCCACAATTTATCAAATATTTTAAAGTATCCTCTGCATATGATACTGTGGTAGGCCCTGAAGGATATATTTGCCAGGGTCTACCAGGGGTCCTCAAACTACAGCCCATGGGCTTGATGCAGCAGCTGAGAATGTTTATCCCCCTCACCCAGGGCTCTGAAGTTTCTTCATTTAAAGGCCCACAAAACAAAGTTTTTGTTTTTACTATAGTCTGGCCCTCCAACAGTCTGAGGGACAATGAACTGGCCCCCTATTTTAAAAGTTTGAGGACCCCTGGTAGCCCTTATGGAACTTCCAATCTAGTTTGGGGATGACACCAATATTAAAATCTGTAGGCTGGAGAAGAAAAGCACCAAGTTCATAGAAGGAATTAATAAAAACAAAGTAGGGTCCATGGTTGTGGTTTCCTCATGTATCCTATGAGAGGAGAGACCCACGAACTCTACTTTTCTGAGACGGACTTCATTTCTCGATCCTCTGCACCCTGAAAGGGAAGGAAAAGATAAGAAATATTGGCAGCAGGAACAGTGCTAGATTCCCACTTGGGGAGGTGTTAATTTTCTCACCTTTGGGTCTACAGGGGGGAAAAAAGTGATACTTTAGAAAAAGCAGTCTCCCAGTACTGTTCTAAGAGTCTAGTCGAATGAGAATTGAGCAGAATCTATTAGGCAGCAGCTGTTTGCACCCAGAACTCGCCCTGAGCTATAGTGACTATAAAAAAAGACTCTAGTTACTAGAAGCTTCAGGCAAGAATTATACATTGTTTATCGGTCTTGGGAGCTCTGGAACTGTGCCCCTATGGTGATTTGAGTAGGCCAAAGGGACTGTTCATGGATGGTTTCTAAAATGGGGACTCTGAGGTATGATCCAACCCAAGTCCCCTTATGAATATAAAGGGCTTGTGTGTCCCCTCCCTGCCGGACTCCACCTCCTCTCCACTCCCCTGCCCAACTTCGCTCTTGACAGCTGCGGCCTCCCACCCCCAGTCCCGGTTTGGAGCAGTGATTAATACAGGTTTAAAATAATCCTTGTCTTCTCCCTTCATCCGCCCCCAACACAGCCGCTGCTCCCCTCCCCCACCCCTCAGCCTTCCATTCTGTAGGGGACCCTCCTCAGAAATTCACTTTGAATCACCCATCTTGGCTCATGCTCTGAAGCTCCCCTAGACCCCTAGAAAATGATGAAGCCCTCCTGTGACTTAGAAATAAAGTGTTTGAGTGTGGGGAAATGAAAAAGACTTCTTCTCCTAGGGATGAGCTTGTCAGGTTCCCCTGTTGTGGGTCCCCGATCCCTCTGTACTAGCTCTAGAAACTTCACTAGAGAGGTTCTGGGGGAGAAAATGTCTCTTCTTGTAACATCTAAAATTAAACATCCCTACTGGATGATGGAGAATTATGTAAATACATAGAATCATTTTGCTCGGGCTCTCTGTGCCTTGGTTTCCCCATTTCTTGCATTAGAATTTAGGATTCCTTTTGTAACTAGGAAATCAAAAATATTCTCTGCTTTTATTCTCAATTAATTGACTCTCTGCTACAGGGATCTTGAACTTTTTAGCTAGGTGGATTTCTTTGGCTACCAGGTAGACCCCTTTTCAGAATTGTTTTAAATGCATAAAATAAATACATAGGATTATAAAGGAAACCAATTCTACTGAAATAAATTTAATGCATGAACTTCAGTTAAGAATCTTGGTTTAGTAGAAAATGGAATTTAAGCTCTTTGAGAGCAGGGACTGTATCTTTTTTTGTCTTTTGCTTTCCCTGTGCCAAGTATTTTAATAAATGCCTGTTGAATTGAATTAAGGGAGTTTTCCTGAATTGTCTGTTGGAGGCAGACATGCTTTTGCTCCAATTCTAATACTGGAAAGAGAAGTCGAGTATTTTGCCCAAGATAATAGAACAAATCAAGAGCAGAGTCTAGCATAGAGCCCAGCAACCAATAAATCGCAGTTGAGCTGCCCACTTGTTTGTGCTACCAGAATTGTGTAATTTAGATCTGGAAAGGACATTGGAGACCATCTAGTCCATGGTTTTCAGGGAGCCCAAGAACTTGAATAGAGGAAAAATTCATCTTTATTTTCATTAAAAATTTAGTTTCCTTTGTAATCTGATGTATTTTATTTCAAGCGTGTAAAAACATTATTCTGGGGCAACTAGATGATGAAGTGGGTATAGCACCAACCCTAGAATTAGGAGGACCTGAGTTCAAATACACCTTCAGACACAACATTTCCTAGATGTGTTATTCTGGCCAAGTTACTTAACTCCAATTGCCTCACAAAAACAAACAAACAAATAAAGACATTATTCTGAGAAAGGATCCATAGGCTGTACCAGATTGCCAAAGAGGTCACCAGAAAGGTTAAAAATTCATGAGTTAGTCCAACTTTCATTTCACTGATGAGGAAAGTGAGACCATTATGGTACTATTGTACCATAGTTAGAGGACCTAAATTCAAATCTAACCTTAGCCAATTTTTACTTGTACTTTTTTTGGCTAAATCACTTGACTTCTCTGGATGGGATGTGTGTGTGTGTGTGTGTGTGTGTGTGTGTGTGTGTGTGTGTTAAACATTAAAGTGATATCACAATGGGAATTAATTATTATGATTATTGTTCAGCCCTTCCATTAAGTCTAGCTCTTCATGACCCTGTATGAGGTTTTCTTGGCAAACCTACTGCCTTCATTATTCTCTAGTGCATTAGGCAAACAGAAGATCAAGTGCCTTACCCAGAGTTACACAGCTAGTGAGTATCAGAGGCCACATTTGAACTCAGGTCCCCTACCTCCAGGCCCAGTATTCTATCCACAGAGCCTCCATTATGATTATTATATACTGTAAACTCCATGAGGGGCAGGGACATCATCTTCAAATTTCTATTTCCTCCAGTTTGAATGCAAGCTAGGTATAAGTTTTCTACAACTTACACTTGAATTAGCTTAATAATTCCTCAGAAAACAGTTCCTCTTTCTCTTACCTTGCTATCATATGGATCTGACCCAAGCACACAGTCTCTAATTAAAGTAATGTACAGCTTGTGTGTTTACACTCAGCCTGTGAGGAAATGACTTTGTAAATGTTAAAATGCTCTATAAATGTGAGCAATTATACTGGAAGTGTGTGGATGGGTAGAGAAGGGGGGCTTAAAGTCAAGATGATGTGATGTCAGGTCTCTCTTCTGAAATACACAGTGTTACTTTAGGTGGATCACACACTCTCAGTGTCTCCAACAATGATTGCAGATCTACACTGTAAAGGAAATTTTCTCACTAGTGAGTTCCCTACATCAAAAAGTAGTTTGGGTAGTTCCAAATTTTGGCATAATCTATCCATTTAAGCCATGGCCATTTGAATTAATAATTAATTTTATGTTTTGTCTGGAGTTGATTTGCTCTTTGAGGTGTTTGCATCCCAGAAACACATGGATTAATATCTAAGAAAGGAGAATAGGGAATATTTAGAGAGGTGCGGAAAAGCAGATCAAGGAATGTATATCTTATAACTGGAAGAATAGATAGAGTGCTAGGTTTGGAGTCAGGAACTGAGTTCAAATTTGGTTTCAGATACTTATTAGCTATGTGATCTTGAGCAAATCACTTAACTCTGCCTCAGTTTCTTCAACCAGAAAATGGGTAAAATGAGCATCTACCTCCCAGGGGTGTTGTGAGAATAAGATGAATTATTATTTATAAAGTGCTTGGCAAGTTCTAAAGCACTATATAAATGCTAGCAATTTATATGATTATTAATGTAGTACAAACCCTATCTAAGGCTTGAATCTCTTTTGTAGCATACCCTACCAAGAATCAAATAGCTTCTACTTGTAGCGCACCCAGTGATGGGGATCTCACTACCTCTTAAAGCAACCCATCCTACTTTTTGACAATACTGTTGATAAGAAGTGTTTTGTTTTGGTTTTTATACTGACACAACAACCAGGTCCATTTTGTGGAAAACATTGGAAAAGATTCACAAAGGGAAGAAGCCCCTAGAGGAAAAAAGCTACTAATTGTATGTTGCCTTTTTGTACTGGTTGCTGATTGACTGAACTGTTTTTTCCTCTTTCTTGATCTTTTTTTGGTAGGTATGGAGCCAATGAGCTCAGCACCCTTTTGCTTAGAAGATAATGATAAACTCAGAGCTAGTCTTTAATTGCTTTCCTTAAAAAAAAGTGGGAATGGGGCAGTATGCCATTTTGGGTAAAAAGCCAAGGGAATACATCAAGTGATCTGGATGTATTTATGCTAAATATTAACTTCTCGACAGAGTTCTGGAAGGGACTGCACCTCTGTCAACACCCTGAAATTCAAAGCTCACACAGTCAGAAAACGTAGAGGAGCCTTCAGGGAGCCATGCAGTGGGAGAGCTGGCTGAGAGATTTTTGTGGGAGGAGATCCGGAGGAAGAGAAGGCCGAGGTGGAGAAGGTTTGGGAGGAGGTGGGATTGAGGGGCTATAAAAGGTAGGGGAGAAAGAGATTGAGGGAGGGGAACAATCATGCTGGTTGGAACCAGCTGAGAGGCCTTCTTTATTAAAAAATAATGGTTCATTCTTTACATTTGGTATAAAAACCTGTTGTAATTACCTAGCAGTGGGAAAGCAATTTCCAAGCGCCTTTATTGTTTAGCTCCCCAACCAAATTTGCAAGAAGACATCCACCAGGGAATAAAGGGAGTAAAGACGAGTTTGCAATAACTATGATATTTAAATGTTTCCACAGTAGAAATTTCAATAAGGTTTAAATGAACCATAAGTTGATTTCTCTCCGGATTTTTTTCTCCTCCTCTTTCTTCTTTATTACTTAAGACATTGTGCTCCTAAACCGTATTTATACAAACAGAGAAATCCCAGCAGGAAACTTTAAAACTTTATTTGTTACTTCTCTGAATGCCTGTCTCTTTATCCACAAGCGGTGGAAGCCTTACAGCTGAGGTGTCAGCTGGATTAACCTGAGACTGAGAGGTTGACTAAAGACTACAAATTTTAACCTTGAAAGCATATAGTCATGGGGCATCTGGGTAGGGGAAGAGTAGAGCATCCTTTGCAGAAGTAGCCTTAAGGAATGCTATATGCCATAAAAAGGGGGTGATTCAATATAGTATTTTCACTTTTTTGTTGTTGTTTGCTTGCATTTTGGTTTCTTTCTCTTTTTTATTTTTGATCTGATTTTTCTTGTGCAACATTATAATTGTGGAAATATGTATAGAAGAATTGCACATGTTTAACATATATTGGATTACTAGGGGAGGAGGTGGGAGGAAGGGAGGAAGAAAAAATTAGAACACAAGGTTTTTTGCAAGGGTGAACGTGGAAAACTATCTATGCATGTGTTTTGAAAATAAAAAGCTTTTTCTAAAAAAAATTTAAAGTAGGGGAACAATCACGATATCAGACAAAGCAACAGCAAAAATAGATCTAATTAAAAGAATCAGAAAAACATCTTGATAAAAAGTGCCCTAGAAAATGAAGATCAAAAATTTTTACAGCAGGTTTCTCTAATAAAGACCTCTTTTCTCAAAAAAAAAAAAAAAAAAAGGAAGGTGATTGTAAGTCAATCATCAATCTATTAGTATTGAGACACCTTAGAGTCCAACTCCCTCAATTTTACATATGAAAAACTGAGTCCCAATGAGATAAAGTGATTTGTTTAAAATCAACAGCTAGTTAATGGCCAAGTCAAGACTGAAGCTCAATTTTCCTGACTCCCCAGTCCAGTATTCTTTCCACTATGAAATACTACCTCCTGGAGTATCTTTAGCAGAGCACAGTGCCTGGCACATAGCAGTAGCAGAGTATAATAAATGCTCATGGGTTGACTAATTGAGGATTGATTGCTCAATCACCAGAACTCCTTTCATTTGCATTCTGTCATCAGTAACTGTCTGGGTGAGGAGATCTAAGCTTATTTAGCAAGTACCTATTCAGTCTTCTCTGTTGAATCATAAGCTCCTCCAGGGAAAGAACCAATCATTTTCTTTTATTCCCCTTAGGGAGCCTATTGCAGGGCTCTAGACCAGTAGAAATCAAAATAAGCCATAGACTGAGTGACTGGCTCAACTATGCCCCACTGGTGCCTCATACTAGTATCAAGGGCCCTTAAAAGCAATACCAGA